>NW_027507758.1:400518704-400973704 GCF_037356315.1 Lithobates pipiens | reverse complement strand
CGTAAAATCTTTTTCCTGAAGTCAATTGAGAACCCAGGTTCCACCCCTCTGTTAATCATTACTAATTTGCTACAAAATAGTCATGCTAGTAGTAGGAGGGCAGGCCTACACTTTGTTTGCCAGTGTCCAATCCTCTTAAGTGGCAGTATAACCCAAAGGTTGTCTTCCTGTTCCCTTCTGGACTCCAAGAAAGGGATTTTATGGTGAATGTTAAAGTCCTATTTTCTTGGCATGCATTGAGAAACAACACTACTATTTCTGCATTGTCAAAAAACAGGTGCATGTTGGGCAGTAGGAGGGGTTTTTATGGGTGTGCCTACAGTTTGTTTGCTAGTGTCCAGTCCTGTAGGCGGCAGTATAACTTAAAGGTTAAAAATGTATTTTACCTATTTTATGGTGAATATGAAAATCCTATTTTACTATCCTTACCCACAGCAAGTCCATGTTGCAATTGAAGGTGTATCTAGTGGGTTATTCCTTGCGGATCGGGGTGAATGTGCCTAAATTTGACTGTCTATGAATAGGCCCAATAGAAAAATGCCTTATGTAGGTTGTTTTTAGTTTTGTATGCTGTTGAGTTTTGTACAAAGTTTAAATTAGATTTATATAAAATCGTGTCGTCTTGATTGAAGAAGTAAACAAAAGATGTAATGGATATGTGATACCTTTTAGACTACATTTATTATTTCTGCGGTGTCTGCCATGCTGTTTGCTAGAACTGTTTTAACATGCATGCATATTTGGTATTTTAGTATGTGTAGTCTTACTCATAAAAATGTTTTATTTTCTCTTGCAGAATGTGTGTTTTATCACACCACAGTTTTTGTATCAATTCTTTTGTTTATTTTCACAGCAAGTAAGTGCAGCATTCCCTTTTATTAGTAAAACCACGCAGGATTTGTTATATTTTCATTGTGATATATTAATTTGATCTAGGAATAGAGTTCTCCCAATGGCTCTTCCCTCTAATAATTTTTCTCATGTCTGTTGGTTTGTCATGTTGGCGTTTTGTGAAAGTAAAATCTCCCATCAGTAGCACACAAGATATGTAGTTTTGGAAATACCCTGTCATTACAGAAATCTGAGAACTGGCATTGCTAACATGGCTTTTTTACGGTGAAAGCTTAGTGTTTTATTCCAGCTCTTGGTATTTGGCACGTCCCAGACCTTGAATAGGAATGTACATATCTTGTGTTGGACACCAGATTTACACATTTGTTCTGGGTCAGGGAGTCAATGAGTTCTAAAGCAAGGATAAGGATGACATAGCCAAAATCTGAACTATTACAGACAAGTTGACAATGTCGGCTTCTATGTTGTTCTGATTCCCTTTTAATGTTTTCAGAATATAAGAAACAGCAGTAAGACCTAAAACGGAAATGTTTAGGCAAGTTTCCTTGCACAGACAATCTGGTGTTTTATATTAATAAAGCTTTGCATCCCGTGTATATAGGCAGCTATTGTAGGCTGTAAGAGGGGAAAGTGTCAGTTACCAGTGTTCTTCTGGGGAATTGCTGAACAATGAAAGGGGTAGGTTCACCTTTTAGTAACATGTTACACATTTAGATAGGATACCCAATAAAAGCCTAATCTGTGCTGGAAAGCTAAAAAACTCAAATCAGTCTCAGGACTATGAAAGTTAAAGGGAAACTGTATTTTTGATATTTGGGTAAATGTGATAATCTCATGTAAATACGTTTATAAATGGCAATGTTTTATAAACTTTGTTTTCTGTGTATATTTTTGTTAACATCTTTGTAAGTTGGAGCAGCTGTTTTCTAATTGCATGAGGTGCTGCTTCATACTATTGGACAATACTGATCACTCCCAGTGCAAGTCTAAATTAGGCCCCTTCCAACTGAAAACAGTATATCCTCTGAGATTAATTGAACTTTATTTCAGCAGTCCTTAGGCAAGGAAGCTAATCACATTCCCTGTTTACGTACGATTAATAGCAGCAGAATTTGCCAATCTGTAAAATACTGTACACACACAATGGAACAGCAAGCTATTAAATATAAGAGCCACGTCAAAAATTAATTTAAGCGTTAAAGTAGTAATTCTAAATCTATTTATACTGACAATACAACGGTTTCCTTTGTACAAGGCTTAGAATTTGCCCCAGACTTTTTAACCTGTAAAATACCTCTGATACGTAAAGGTAAATACAGTTATGTATTTAAAAAGAAAAAGTTTTAAGCTATTGTTACCTGATAGATCTCCCAATCCTCAATGTAGGTAAAACTTCTGAAGTATTTAAATGTATAGTAATACTCCTTTTAGGAAGACAGTGTAGCATATTATTGAATTCTTCAAGTAATTGCTACTTTTTAATCCAATCCCCTGTTTATTTTTGCAGACACTGTATGACAGTGTGTACCTGACTTTGTACAATATTTGTTTTACTTCATTACCCATCCTGGTGTACAGTCTCTTTGAGCAACATGTGCATCCACATGTATTGCACACAAAACCTGGTCTCTATAGGTGAGTACATCTGCCATTTCTGCTAACAGTACTTTTTTTGGCGTGTTGTATATTATTGCAACATGTGTAATTATCTCCTTCCTAATTGTACCTCGCAGGACACAGAAGGGGTTCATAAATATGACTACTTGATTTATGCTGCCGTCTTCAGGTGATTAGACACTGGGCAAAAAGGCAGGAAACCCCACCCAAGCAGGATACTCTTCTAGCTCAGCTAAGCCTCAATTAAGAGCAGTGTCTTAGGTCATGAATGTGCTTTCCTATGTCTCTCAGAAGATCCCTCTTGTGGGCTCAGTTCCCATACTTTCTAGCCCATTCGTTACACTCTTTCTGTGGTACAGGTTGGCTTTATCCAGATTGGTTGCTAATGGCTAGTAGGCCAAGAGGGACTGCACCTAAACCCAGCATTCAAAAGCAGGGATGGCCTATGTCTGCTGTTTGGCACTGAATCCTGCAGGCAGCGATTTTCTGTCTAGGGTGTACCCGTTGGCTGCACGGGCAGGGTGTTGTACAGGTCCAAGGCAGTCAAGCCCTGAAGGCTCTGTAAGGCATGCTGGCTGTGATGAGTGAAGTCAAGATTGGGTCGGCAGCTATGGACTCTAAATGTCAGTGGAGCAATGCAGCAGTCCCCCGGGCAGGGTTTTCCTGTATTATGGGGCATTTTCAGGCAGTTGTTGCAGCGTAGCACAAAAGGGGTGGTCCGGCACAGCATGTAATTACCCCGATCGTGGACACAATTTTTAAACAAAACCTGGGGATGGTACACGTGCAAACGCTGCTCTTGAGTGTCCATAGTTTGGGAAGACTGTCAGATGGCACCAAAGGGTCTCTGTCAGTTCGGTGCCACTGTGCTTATAAGCACTGCACAGCAGCAGTTGCTTGTTCCTCTACCCCAGGCGCAGCAAGTATTGGGACTTTGTTTTCTAAGGAGTTATTGCCACACAGGTCTTTGGGCTAAAGGTCATGCAGGTGACACTTGGTGGGGTTTTTCCCTGTTCTGGTTTAGAATTGGGTTATTTTGGGCTTGTATTGCCCACCCCTCATGTTCAGTGCTTTAGGGTGTCCCCAGTAGTCATGAATTTGAACTGTGTCCTACTGTGTAAGTTTAAGAATTCATGATTTGTGGTTTATCTGTAAAATACTTTAACTGGAGTGCTTCACAGAACAAAGAATCCTCCCCGATTACATATTCCTCATTGCTTTCTACAAAACAGTCTTAGTTTATCATTAGTATTATGCCCGGGCTGGGATTCCTGCTTTTTTTACCAGTGTCCAGGCACGCGACGGTGGCAGGATAGGTCCAAGTCATGAATATGAATGCCTCTGTGACCTCTGTACTCCAACAAGAAAATAATTTTATTGGTAAACCAAAAATCCCAATTTTGAAATAGTAGCTAACTCTGCATTAGGGAGGTGTGTGAAATCCAGTTGCGTGGAATTTTTGGATGAATAGTAAAGTTTATTTTCAGAAAGCATTCACAGTAAACCTATATTTAGAAGAATACATGGACTGCAATTGCTGACTGTGAAAAATGCTCTTCTTGGTTGTCTCCAGCCTCAAACATACTGAATCAGAATTAAATAAGGCATCCTGATGTACATACTTGTTTCCACCAGGCCCCTCACGCCACAAACTACCAGCAGTGAGTTTTGCATACTGATCACACAAATGGGCAAAGAGCCCTGGTGCCTAACCTGTGGTCCTTTGATGCTTATTGTGTGGCACTTGGGCTCTAGCAACCAGTGAGCATGATACCATTGATATGTAATGGACTTGTAATGACAATAATCTCTAGCTATCTTTCTTTTGCTGCCAGTCTCCAACCACAACTGTAGAATGTCCATAGTCTCCAACTCTGTAGTATTACATATGCACAGAATTGTGTGTGGTCACCTGGGAATGTCAGTGGCTGCAATTGAGGCTCCCTAAAATGTTGGCAACCACCAAAAAAATTCTGCCAGCCTTTAATCGAAAGCCAATGGTTTTTCATGGACTATAACACTGTGAAGCAGGTATGCAGGCCACAGAGTAGGGCAGTACTCATCAGTTTGCTAAACACATTTTAAAAAAGTGCATTATTCCATCATTCCATAAATATGAACATGTGATTTTCAGCAAAAGAATACAGCCAACCCTAAATGACAACATCATCTTCGCAAAGAAGACCTCCTGCTGGCTCTTCCCATTTCTCATGCAATAATGGTACTCTGGAAGGCCTCCAGCAGTTCTGTGGAGTATGGACATCCCATATGAATGAATAGGGCTGTGGCACAAAAGAAAAAGAGAAGCCATCAGAGGTTTTATTTGAGAAGACTGGCATCTGGTAGGGTGGCATAGCGGACATCACTAGATTGAGGATGAAGTTATGTTACATGGTTATGGAAAATAAAGGTAAACTTTACCAAGAGGTGAAGTTGTTTTTTACCGGGTGCTTAAAATGCAATAAGACCACCCAGTTTTTTTATACCAGACAGTAGAAGGCTTGAAATACTTTGACTGCAGAATATACTGCTCTAATTATTTATGAGGCCTTGGTCACAGAATAGCTGTCAAGGAAGGTAACTGGCAAAAACTTTTTTTTTTTTCCTTTGGTCCTTTTACTCAGCTTACGTGACTAATTTCCTTGACATTGTTTTTTTAAAATGTTGCCATGGCATCTAAGAGCACTATTTTCTGTATCTAAAGTGTTTAATTCCTAAAGAAAAGAGCTCTTATTTGATTTTAAATATAATTTTAAAGTCTTCAGTGTCAACATATTAAATGTTAAAACATCATGCAGTAGTAATGCAATCCCTTCTTTAGCTAATGCAGATTATGACATATCTTTCTGATTACCTTAGTAATGTACGTATTTTAACAATTGTGGTTTCAATCACGTAAAGAGGGTGCCATTTCTAAAATATCGGTCTTTCTGTAATTTCCATAGAGACATTAGTAAAAATGCCCTGCTTGGATTTAAACCATTCCTTTACTGGACCCTTCTGGGCTTTGCACATGCCTTTATCTTCTTTTTTGGGTCATATTTTCTGATGGGGGAAGATACTTCTCTTCTTGGAAATGGCCAGGTATGTAACAATTTCCTTACTTTGTGCTTTTTTATTGTAGGAAAGAGTGCTAAAACTGTAAATCCATAAACCCCTTGCTATTTTTCTTTTAATGTTTACCAAAACCCGTTTTTGCGTGTGTAAATTACATTGGATGCTTGTTTGGGTGTTCTACTATTCCTTGTGGTGCCAAATTCTTGTAATGCTCTTAGAAGGAATTTTCTGACATCTGATGCATGGTATGTTGCATCCAACAAAGAAAAAGGGGGGGAAAAATCCAGGCACTACTGAGTGATGACAAAAGCAGTTTATCTTGCATATAGTGGTTGCATCCAGGGGGCAAGGGGATCTCAGCTGATCTCAAGGGGTTTTATATTATGTTTAAGTATATTTATTAAAAATGAAACCTGAAAAAATGTGTGGCCTCACAAAAAAGTGTTGAATAAATAAAAAATGTATAGCATATGTACCATCATCATCCGAATTTAATTAGAATAAAGATTTGGGACTCTCTGGTGAGTCTGGGGTGGAGTCCGGGCTCCCAAATCTTTATTCTAAAATTTAAACCTGATAGGAATTTTTTTTGTTTAAATCACAACCTTAAATAAAATAGATGTTTGGTGCTTAAATATGTAATGCGCAAAACATGCCCAAGACTTGAACTGTGTGTACTTTATTTTATTTTTTGTGACACAAACAGGACGAAAAACAGCAAAAATACTGAGTGTTCACAAGTATTTACCTTCCTACCATCCCAAAAGTCAATACTTTGTAGAGCCACCATTTGCTGCAATTACAGCTGCAAATCTATTGCGGTATGTCTCCAATAGCTTAGCACATCTACCCACTGGGAATTTTGACCACTCTTCATAGAAAAACTTTCCCGACTCCAAGTTAGATGGGTTGTATTGGTGTACAGCAATCTTTAAGTCATAGCGTGGATTCTCAGTTGAATTGAGTGCCTTTGTCTAGGCAATGGGTGCTCAGCCTGTGGCCCTCCAGCTGGAACTACAATTCCAATCATGCCTCTGCCTTTTGGACTCGTGCTTGTAACTGTCAGCGGTTTGCAGTGGCTCATGGAACTTGTAGTTCTGCAACAGCTGGAGCGCCACAGATTGAGCACCAATGTCACTAGGCCATTCCAAGACATTTGCCGTAATTGTTTCCCTTAAACCACTCCAGTGCAGTATATTTAGGTTCATTGTCATGCTGGAAGGTAAGCCTTTACCCTAGTCTTAAATCTCTGGCAGACTAAAACAGATTTTCTGCAAAAAATCAATAAATCAAAATCTCTTTGCACTCCAAAAGTGCAAAAATGTATAAAAAAAACTTAGTGAGTGGGGGAAAAAACTTCCAAAAACGAATAACGGGCAACAATGCAACACTGATTCAAATCTAAAGGGTGGAAAACAATTCTTAAATATTTAGTGTGCTGTGGTTGTAAACCCCATTCATGAAATCTGACCTGGACACATATATCTGCAGTGTTTACTTATCTCTCTCCAAAGCTCTAAGTGGTGTGTCTTTCTGCTGCTCCGTTTCTCTGTTATCAGCATGAACATGTCTGACAAGCGCTCTGGCACACTAGATTAAAGCAGCTGGAAATTTGTGTCAGGGAGGGAACTTAGAGAAAGATAAGCACAGAGCTTGTCTAGTCAGACTGCAGCTCTGCAAGTTTCTTTGTTCCTCTGCAATGTGGGGGAGTGGGGGGCTTTCCTCCAATCAGCTTTCACACAGTGTTAGCCCAGACTCCATGCCCACTGCTGAACGAGGAAGAAAGATTTCTAAAATGATCTGCATTTTCTAAAGAATGTAGAAATCGGAAGACTGCAGATATACATGTAAAACATATGTAGAGTGGCTACTCACTTCACTGGGTATAGGAGAGGGTTTACAAACAAGCTTTCACAAATACGATAACTAAAAATACAAATAGTGAATTGATGCTAAAATAAAGTTGTAGCCGTAGCTTCTGTGATCAGGAAGTGTAAATACTTATCACACATTAATGTTCAGATATCTTCAAGCAGATGTTCTGTAAATCGCACAGTGGTAGTTGAGGAAGAACACCACCACTTTTAGATATAAAAGTTCACACACGCCTCTTCCCTTTTTAAGAGCCGAGATCATCTACTGGTGGCTAGCACTTGCTCCAGAGAAGACGGCTCCAGAAGTCACATAAAAACCCCCTTTTGTAAAAGTCACCAGAAACAAACCATTGCCACTACCCTTTGGCTTGGCATCAATTCACTATTTGTATTTTTAATTCTCGTACATGTATTTGTCGAAAAATACTTGATAAAGTAGTACACTAAATATTTAGGAATTTTTTTTCTTCAAAAACTGCCTAACATTTACTGCCATTGATGTTTCCAACCAGTTTTCAAGTCACTGCTAATAAAAAGCACCCCCACCGCAAGATGGTGTCACCACCATGCTTCACTGTGGAGATGGTGTTCTCAGGGTGATGGGAAGCATTGGGTTTGTGCCATATGCAGCATTTCCTATTGTCGCCGTAAGTTAAATTTTAGTCTCATCTGAGCAGAGAACTTTTTTCCATGTGTTTGGAGTTCACCAGACAGCATGTAGGAGTCTCTCCAAACATGCATTCTCAGGTATTCTCATTTTTCTTTCTTTAAGCAATGTCTTTTTTTCCTGTCCACCCTTCCATAAAGTCCTGCTCTATGGTGTGCACAGCCTAAATTGGTGCTATGGAGAGATACTCCCATCTCTTCTGTGGATCTTTGTATGTCCTGTGTTCTCTTGGTGGTTTTGCTGCATCTCTAACTAATGTCCTCTTTGCCTGCTTGAGTTTTGGTGGGTGGCCTTCTCTAGGTTAAAACCTCTAACTTAGGTTAGGCCTGTAGTGTTGTTATATTGTTTCCATTTGTTATAATGCATTTAAAGGTGTGGGATGTTCAGAGTTCAGGATTTTTTTTTATATACTTCTCCACCACTCTGTCTGCCCTTTTTGGAGATCTCCGTTGTCTTTATATTGCCTGCTTAGTGGTGGTGCAGACTCGGGGGCCATTCAGGACAGTTGTATTTTATATATATACTAACATCATCTGACACTTTTCTGACAGATGGATGTTATGTAATCATCTTATTATGAGACCTCTGAAATTAATTGGTTTGACCTGACCTTTAGGGATTTCATTGTAAAGGTGGTGAATACTCAAGATTGCTGTGTTTTGTTTTGTTTTTCCTTGTCCTGTTTGAGTCGCAACAAAAAATATTTTGAATCTTCAGGCCTTATGCACACTGGACATTTCTGGAAGTTTTTACAGCTGCTGTTTATGGCTTCAGATGTTTCTTTCTGCAGTCAATAAACTCACCATCATGTTATCCTATGTGTCCATGCACACATAGGCTGTTATCAACAATTTTTGGCTGTAAAAAAACACAAAACTAGTAGGTTCTGAGAGGCGTTTTTCAGCTGTAAAAAACTGCCGATAAATGTTTAAAAAAACGTTTTGATCCATTGAAAAAAAAAAATGTAAAAAATATACCGCAGAAAAAAACGCTAATAAACGCTATTGCAAACATTTTGAAAAACTCACTGCAAAGCTACTGCCTTTTATTATAACTTTATTTTCATGTCTAGTGTGCATAAGGCCTTAAAGTCGTAGGCATGTTGTGGACATCGCATGGTACAAGGCACCATAAATCCATTTAGATTCCAAGCTGTAATGCAAAAAATAATAAAAACACCAAGGGAAGTGAGCATATTCAAGACATTGATAGCAATAAAGAGCTATACATCCAGTACAATGCTAGGGCGTGCAGATTTTCTGTTTAACTAGCATGTGCCTGCTATCTTAGCTGATATCTGTGTATGTTTGTATTTTCTACATCTCTAAACATCATTGTCTAAGTGTTTGATTCTGAAGCTTTTCTGGGGAAGTATTACTAGTTCTTTTAACAAAAATGTGTCCTTTTCAAATTGGAGACGCTCACCTGTCCTTAATTTATCTGTCACTTTATAATTTGTGCCCTACACCTTAAGTTCTTCCTCCATGTCCTCAATGTGTTTCTGCTTTGGCTAAGTTGTAATGTCATGCAGGTTGTTTTGTATCATTTAACTTGAAGCTAGTAAAACTTCCCCTCTTCTCAGATGTTCATTTCTGCTGTGCTCTTGCTTTATCTCTTGGCTCTTCTTCTCTTCCTTTTTCCTCCTTTCCATGCTGTGCATGCCATCAGATAATGAAGCCTAACAGGCAACTGGTAAGAGTATCACTCAAAGATAAGGAGCAGTTTTCCAAATTGTTAACTGTCAAATTAACAGTTGGCACTCTTGCTGCTGAAAGGGATACTGTGCTAAAGAGCTAGTGCTTACTGTATTTCAGTTTATTACTTCTTCATGGTTTTCATATATAATATATTTCAAACAAAGAATGGTTCTTGTAGCCAATATCAGTGATCTTCTCTTTCGTACTAAAATAGAACAAGAAAAAGAAGAATCTATTTGCCATGACCATTAAGAATATTTTTTTCTTTAGACACTTACATTGTAGGCCCAGTCTTTCTTTTGTGTTCCATTATTTGTGCTAGGTTTGAGTGGGCTGCTGTAATATCTGAAGAATTATACTGCTGTTTAAGTCTATCAAGTCTTCAACTGATACAGTGGATATAAAAAGTCTACACACCTCTGTTAAAATGTCATATTTCTGTGATGTAAAAAAAATGAGACCAAGATCATTTCAGAAAATTTTCCATCTTCTAATGTGACCTATAAACTGTACAACCCAGTTGAAAAACAAACTGAAATCTTTTGGGGGGTGGTGGTATTAAAGAAAAAATAATGTGGTTGCATAAGTAGTGTGCATACCCTCTTATAACTCGGGATATAGCTGTGTTTAGAATTAAGCAATCACATTCAAACTCATGTTAAATAGGAGTCAGTACACACCTGCCATCATTTAACCCTTTCATGACTAAGCCTATTTTTGACATTTGGTGTTTACAAGTTAAAATCCATATTTTTTGCTAGAAAATTACTTGGAACCCCCAAACATACACATATATATATATATATATATATATATATATATATATATATATATATATATATATATATATATATATATATATATAATCAGAGACTCTAGAGAATATAACGGCGATTGTTGCAATATTTTATGTCACAAGGTATTTGCGCAGCTGTGTTGGGAAAAACTGACATTTTCATGAATTTAAAAAAAAACTAAACAGTAAAATTATCCCAGTTTTTTTGCATAATGTGAAAGATAATGTTACGCCGATTAAATAGATACCAAACATGTCACGCTTTATAATTGCACGCACTCGTGGAATGACGACAAACTACGGTACCTAAAAATCTAAATAGGTGACGCTTTACATTTTTTTTCCGGTTACCAGATTAGAGTTACAGAGGAGGTCTAGTGCTAGAATTGCTCTAGCTCTGACGGTCGCGGCAATACATCACATGTGTGATTTGAACACCGTTTACATATGCGTGCGCGACTTCCGTATGCGTTTTCTTTGCTTCGTGAGCTCGCGGGGATGGCGGGCACTTTAAAAAAATTTTTTACATTTGTTTTAAAAAGAAAAAGAAATTTGATCACTTTTATTTGCTGTCGCAAGGCATGTAAACATCCCTTGTGACAGTAATAGGTGGTGACAGGTACTCTTTATGGAGGGATCGGGGGTCTAAAAGACCCCGATCCCTCCTTTACACTTCAAAGTATTCAGATCACCTTTTTCTGCGATTCTGAATAGTGTATATATTTTTAAATCCGGCGCCAATGGCAGCCGAGTAAACGAAGTGATGTCATGACGTTGCTTCCGTGTTTACTATTAGGAGACTGGAATGAAGCCGCTTACGGCTTCATTCCAGTCCCTGCCCAGCCGCCGGAGGCATCAGATCATGCATCCGGTAAGAGCGGCGGGAGGGAGGGACGTCCCCTCCCGCTCCTCCGGCAAAACAGCCGAGCGACTTTTAGCCGCATCGGTTGTTATGGCTGGAAAGCCAATCGCCCGCTGTAAAAATTGGTACCAGGATAATGCCTGCAGGTGCGGGAATCATCCCGGTCAAACCCCCGGAAGCAGAGTACGCACATCTGCGTACACTCGGCAGCAAGGGGTTAAAGTGCCATCTTGTTCAGCTGTAAAGGTCTTACCTGACATTTTCTTAGTTGCATTCTACAGCAAAACCCATGGTCCGCAGAGAGCTTCCAAAACATCAGAGGGATCTCATTTTTAAAAGGTATCAGTCAGGAGAAGGGTACAAAAGAATTTCCAGGGCATTAAATATACCATGGAACACAGTGAACAGCCATCATCAAGTAGAGAAAATAACAGTGACATTACCAAGAGCTGGACGTCCCTCCAAAATTTAAGAAAAGACATGACAAAAACTGGGCAGGGAGGCGGCCAAGAGGCCTACAGCAACATTAAAGGAGCTGCAAGAATATCTTGCAAGTACTGGCTGTATGGTACACGTGACAACAATCTCCCGTATTTTTCATGTGTCTGGGCTATGGGGTAGAGTGACGAGATGGATGTTTTTCTTCGTAAGAAAAGGCTTCAAAGCCCAGCTAAATTTAGCAAAAACATCTGAAGTCCCCAAAAGCATGTCGGAAAATGTGTTATGGTCTGATGAAACCAAGGTTGAATTTTTTGGCCGCAATTCCAAAAGATACATATAGTACAGAAATCAAACTGTACATCACCAAAAGAACGCCATACCCACAGTAAACCATTGGTGATGGCATCATCATGCTTTGGGGCTGTTTTTCTTCAGCTAGAACAGGGACCTTAGTCAAGGTAGAGGGGATTATGAATGATTTTAAATACCAGTCAATATTGGCACAAAAACCTTCAGGCTTCTGCTAGAAAGCTGAACATGAAGAAGAACTTCATCTTTCAGCATGACAATGACCCAAAGCATACATACAAATCAACAAAGGAATGGCTTTACCAAAAGAGGATTAAAGTTTTGTAATGGCCCAGCCAGAGCCCAGACCTGAATCCGATTAAAAATCTGTGGGGTGATCTGAAGAGGGCTGTGCACAGGAGATGTCCTCGCAATCTGACAAATTTGGAGTGTTTTGCAAAGAAGAGTGGGCAAATATTGCCACGTCAAGATGTGCTATACTGATAGACGCATACCTAAAGACTGAGTGCTGTAATAAAATCAAAATACGCTTCAACAAAGTATTAGTTAAGGGTATGCATACTTATGCAACCATATTATTTAATTTTATTTTTATTTTTACTTCAGTCCACCTAAAAGATTTCACTTTGTTGTTCAGTTTATAGGTCCCATTAAAGGTGGAAAGAGTTCTGAAATGATTTATCTTTGTCATTTTTTTTTTTTTTTTTCATCACAGAAACCTGACATTTTAACAGGAGTGTGTAGAATTTTTATATCCACTGTTTGTCCAAAATAATTTACCTGTGGTAAGCATATGGGTGATTGAACAGCGGTTAGTTCATTGCTAACCAATGAAAAAAACATCACCATCTTTACATTTTTGGACATCTAATCCCAGTAAAAGGTTTTATGCAGAATTACATTTATATAGCACTTGCCACATTAAAGTTTAAAAATGCTTAATTGATTCACTTAATATTGGGGTCTTGTTGTTTACTGGAGACTTTCAATCATCAAGGACTTAAAATAGTTTGGAATTACTTTAACTTCTTCATTAACCCTACTTGTCAGTTTATCCAGCAGTGAAGATAATGCCTGATTTTAGCAGTAGTCTTGTATCTAGCTATCCATTATGAAGCCATTTTAAATGGCTACTAGGTCTGCAGTTGAGTAAAGATATTTAGAGCATTGCTAAAGGAGTAAACTGAGATGTGTAAGGTGTTTCACACTCTGTTAGAGGTAGGAATCCCATGAGAATTAAGCAGATATCATCCATAGGTACATTCAAAGGATTCAATGTCCTCCACTTTCGGGAGATATGCCATATGCATATTTGTGGCAGTGTTCAGCCATTCACCTGTGTAGATGGCTTTTTATATCACCTGCAGCTCTCCAGGCATGGGGAATTTTTCGCTAGAGGTTGTCATTGATATGGGGGACCTCAAGTGCAGCCCTCAACATCACCAAAGGGTTGCATATAAAATTCAGTGAATATTCATTATCAGATACAGCAGACCCACAAGAGGATATAAAAACAACAAAAAAAGTCTGGTGCTTGGAAGCTGGAACATATGTAACATTAGGAACAATTTCTAAGTCCTACTTGAACCAAATAAGCCGATGTGTGGAGGAGAGGTGTCAGAAGTACTACAAACAGTTAAAGATAACCACAAAAAGGCGCTAGTCAAGACAGTCTCGTACGGACAGACAGCCAGAGGAAATCCATGGCATTAACCATATGTAGATTTATTGTTACCATATCATAAATTAAAAACAGTTATTAGTTTTAAAAATCTCTCCATGTGGATAGATGACAAACGGCTTCCTCCCTGCTGCAATAGTACCTTATGGAGGCGGCCAGGGGTGGGCTGTCTTGTTGAGGGATTGCTGCAATGGTAGAACCCTCATGCAACCTCCGAGATCCACATAATCAGAGAGGGGGGAGGTGGAAACCCAGCTCATATGGGTGGAGTGGAGACCAGGAGACAGCCAAAGCATCATCCAATAGGACCCTGGACGAAAACTCCACTCCACCCATGGCTTGCTAGCCTTGTTGCCATCCACCACTGAGGAATCGGTTAGCAGCCCCGCTTGAGGAGTTACATCTCCTCCCTGCCATACGAGCTGGGTCGCCATCTCCTCCCTTTCCGAATCTGGATCTCGGTTGCATGAGGAGGGTTCTACCATTGCAGCAATCCCTCAACAAGACAGCCCACCCCTGGCGGCCTCCATTAGGTACCATTACAGTAGGGAGAAAGTTGTTTGTCATCTATCCACACGAGGAGAGATTTTTAACATTAATACCCATTTTTAATTTATGATATGATGACAAAAAAATCTACATATGGTTTATCACATGGATTTCCTCCACAATTTGGTCGCACAAGACTGTCCTGACTGGAGCTTTTTTGTGGTTGTCTTTAAATGTTTACACAAAAGGATATAGTTAGACTTTGAGCCTTATACAAGAGATTGTCAGAGACTGCGGACATAATGCAGGAGATTGTTAGAGACTGTAGACCTGATAAAAAAAGCTGGTAGGAGACTGTCAAACTGTGAACATGCTATAGGAGTTGTTGGAGACTAGAGACGTGATTCAGGAGATAGTCGTAGACTACAGACATATTACATAAGACTCCTAGAAATTATTACTATAACAGATAAATGGGGAAACGCAGATTAGTGTCTGCTGGGGCCCCAAGAGCCGCACAAAAAATGCCAAAAGGCTTCAGGTTGGGCATCAGGGCTCTACACGCTCATGTGCATGAGGCCATAGCAGGGAAACCTTTTGAGTTTGCTTAGTTAACCACTTAAGGACCGGGCCTCTTTTTCAGATTTGGTGTTTACATGTTTAAAACAGGTTTTTTTTTTTTTTTTTATAGAAAATTACTTCGAATCCCCAAACATTATATTTAGTTTTTTTTCTAACACCCTAGAGAATAAAATGGCGGTAATTGCAATACTTTTTTTTCACACCGTGTTTGAGCAGCGGTCTTACAAGCGCACTTTTTTTTTGGGAAAAATTCACTTTTTTGAATAAAAAAATAAGAAAACTGTAAACTTAGCCCAATTTTTTTTGATATTGTGAAAGATAATGTTATGCCGAGTAAATTGATACCCAACATGTCATGCTTCAAAATTGCGCCCGCTCGTGGAATGGCGTCAAACTTTTACCCTCAAATCTCCATAAGCAACATTTAAAAAATTCTACAGGTTGCATGTTTTTGCGTTAGAGGAGGTCTAGGGCTAGAATAATCGCTCTCGCTCTACTGATTGCAGCGATACCTCACATGTGTGGTTTGACCTCTGTTTTCATATGCAGGCGCTACTCATGTATGCGTTCGCTTCTGTGTGTGAGCTCTTTGGGACGGGGAGGTTTTAACTTTTTTTTATTTATTTTTTTTTTTTACTTATTTATTTTACTTGATTTTATTTATTTTTACACTGTTTAAAAAAAATAAAATAATGGATCACTTTTATTCCTATTACAAGGAATGTAAACATCCCTTGTAATAGAAAAAAGCATGACAGGTCTAAGGTTTAAGAGGTATGGGCGGAAGTGATGTTTTGACATCCCTTCCGCCCTCCTATGGTATAGAGACGAGTGGGGGCCATCTTAGCCTCACTCGTCTCCATACCCAGCCATCGGTAGGACCCGATCGCCTCCGTCGCTACCGACGGCTCCGGTAAGCGGCGGAGGACGCGGGAGAGCAGCGGGAGGGGGGGTGGCACCTCTCCCACCGCCATTAACGGTGATCTGCCGCGGAGACCACGTTATTGTACACAGGACCGCCTCCTGTAAAGAGGGATACCTTGGTTGTGGCAGCAGCTGCTGCCGTTACCGAGATATCCCTCTTCAAAAAAAACGTGTGTTTACATGAGGCGGTCCTTAAGTAGTTAATCTGACACACTAGCTGTACACAGACATCTGTGTTTTTACTTTTCATTCAGGTTGTACACATAAGAGCTTGAGGTTGAGAAGGCCCCTTACCAAGCCAAACATGGATGATTTTCAGTAATTTTATAACTGGATTAATTATTTTCAGAGCGTTTGAAAGTCCTTCATATTAGTGAGTTCTGCGGACTAAACAGAGCAGAGAAAATATTATGCACCATTTTAATTTCAATATACAGAGCCGGTCTCTGGAAGACCTGTATAATTTGTGCGCTGTGTTTGAATAACATGTTTCAGAGAACAGTTGTATGAAGTGAACAATCGCAGATCATGTTTCAGTGGTCTGACACTGCCATAGCATATGTGACTTTGGAGAACATTTGATCATCATTCTAAAAACAAGGGAACAGATTTGTTGAAACTATTAAAGATAAGGTAGAGAGATTTGTGGTGTGTGTGTATATGTATGTATGTATATGTGTGTGTATATATATATATATATATATATATATATATATATATATATATATATATATATATATATATATATATATATATATATATATATATATATATATATATATATATATATATATATACACATATATATATATATATATACACATATATATATATATATATATACACATATATATATATATATATATATATATACACATATATATATATATATATATATATATATATATATATATATATATATATATATATATATACACATATATATATATACACATTTTTTTTTTTTTTTTTTTTTTTTGTGAGGGTTACAAAAATAAAAATTTTCAGTTTGGCAAATATTCATAAACAGAAAAAGTGACACACTATGGCTCTTACCACATGCATGGCCGTTTTTAGTCTTGGTGTCAGAAAAATATTCTAGCTGGGAAGGGACAAGATCAAGGGACATCCTCACTGGCATATAAACACAAAGAAGCATAGAGGGTTCAGACGTAATACAACTGGAGAGGTTTAATGATAAAAATATCATCTCACATTTTTAGTGTAGCTGATATCAAGGTATGTGCACATATGAGTGTTCACAGTGAGATTTAAGCATGGCTATCCAGGCGTAGGATGTCCACAAAGAGGATTGATCCTAACTGCCAAGGGCTTCCCTGCAGCTGTCAGGCTGAAGGTGCTGGCACAAGTGTACTGAATCTGCTTCTAGAAAGACATATACGGCGTTCAGCAGCAGCAGTCTGTTAGGCTCCTATTTTACACACATCCATTTGTATCCTTACCAACTGTTTACAGAACTCAATAGCTCAATATGAAATTCACAAGGTAAATAATTCAAAGGAGTAATTCATCTTCCTTGCACAGCTTGTCCATGGTTTCAGCCAAAGGAAGCCAAAAGACAGGCCACTTATGCTCTACTGGCTTTTTAACAAAACACCAGTTTAAAAGCATAAAAACATAAGAATCGGAGCTGACCTGGTGAGGCTACTTAAGAGAAATCTGTATGAACATGAATGCCTAGTAGGCTGCAGTTTCTTTCCTCTCCTGATACAGTATTTATGCAGTGGCTCAAACGCTTTGAGTAACTTACTTGCAACAAGTATACAGCAGGAATTCTAATTGCACTTCAATTGCTACATGTTTGATCCAGGTCAGTGACTCTGAAGGCACTTAAATTAATCGTGAGCAACTAGCATTTTCTGAAAAGTTTCACCTCCATTTTCCCCTTACTCCTGTACATCAGTACCTGATAATTGCCTTCTTCCACTTGGCTTCTGTAGGTCCTGGCACTTTGTCATACTTTTAACAAGTTCTTATGTGTTGTACGTGTCTTAATAGATTTTTATTAATATTTGAAATGTGGTTTCATGCTTTCTCTTTAGATGTTTGGGAACTGGACATTTGGAACCTTGGTGTTTACAGTGATGGTTTTAACGGTTACCATGAAGGTAAGCATTTCTCACACTGTCGCACTGTCTTTCTTGTATGGTCAGGAATATGTCTGTGTATCTACAAGAGCTTTTGGTGTGGTTGCCACATTTCTGAACTTATGAGTCCCTGCAAAAGGGAAAGTGGGGTGGCTAAGCTTTCATTGTTTTAGTACATGTTAAAACGTCTTTTAACGTAGAAACCCCACTCTCTCCTCTGTTAGAGTTTTTAAGAAAGAAACCCTGTACCCTCAGCGCATGTTAATACACAGCAAAGAGCTGGTTTGTCCTCGGTGTCTCTACGTTAAACAAAAGAGCTATGAATAAAATGTGTCTTTTTTTTTTTTTTTTTTCTACCCAGCACTTCCATTTCCCTATAATTGGAGTAATACTCTGCTCTTCCCGGCTACTTCTCAGACATTCCATTTTATAGGTCTTTTCTACCGAATCCACCCATTCCCACATTGACGGGACTTCCTTCTCTTGCCATTTCTTCGGTATTCATTTTTTACCTGCATTCAGCAGATGTGGGATCACCGATTCCTTATATTGTCTGAATCCGATTCTTGTCCCATGGAATAGCACTACCCAGGGGTCAGCCTTCACCTCTTTGCCTGTAATCTCTTTAATGTGGGCTATAATTTGGTTCCAATAGGATTTTATTTTTGGACAACTCCACCACAAATGTGCCATCGTGCCCACCTCTCTACATCCTCTCCAACATTCCCTGGCACCATCCTGCTGAAATTTGCTTTTCCTCTCTGGGGTATAATACCATCTCATCAAACATTTAGCGCTCATTTCCGCCGTTCTGGCGTCTACCGCCGAGCCATGCACTAATTTAAATATTTTCCTTACTATTGTATTTTCTGGTTGTGATCCTAGTTCCCTCTCCCATTTTTTGATGTACGCAGGTACCCCCGGCTCTACTCCCTCTAACAGCATTCTGTACCATCTCGAAACAACTTTCTTTGATGTCTTTAATGTACAAAGCTGTTCCAAAGGGGTCAGATCTTCCGCTGTTCTATCCCGTACAGGGAGTTTTTTGATAAAACTCGAAAGCTGAGCGTACCTCCACTCATCAATTATCATCATCTCTTTTTTTTGTGTCAACTCGTGATATGGTGCTAATCCCTCCCCTTTCATTACATCTTTTAATTTTACCTCCTCTTTAACCCAATTTCCTCCTATTTCCTGACACCCTGGTAAGAAAAAATTATTATTCTTTAATGCTATAAGTGGTGAATTGTATTTTCCGTTAAATTGCCTATATATCTTATCCCAAATCCGCAATGTGTTTCGTGTAATATTATTCCCTTCCAAAAATACACTTCTCTCAAATGGAGGATTCCAAATTTGCTTATCTAATTTTGTTCTACATAAATCGTGTTCCAATCTCACCCATCTTTTTTCTGTGTTATCCCTTATACTCCATTCACTCACTCTAGACACCACAACAGCTTCATAATAAGTCTGCGCATCTGGCACTGCTACTCCACCCCTGTTCTTTGGTTGTCGAAGTGTCGCTAGGGCCACCCTGGCTTTTTTATTTTTCCAGACAAATTTCATTAGGATAGATTTTAATTTTGACAAGTAGACATTGGACAGAGGAATAGGGAGCATCTGAAACTTGTATAAGATCTTAGGAAATATTATCATCTTTAATGAATTCATTCTTCCCAGCCATGATAATGCCCTATAGCTACACCTTTTACATTCTGCCTGTATCTCGTCCAGTAACGGGATATAATTACAACGGTACATTTTCCTCTCTGTTTTTGCTAATTTTATCCCTAAATATTTAAGCTCACTCTTCCACGGGAGTCTCCAACTTTGTTGTACCTTTTGTGCCTCTCGCTTGTTAATGTTGATATTCATTATCTCCGATTTTGACCTATTTATTTTAAAGTTTGAGACCTCCCCGTATTGGTCGAGTAGCTCAAATAATTTAGGCATAGATGTCTTTGGGTTGTTCAAGTATATTAAGATATCGTCCACAAACGCAGAGTATTTATATTCAACTTTTTCCACTTTCACCCCTTCTATCCCAGGATCCCCTCTTATTGCTGCCAGGAGTGGCTCCAAGGAGAGCACAAACAGGAGGGGCGAAAGCGGACAGCCCTGCCTTGTACCCCTCTCCATTTCGAAAGGCTCCGACACATACCCATTGACTTTTATACATGTCTTTGGATGCTCGTACAGTACCTTTATCCTCTGTAACATCTTAGGTCCTAGCCCCATCTTCTCTAATGTCTTAAACATAAACCCCCAGTCTACTCTGTCGAAGGCTTTCTGTGCGTCCAACGACAGAAGCAGACTGGGGGTTCCACCCTGTCGCATCTTTTGAAGCAGGAGGAGTGTCTTTATTCCGTTATCCTTTCCCTCTCGTCCCCCTATAAAGCCCGTCTGGTCTGGGTGGACCAGTGATGTCATTAAACCCTTCATTCGCTCTGCTAATATTTTAGCATAAAGCTTTGTATCCGCGTTTAACAGCGAAATCGGCCTGTAGCTGGTACACTGTGTGGGATCTTTGCCCTCCTTCTGTATTAAAGTAATTGTAGCCCTTAAGTCTTCATTACTTATTCTATATTCTTCTCCTAGGCCGTTCATATACCGACACAATTGGGGAACAAGGGCCTCTCTAAATGTTTTGTAATATAATGTTGTGAAACCGTCTGGTCCCGGGGATTTTCCTGGTGCTGATTTTAATAATGCTCTAACTATTTCATCTTCCGAAACTGGCCTTTCAAGTATATCCCTTTCCGTGGGGGTAATTTTAGTCAGAGTAGTTTTCCCCAAAAATTCCCTGATCTTCTGCTCTTTATCTCCGCTTTTGACCTTTTTATTGCTGTCTGTAAATATCCGCTCAAAGTATAGTCTAAAAGTTTCTGCTATCTCTTTGGTAGTATAGAGCACTTTTCCATTTTTATTCTTTATTTCCCCAATGAAGTTTTTCCCTTTTTTCTTTTTTAACATTCTGGCTAAAAACTTACTTGATTTATCTCCCCATAGATATTGTTCCTTAGCCAACCCTTTAAACGCCATCACAGCTTCTTGGTCCAAAAGGTCCTTCAGCTCCATCCTTGCCGTTAATAGCTTTTTAAATACCAGGTCTTCTTGTTCTAAACAATGTATCTCTCTCATTAATTTATTGATTTTTTCGGCTCTCATTCTTTTCTTTTTAGATTGTATAGATATCAGTATTCCCCTTATATAGGCCTTATGCGCATCCCACAACGTGTTACCTTTAATTCCCTCTATAGCATTAAATGTAAAATATTGATCGATCTCACTCGCAATTTTTATCCTGTCCTCCTCCCTAAGCAGTAGCTCTTCATTCAGCCGCCATCCAGAGAAGTTCCTCCCTATCCTTGAGATGTTTAGGCATAGTTTTACCGGGGCGTGGTCCGACAGAGTCATCACTTCTATCCCTGAATCCGTCACATATTCCAGCAGCCCATGGTCTATGAATATGTAGTCAATGCGTGAATACGTCCCATGGACTGATGAATAAAAGGAATAATCACGAGACAGAGGATTCTTTGCTCTCCATACATCCACTAATTGGTTGTTATATAGCTTTTGGACTATATTTTTGTGTGCTGAGCTTCTCATCTTTTTAACCTCCGAAGAACTATCAACTTCCGGGTTGAGGCCGAAGTTCAGATCTCCCATCATAATTACATAACCTGCCTTAAAGTCCATAAGTTTATATAATATCTTGTTTAAGAAACTAATTGGGTTGCTATTAGGAGCATAAATATTTACTAAAGTACACTCCAATTCCTCTAATGTACCCCTTAGGAACAAATATCTTCCCTCTGCATCGCACATTTTTTCCTTTAACTGAAACCTTTATTCTTTTGGAAAACCCTATCGCTACCCCTCTACTTCTGGCTGAAATAGTATCACTATAGAACCAGATCGGGTAGTTATTGGAATATAATCTAATGTTTGATGCGAGGGAG
Organism: Lithobates pipiens; assembly: GCF_037356315.1. Classification (NCBI taxonomy): domain Eukaryota; kingdom Metazoa; phylum Chordata; class Amphibia; order Anura; family Ranidae; genus Lithobates; species Lithobates pipiens. Next base: position 400,951,780 of record NW_027507758.1, on the reverse strand, counting down.
ATATGAGTCTCCTGTAGAGATATAACGTCGGCCTCATATCGCTTCAGTTCTGCTAGAATCTTGTGTCTTTTTATTGGGGTATTCATGCCCTTCACGTTATAGGACATAAATTTCAAGCCATCTATTTTACTGTTACCCATCTATTGGTCCTACGTTTCCCTGCCCTGCATAGGTACTTTTTATCTTGTTTACTAAGGTGGTCCACATTTTTTTTTTCTCTTCCCTCCCCCACCCCTCTTTCCACTTTACTTCCCTTCCCCAACCTTATACCTTCCTAGCCTCCCCTATCCGCCCCTCCCTCCTTCCCTTCTTTGCATCCCATACCCACCTCCCTCCTTGCCTTCCCCCCTCCCCCCAACTCCCTTGGCCTATTCGCGGCCTTTGTTAGGTTAATGGTCGTACAAACCCCTACCATCTCCTAATCTATTTGTTACGAGGGTTTGGGGCTTTTCCACCTGCGCCTCTCCCGCCTCTCCCCATAAGACGGGAGCTATTAAATCCCACATTCTTGTTTAAATTTATATTTTCCTTATTTCCTTCCCCTTTTCCCTCCCATCCTTTCCCCGGCCCCATTTTTTCCCCCAACGGTGAGCCCATTATTCCATCTGCCAACCGGGGAGTATAGGCGGGCGTATTCCCAGTTTCTCACAAAAATCTTCCAGATCTTCCGGGAAAACTAGCTTCGCCGATTTACCATCTTTGTTCCCCATTAAGCAAGCAGGAAAACCCCATCTGTATTTAATGTTCTGAGCTTGCAATTCCTCTAGTAGGGGTTTCAGAAGTCTTTTCCTTAGAAGCGTCTCGGGTGCCATATCCGGGAATATCTGTATTTCTCTTCCTTCATATACATGTGGGGTTTTTCCCCTTAACTTTTTCCATATTACTTCTTTTTCATCGAAAAATGTGAACCGCACTATTATGTCTCTCGGTCTGTCCGTATCTCTAAATCTTGTTTTACCAATTCGATGAATTCTATCGATCCTTGGTGGAGCTCCCATCTCATTTCCCCAGCAAGGGGCGAGAATGCTATTTAGTATTGCTCTTAAGTCTTCGCCTTTTGTTTCCGGGATTGCGCGAAATTTCAAATTTTTCCTTCTACTTCTATTTTCCTGGTCTTCCAATTTATACAACGTATTCCTTTGTGTTTGTTGAAGTATTCTTAGTTGATCTTTAACTTTATTTAGCTCTATGGCTTGGAGATCTATACGATTTTCTGTAGCTTCTACTCTCTCTAGTAATCCGCCTAGGTCTTCTCGGAGCCCCCTGATGTCCGTTTTGATTGCATTCTCTAATTTTGAGAGCATCTCTGCCATTTCTCCTTTTGAGGGTGGAAGATCTTCTGTCCTTATTTCTTCCGTTTTGCTGCTCTCCCAGTCACTTTCTATTATTGTGTCCTCACTGGTATGTTGTGTTCCTCCACCCTTATGTTTGCCCGATCCCTTCTTGTACTCTGAGATGGTTGATTGTCTTTTATCCAATCCCACTTCTTTGGGGCTTGCTCCTTGTGTCATATACTGTTGGATCGACGTATCTAGACTCTTATCTTTTATATTCCGTGCGGCTCCACCTTTCGCCATCTTATTTGCTGATTTACTCATGATTCAATCTATCTCAAAATTATGTGGATCTTAAACACCCCGATAGCTCTTTCCCTTAAGTCTTAGTTCATCGATGGAGTCGCTTCCTCCAGCGACTTTCCTTCTATGAAGCTGATCCTCCAGTTTGCCTCTTTGCTCCCTGATTTTACTTAGGGATTCTCAACCTTTTTCCACTCTATGTCTGTGTTCCGCTGGCAAAACCCCTTAGGGGTCCCTTGACAATAACTTCTTCTCCCAGAATAATAATACTGCACCCCGTTATATTATATTTTAATATCTTCCTCCACTACATAACCTGAGGAGGTTTATAACCTAAACGACAGGTAACCTTTAACTGCGCCAATCCTCCCCTAGGTTAAAGCCTATGGATCCTGGGATTGACGGGTCACCCTAATAACTTGTCGAGTGCTTAGTGCCTCCTGTCTTTCAATATCCAACCTCACATGGAGAGACAGAATAGCTGGGCCATGGGACTTAACCTCTATTCCTTATGTAATTCACAGGCAGAGGGCAAAGGGTTATCTATATCTTATCCCAGGGGAGGGGGGACCGTCCAACCATTTAGGAACTCATCTCTATTCTCCGCTAAGAACAGAAGAGTCCCTTAACAGGGAAAAATAAGATATCCTGAATTCAAGGAAAATTCGTAGTGATCTGAAAAAAAGAAACAAAGAGGAGGAAGAAAGAGAAAAACCTCCTCCCCCAGATATATCAGTCTAGCGTTTCAGCAGCAAGAAAAAAAAGAACTTATGGTAGCCTTGCAGATCTCTTTGCGATTTATTCCTCCTGCCATAGCTTCTCCTCTTGGGTTCTTTAAGTCAGGTCTATGTATCTGGTCCGCTCTTATGTGTATCCGGGACAGCAAGAAAGTGAGGAAAAAAAACCTTTTTCAATCCCTCACCATTAAGTCCACACTCTGATGCATGTATACTGATTTTCTCATCAATGTTGCTCATTGGTATAAACGCTTCGCCCAGCCAATGCATATGCCCCTGGAATAGCGGCAAACCTCATAGACTTCCTCCACCTATCCATACAAGAGTTGTCCTGGTGGTAGGTATTTATCCCCTCATTTTGAACTATGCGACTTTTTCTCACGTATTATTTCACATGTGCAGATGTCGCATGCACTTGCGATAGTCTATGAAGTATTGTTTCAGCTTATTTTTAGGGAAGTAATGCGTGTTGACCCTGCGGATCTACCGCTGTTTAGGGGAACACCTTCCAAGTTATCATCTCCTGGTATACTGAGCGTAGCAATTACCATAAGCATATACAATAAGACTACGGTCCTATTAAGGTTTATACAACCCTGCAATGGTTTCCCGCTGTAGATGCTTTAAATTCAAAACTGTCGGTGGAGACATGCAACCAAAGACACATACCAACAGCAGGGCTTCCTTATCTACTTAACAAGGCTCCTTTTGACCAGCATACATTTAACCCCATAGGCACGTTATTTGTTTCCCCTGGTTAAATGTGTATTACACAGCAACAATATTGTGACTTTAAGAATGTTACCGTCCTTGTCAATGCTGTGTCTCTTTCCCGCTGATCTCCTACTAGTTCCGGGCTCCAGAGAGTCTCCTCCAAATGCCTCCGAAGTCCTGCTGCATAGCCAGGGGATATCCGTTGTGCACTAAAGCGGAGGGAGGGGGGGGGGGGGGGGGGTGAGCCGGCCGAAGTGATGTGGAGGCTGGGGAAGGCTCCGTACTCAAGACTGCGAGATGTTAGCAGCACCGCACCGAGGGCTTCCGCATGTCTGGGCTGGGATCTCTCACCTCCCCGCTCCAAGCCATGTCTTGCTGTTTGTTCATCGGTGCGGTGAGCTTAGCGCTGGTAGGCCCCTCCCCTCAGGCAGACGCTACGTCCTCTCGTTACACATCCGCCAGCCTGTGATGTGATCCTCCAGCGAAAATGTGTCTTTAGTACACCACACTCTGGGCAGTCTGCAGTCTTTCTCACCATTCAGGGTAAAGGAAATATCAGCCTGATTCTGCTCTTTATTTGCAATGCATCATGTGGAACTCTGACCTCCGGTTGATCCCTACTGCCCACCTATAGTTACCTTGTCCTCTCCAGCTGTCTCACCCCTATCAGCCACCAGCTGCTTGGCTTTGTAAGTACCTGAGGTCTTGCCTCTTATTCTGGGCTTACCTTTATTGCTGCCACGTGGTAAAAAATATGCCTGTTCAGATACTGAATGGCTGATTGGCATTCTCAATTCCTTGGATATCTTTTTATATCCCTTTCCTGTTTTATACAGTGCAACTACCTTTTCCTGCAGATCCTTTGACAATTCTTTTGCTTTCCCCATGACTCAGAATCCAGAAACGTCAGTGCAGCACAGGATGAAAGATGCATGGATCTGTCAGGAGTCCAGAAACTCATTGACCTTTTATATACACTCACTCACACTCACACACTCGCACTCACACACTCACACTCACACACACACACACACACACTCTAACACTAATTAGAAGCAAACAGATCACAGGTGAGGATGGTTACCTTTATTAGCCCCTTTGTGTTAACTTGTGTGCATGTTATCAGGCCAAAATCACCACGGTATGTAAACTTTTGGTCAGGGTAATTTGGGTAGTTTCTGTTGTAATTATGATTTAAAAAGGGTAAACACAGTTGATTGATAATAAATGGCTTTAGCCAAACATGAACCATGAGTGAAAAATGTTTTGTGCTTATACATATTCTCTGAAAAAATGGCCAAGAAATCATAAATTCTGCCAGGGTGTGTAAACTTAAGAGCACAGCTGTGTGTGTGTGTGTGTGTGTGTATGTGTATATATATATATATATATATATATATATATATATATATATATATATATATATATATAATGTGTGTGTGTGTGAATGTATATGTGTTTTATTTATTTTTAGCAGAGACCCTAGAGAATAAAATGGCGATTGGTGATGGTTACAATATTTTGTTGCACTGTATTTGCTCAGCGGTCTTTTAAACACAATTTTTGGGAGGAAAATACACACTTTAATAAAAAACTAAACAGTAAGGTTAGCCCAATTTAATTTTTTGAATCATGTGAAAGATGATTTTACGCCGCAAGAATCGTGGGAGAATCGTGATCTTTATTCTAAGCAAAAAAAAATGGTGATTCTCATTTTGGCCAGAATCGTGCAGCTCTAGTACAGCCCCACTGCTATGGGTGACCCCAGCCCATGCCCTATTGGTTCCAGGGTTGTCTGTTCTGTATCCTGTGATGGAACTAAGGTCTGAAATCTTGAATCCAATGATCACATCATAGGAGGCTCTAGCTTCCTGAGGCTGGGTCACTGTGACTTATCTTTGACTTAGATTCTCTGCTTTTGGACAATCTCATTCTCCTGCCGTTCCATCAGACTTACAAGCGGTTATTTTGACCCTGTTGATAGAGTATGCATGATCCTGCTTTGGAAGGTTCAGCCTGCTGTTCCCAGCTTGGAGTCTTCCAGAGTCCCTACAGATGCAAAGACCTTTCTATTACACCCAGTATTTGAGATATTGCTTTATGCAGACTAGAAGCACCCTATACCCACTTTAGATTTGCCAATGACCCACCTTAACAGGAAACTACTAGACATTTAGAGGGCATGCTGACATTGTTTACTTCCTGTCTGAACACTGAGCTGCATGCAGGCAGCTCATATTAGTTTGTAGACAAGTATTGGCTGTATGGACTCGCCCACACAGCCAAGTTTGACAGGTATGTATTGATGGGTGCACAGACTATGTGTCGGGGGTCACACAGCCATCGCTGCATATCTGTCAAACTGAGCTGTGTGATTGAGTCCTTACATATCAATTCACTAATATGGACTAGGCCGGAAAAGGAAACAAAGACATGTTCACAATGTACGGGTCCAATCGCCCGTGTAAATGAGTGCCAAGTATTCACTGAGCCTCTAGTCAGCTGGGACTGATTTGTTTTATTTTTTCTCCCTAATATTCAGGGGGCTTTGATCAAATTTAGAACCCTTATCCCTGGAGCTACCTTCTGGCTTTCTAGAACCTGTGGTTTCTTCTCCCTCGTAGGATCCCCACCTTAGACCAGGTCTCCTCCTGGTTTAGACTCTGTTGGATATCATCTAGGTGCTCTTGTTCCTCTACCACTGAGGATGGAAGTCCTTTCTGTGACAGGAGAGGAAAAGCTGGTTCCTGTGCCTGATGATACATACCATGAGCCTCAGCCTCGCTTACACTGATTCCCTTAAAGGGTAATACCTTGGGAACAGGTTTCTCCCCACTGGAATCTTCAGGATGTGGGCGAGAGCTCCACATACCTAGGTGCAGGAGTCCCCTGTGCCTCCTAGATTAGTGTATTCTGTCAGCTCACAGTCTGCTGCAGGTATCCTCGCTCAAGAACAGGGAATGTCTTAATGACTTTGTGAGACCTGTCCACCTGGGGTTAAGTTCACCTTCTGTGGCTAATCTGCAGCCATTCAAAGGGGTTCATCAAATAATTTGCCTTGCTCTGCCCCAGGCAAATGCTGTACTGCTGTTGATGCATAGCAGGATGTAGGAGATCAGGAGCTTTCTTAGACCTGAAGCTTGAGGTCAGAAATAGGGCAGTTCTTCAGCAGAATCCAACAGGAATGACCCAGAGGGGATGTATTGGCCTTTATCCTCAGTTCAATCTGTTTGTTCTATCTTGCCAGTCTGGAGCCAAGGATCTACTTTTATTTTCTTCCTACCCTTGTGGCAGTGTTTCTCATGCACCTTGCCCCTTCAGTCACATTCACTTAGTGGGACTGAGTTCTCTTGTGGACTCAGATGTCCCTTTTGTAGGCTGTTGTATTTTACCTGATTTATGATCTTCTCTGGTAAATCTCGATGCAGCCACTGGGATTGTGTGTAAATCTGACAAGCCAACATCTGGCTGTTGGATAAAAGCAGCCTGACACCTCGGGATTGCTTTTATAACCCCCTGGTAACCTCCCCTTTTGGGTGAAGTTCTGTTTTAAATAAAAATCAATCACTTGTTGCTCAAGTGCAACTTTTATCTAGATTAACACCTTTAGGCCTTGTTTATAGACTTGTTGACTGGATCACAAGATAAAAATAGAAGAAAGGCTAAAAAATTGTTTTGCTTTTGGGTTTAATACTGCTTTATTTATACCGGTCAGTTTTTTTTTCCTTTTCAGCCTGAAGGCTGATTTCTTTATCCACACAGACAAGGTGGATGGAGGAAATCCCCCCTTCCCTCCATAGGGATATTGTATTCTGCCAGCAGAACCAATGGCTGCAGTCACTGATGGACCGAATATTTTCAAACTGCAAACGCAGCTGAGGGGTGTGCACATATGCTGTGGCTACAATACTTTGCATCGCTGTGCAGCATTAATGGTCAACTGAATGAGGGCATCCTGCAACTGTGTGCAATGCACCTGGTTGTGGCACATTATTGCGGGCTTCAAGGAGGTAAAGCAGATGGTGAGGAGCCAATACGCTTCTATTATAAAAATGCAGCATGAGGTGCAGAAACACCCAAGATTCCCAGGTTCACCGAATGGAGCCAGGACTTGTGACGGGGAGAGCTTGCTGGATTATATAAGACATAAGGTGGTAGACACTGACTCAACCCACCAGGCAACTATAAGTAAAGTCTTTGCTGGACTAATTCTTTAAATCCGGTTATGGTTGCCAAGCTGTGACTTCTTGTAAAGCACCACAGTCTTTTCTCCTTTCAAAGTTGGAAATGTGCTTTGAGTTCTATTTTTTTTTTTTTTTTTTGTAGCTCCATATAGTAGCTTGTAAGTAGTAATCAATTGTATCTGTTTTCCAGATGGCTCTAGAAACCCAGTTCTGGACATGGATGAATCATTTTGTCACCTGGGGTTCCATTGGATTTTATTTTATATTCTCCTTGTTTTATGGTGGAATAATCTGGTAAGAGCAAACCTCTTCTGCAATTGTGGGTGTGAAGCCTGTTTACTAGGACCCCAAATAAGGTCTTGAGATGAATTTTGGAAATTCAATTTCTCTGAGATGAAATTTCTATTACATTATATTTGAAGAAGTATTTTTAGGGGTTTTTCCATGACCCTAGCAAGCTTAAATCTGGGGTCCTAACTTAAAAACACCTAATCAAATTCCTTCTAATATGTACATTTATACATATAGTGTCTTATTTTCATTATCCTGTTGGGTAGGGGCATTTGGTTTAAAATGCCACATATTTGTGATATAGAGCTATAAAGAAATATTTAGAAAAACAGCAGTTTCTGCCTTATCTGTCTCTACTTTCTGAGGTTTTCCTTGTCCTCTATTAGTAAATGCATTTGTTTACCTGAAAAAACGTTCCCTTTTGGCTTCAAAGATTCTACAAATGGAGGCCTAGCATCAGAATTTTGGCCCATGTAAGGATGTGATTGTTTAATATAATCTTATCTTTTAAAAAATGGATGCATTAAATATGGGCGGTTTGATCACTGGGCAGTTGGTTCAGTGGACAGTATTCACTGGTATTTTTTTGCACCCATAAGATTAGATCTTGTATGTTCATCTTTGCACTAAAATACTATTCGTTATTTAGGGCCATTTAGAACAGCTCCATAATTTCAAATATCAAAATTAGGGTAATACAGATACTATATTATGAAAAATATTATGAGTTCGGTTTTGGACAAGTTGAGTTTGAGGAAGTGTTGTGACATCCATATAGATATGTCTGCTAGTAAGTTGGTGATGCGCGAGGAGACTGATGGAGTGAGTTGAGGGGTGTAGGGATGGATTTGTGTGTCGTCAGCGTAGAAATGATATTGAAAGCCGTGAGTGGCTATCAGCTGAGCCAGGGAAGAGGTGTAGATTGAAAATAAGAGGTCCAAGAACAGAACCTTGCGGGACTCCAACAGAGAAGGGAAGAGGAGTGGAGGAAGTAGAATTGTAAGTGACACTGACACTGAAGAGCACAGTCACGGAGACCAAGGGAGTAAAGTTTTTTGAGTAGGAGGGGGTGGTCAACCGTGTCAAAGGCAGCAGAAAGGTCCAGAAGTAGGAGTACAGAATAGTGTCCGTTGGTTTTTGCAGTTAGTAGGTCATTTGTGAGTTTTAAAAGAGCAATTTCTGTTGAGTGTTGATGGCAAAATTCAGATTGAAGGGATCAAGAAGGTTGTTTTTAATGAGGTAGTCACTCAGTTGGTTGTAAACCAGGCGTTCAAGGAGTTTAGAGGAAAATGGGAGCAAGGAGATAGGGCATAGGTTGTTAAGATTGGTAGGGTCCAAGGATGGCTTTTTAAGTATGGGGGTGACCAATGCATGTTTTAGAGCAAATTACGTTTTTTGAGAATTCTAGTGTCATCTATTTGCCAGGGTTGTAGGGGTCGAGGCCTGATTCTGTGTGTAGTGAGTGGAGCGAGCTTGTCCAGGATGGAGGACGGGTATTTATTGTAGATGGAAGTGGCTTGGTTGGGGCAGGACAGGGAAGAGATTTTGTCATAGAGGTGGTCAGCAGCAGAATAGAGGAAAGAAGAATTGAAGTTGCGAAGGTTTCTACGGGTGATGGTTAGGCGATTGGAGGGAAAGGTGTTGGAAGACAGGGAGAGAGAGAAACTAATAAGGTGATGGTCGGAAAGAGGAAAAAGAGGATTATTTGAGAAGTTGCATGGAGTGCAAAGGTAGGAGAATACAAGGTCAAGGGTGTTGCCATCAGAATGAGTAGAAGCCTGTACCCATTGCTTCAGGTCAAATGAAGAGGTTAGACTAAGAAGTTTAGAAGTAGCAGGAGTGTTTGTATTAGCAGGGATGTTGAAATCACAAAGAAGGATTGTGGGAATTTCTGAAGACAGAAAGTAGGGTAGTCAGGCAGAGAACTCATCAAGGAAAGTTGATAATGGACCAGGGGGCCGGTAGATCACAGCAATTCTTAGGGAAGTAGGAGAGAATAGACGTATACAGTGAGCTTCAAATGATGAGAGGGAGGGGAGTGAATAACCTGAAACGTGCATTGGGGGGATAGGAGGAATCCCACTCCACCTCCCTTGCGTCCAGTAGGCCTAGGGGAGTGAGTCCAGTGTAGGCCACCCTGGGAGAGGGAAGCAGGAGAAGGGGTATCGTGGATTCGTGGAGCCAGGTTTCGGTGAGAGCAAGTAGATTAAAGGAATTGGTGACAAAGAGGTCATGAACAGCAGTGAGTTTGTTGCAGACAGAGCAAGCATTTCAGAGGGCACAGGAGAGGGGGAAGCTGGTGTTAGGAAGAGGAGGAACCGAGACTAAATGGCGTAGATTGCGACTACTGCCAGAGGGTGTAGGGTGATGGGAGGCCCAGGGTTAGGGGAAATATCTCCAGCGGTTAGGAGAAGTAGAAAAGTAAGGGCGGTAATATGAGAGTACGATTTGTATGAGGGGACATGCTTTAGTACCCTGGGGGGTTTGTTAGCAAGTGGGCTTAGCGTTAGAAAGAGGTGATGAGTGCAGTAGTAAGGAGAGGGGAGAAGTGATGGCGATATGTACAGATTGTGGGGTGAAGAAAAGTGAGTTTGAGGAGAGATGCTGCAGTTTGTGAAAAGGAGGAGAGGTAAAGAGTGCATGTTTCAGAGAGGAAGGTGAGATCATTTGGAAATGAGGTCACCTGCAGTCTGCTGTGGATTGCTGAAGTGCAAATTCTGAAGTGCAAGAGCAGAAGTGCCACTTATTTAAAGAACCCCACTTCTTTGGAAGAACGTGTGTATGTGCAGCCCCCTGTATGTGTTCCCCCGTAAGGAAGGCCTTGTTTTTATACTGTGTTGGGTGGGTTGAATCTGGCAATTAATCAGGAGGTAATATTGGGCACACAGCTAGCAGAGTAAATCTATTCACATTACATTCAAATTGCAAGAGGAGCAAAAGGCCAAAATTGTAAAGATAAGGGAACCCATAATTTAGGTAAGACTTAATAGCTAAATAAACATTGAAATACTGTGAGCATGGCTACAGATTGAGTTGAAACAGCAGTGACAAACAGATTTACCATATAAGCATGTGAGCAGTCAGGCAGTGTTCAGTTTGAAGTAGATGGGGGTATAAACGCAGATTTACCAAATAAGCATGTGAGCAGTCAGGCAGTGTTCAGTTTGAAGTAGATGGGGGGGGTATAAATGCAGATTTACCTGTGAAGAGAGAAGAAAATGTTCAGATGGATCTTGCAAGAGCAGAAGTGCCACTTATTTAAAGAACCCCACTTCTTTGGAAGAACCCCTGTATGTGCAGCCCCCTGCATGGTTTAAGCTGGGCACATAGAAAACAATTGTTTTAACATGTTCTGTTTTCATCATTCATGTGCAGTGGTGTGGAGAGAAATGCAGCTCAGTGGATATGAATAAGTCCTTATTCTCCTTTATTGTGCTAAAACAATGAGGAGAATCAGGTTGCAATGGTCACTATATACAATCAGATGAAGCTCTTCTGTTGCACCATGATGAAATAATGAGATTCATTGGGATAAAACTCATACTATGAAGTCTGGGAAGATTTCTGCATTAAAATTGAATGTGCCTAGTTATGAGGTTTGGCAAGAGTGCAACTTATTGTACACTCCAAATGTTTGCGTTCTAATGTGCTTTGGTAAAACGCAAATATAAATTTGATTACCTAACTCATAGGTTTTGTTCTCTACCTTTTCCACAGGCCATTTTTGCACACACAAGACATGTACTTTGTGTTTGTGCAGCTGCTCTCCAGTGGATCTGCATGGTTTGCCATAATCATCATCATCACTGCTTGTCTGTTTCTTGACGTCATGAAGAAGGTGGTGTACAGACACCTCTATCCTACAAGTACAGAGAAGGCACAGGTATCCAGAACTGTACATGGTCATCAGACTCTTTTTTCAGAGAGGTTATTTTAGTAAGAGTTTCAATTCCTTGTAAAAAGATGAACAAGATGTGAACCACTGTACTAAATTCTAGATGTACACAATGCAGTCTTTCAATAGCAGTATTCAGCATTGCTTCGTCTATGCAAATTATAAATAGGCTGGGGTTAGTCGTGGTGGTTCTATTTGGTTTGCTATGCAATACAAAGAAGAAGACAAACCGTCAAATTAACAAAATGCTGTTAGTGCCAAGGGAATGTTACACATATGTTACATATTTTGCCTTTGTAAGTTCTTGTCTTGTCAGAAACTACTGCAATTTTTTACAATGAGGCATGCTCAGTTAGCCCCCGTTCACTTTGGAGTGACTTGTCATGCAATTTTTACAGGTCAAATTACATGACAAGTTGCATCCTATAGCCAGTAATCGCGCTGTTCAAATTGGTGCGACACTGACTCTTCCGTGCCATATCGATTTGCCATATCGATTTGAAAAAGTAGTAGTGTCACTACTTTTGGCATTTTCAGGTGCAACTTGAAGCCACACAGATGTCTTCAAAGTTGCACCTGAAGTTGCACTGTTATTCGGCTTTGAAATTGTGCGATTTCAGATGAAATTGCACGGCTTCAAAGCCACAGTCAATGTGAACGGGGGCTCAGGTCTCTATTTTAAACCGATAAACAAAAATGTACTATATTGCAGTTCTTAACCAGGGTTCCTCCAGAGGTTGTTAGGGCTTCCTTGAGCAACTAGCAATTTCTGCCTTTCAGATAAGTTCAGACTGATACCAATGATCTTTTTAGATTTCTGTAAGGCTTCCCAATGACCACCAGTGTAAGGTGCATTCTTTCCACTGAACATCACACTTCTGTATCATGTGTTGTAGATATAGTAATTTTTTGCAGACTCTGGAACTTTTTTTTTTTTTTTTTAAGGTTCCCTGTGTGGAAAATGTTATGAAAGGCTGTCTTAGATGATGGCTGCATTGGTTTTCTTTGGGCTTTTTTCCCCCCTATAACAGTCAAATCTGTCTTGAAAAAGTGGCAGCTAGAGGGTTGAGACAAACTATATAAAACTTATAGGAGTGCTTACACTGGTACACTTTTTTTTTTTTTTAGAACCTTTCTGCCACAAGTGTAAAAAAAAAAAAAAAAACACAAAAAAATGTCGCTGTAACTGCCTAAAATGTGTTAGCTGCTTTAATTAGTAACGTATGTAAAGTCCATCTAAATCAGCTAGTGCATCTAACACTACCCTCTCCAGATTAACAATGCTGCTGTTGAAAAGTGTCTTTGTTGTTCCTCCAGTAGAGTGCAGACAGCCTAAGACAGGAAGTGTGGTCCTGGCGGGATCACGGGGTAATGAAAGGGGGAAAAAATGCCTACAAAATAAAATGTATGCAGCCACCATTTTTAAGGCTGGGTAAGCTGCAATATATTACATTTTTGGTTTTAAAGTGGATGTAAACCCAGCCTCATCCTTTCCAAACTTCTGCCATAGTGGTTATCTATAAGGATATACATGCCTCCTGCATATATCCTTACCTGTCAAATGTCTCCCCTCTGTCTGTTATGAGACCCGAAAAACTGCAGGTTTTGTGGGTGGGGTCTGTTGTCCGTAGCTCGGTGGGTGGATTTGTGATGTCGGTAGACTCCCCGCCCACCTCTACACTCCCGTTTTTAACATACATTTTCTCCTGTGTATTTCTTACACTGAACTTCTGCAATGATCACTAACATCCAGTCAAAACCCAGAAAAGTCACCACCTGACTTTAGCATGCCCAATCATGCTGAGGTGTGGAGCAGCCAATCCTGGGAGAGTTGGAGAAGAAAGGAGGAGGGGATCTGAAGTACACAGAATGCCTCTCTCAGGCTGGTGTATGAGATATGTAAATCACCTGTCACTCACAGCAAGGGAGAAGAACTGGCTCCTATTTCTCTGTCAGCTTTTATCCTACTGAAAAAAGATAAGAGAATTGCTCAGAGCTGGATTAACTCTTCGTGGCACGACTGGGCACAGGTGACATGAAATCCTATACTGTACAAGGTATAAGCCTTAATTAAGTTTTTTTTTTTTTGTTTTACATCCACTTTAATACCATTTTATAATCTCCCCTATCCCAATCCAACACAGCAGTATTCTAATAATTCTCCTCTAAGACTTCTAAAACTCTATGGGAAATCGCTGAAAGAAAAGCGGGTTGGCCCTAGGAGGACTAGAAGTATGAGGTCTGTCGCAGAAGTTTCTAGGCTGCCTGTTAAAGGAGTGTTGGATTGGGGGAGATATGAGTATCATAGTTGGAGACTGGAGTTTGTGGCAATTTTAATACAGCATTAAATATGTTTTAGATTAATTTTTATGGGTAATTATTAAGTTAGCCTAATTGCACTATGTAAATATTTCTGTAATCCAGCAATACGAACTATTTTAATCTTGACAAATATTAGTCGGAAGCCAAACTCTGGAAATTTTTTACTTATATGGTTGGCTTGGCAGTGCAATATCTTAATACCAATATATTTGTTTGCAAATGTCCAGCATGTTTTTAAATGCTTTTGTTACATATAAATGTCAGTAACTCAAGCTAATATATTTAAAAAAAAAAAAAAATCAATTGAACTGTAATCTAACAAAATAAAGTTTTCATGTATGTACATGCCAACTACACCTTTTTGCCTGTTTTTTTATTTTTTACTGTGTAATCTTTAATGTTTTGTTCTGAAAAGAACCTATAAACATATCAGGGTCACTGATGTAAATGAGCCCCCTTTTATCTAGATATCTAGTCTTCATTTTTAATTTGTTGGCAGGTCAAGTATTTAGAATGAAGACGTGTGGCAGGCAAGTTGTTGCCCACAGTAATATTCTATAATTTCAAGCAAAATGAACTTTTTAATGCATTACATTTTCAATGTACGTTTTTTACTGTGCATGATTATACACTGGATTTTTTTTTCATCCCACTACTTGCTTTTAAAATGTTTTTGAAGTTCCTCTCCCATGTTTGAAATGACTAATTCTTATTGACGTGATGTGTGTTACATAACTTTTCTGTCCACCTATAGATGTATTCCAACAGAGTTGCTTTAAGTGACGAGTTCATCGCCCTGCAGCCTCTGTCACGGGCAAGGAATCAGCTGAGCAAAATTAGGTAGAGTAGGAGGGGAGGTTCCTCATCCACTTTCTTTGTTATGCATGCTGAGGCTCTACTAACCAGCACTTAGAGAGATGGAGCGAGGCATGAGTACCATTATGTTAACAGCCAGAGCTGCCAGCTGTTCGGTTTGCTATTCCTTTTTATTTATTTATTTTATCAGGTCCAAGAGCCTGCAATAAGAGTGCATGTCGTGCGTTAAAATTCCTAGCATGACACTCTGATAACAGACCTACTGTGCTATTGTTGTGTTACTTTTCTCAGCATGATTTGAGCGCTTGTTGATGGAGGATAAACGTACAATTAAAACTATATTTGGTGCATGCTAGATAATTCTAGGCTGCAGAAGGCAGGACAACTATGTGTTTTATGGTTTATTTTTGATTGGTGTTTTTTTTTTTTGGATAACATTTCTTTGTGCTTGGGCTTTCAGTGTGCTTTTACACTTAGATTATGTTCCACTGTAAATGTATTTTTATTTGTACTTTTTTTTTCACAATTATGACTTGTGAGTTTGACAACAGAGCAGTAGGAAGCAACACAATTGAAACAAAAAAGAGGGATGACGTTATAATATAAAATTTCTTATTATTCTATATTATTCTATGCAGTTTGTGCTG
This sequence comes from Lithobates pipiens, assembly GCF_037356315.1. NCBI lineage: Eukaryota > Metazoa > Chordata > Amphibia > Anura > Ranidae > Lithobates > Lithobates pipiens. The sequence goes on along the minus strand of NW_027507758.1, from coordinate 400,936,597 downwards.
TATTTCAGTAGGTACAAAAATGATTTTAAAAATCTCAATTTGAAGCAGCTACTGGAGTGGGTGGGGTGAACTGCTGAAGTCTCACAGATGTACTTTTATTAGGAACAAAGAAAGATATGTATTTATAGTTTGAACAGAATAAGATGCCACAATTTATGCCAAATATTAAACTCCCACACTTGTACACCACCGATTTCCAGCTATGGGCCTAGTAATTCAGCAGTAAGTTTGTCTCTACTGAAGATAAGGTAATACATACTTAATACATATATCCACAAATGGGACTTTCTTGGTGATGTTGCCTCCAAAGAAGCATTTCCTTTTTTATAGACAAAAAATGTTAAACTTTTTTTCCCCCTAATTTGATCAGTGTTGGAAAAAAAAATTGGTAAAAAGTGTAAATGGTAATTCATAATCTGAAATCCATTTTAAAACTTTTACACTAAAATCATGATTCTGGCACAACAAAAATGGTATTCTTTTATTGAAAAGACATACAATTCTGTAAAAACAGCCTACGTGCTTCAGACGTTAGTCCTTAGTCACCAAGTGGTGGGATATCACATATTACCGCAAAGGGAGGGTAAATGCAAAATTTCAGTAAAAAATACCCAAGTTCATTTTAGGGCATACAAATGTAGTAAATTACCCATTTTTTGTCAAATATAAAAGATGAGGCTGCACTTAGTAAACAGATGCCCAATATGCCAAACCTTTAAATTTGCATGTGCCTGTGAAATGGCGACAAATTTAAGTACCCTATAATTTCTATAGGCAACACTTTAAAGGCCCCCTATATGTCATCAGTTTAGTGTTACGGAGGGAGTCCGGTGCTACAAATATTGCTCTCTGGCGTGCGTGGCGATATATGGCTGTGTGTAGGCGCTCGACATGTGCGTTTATATTCATACGTGCTTAAGTGGGGGGGCCTCAAAAAAAATTTGAGTTTTTTGTGCTGGGGTCTAACTAACTTTTTACTATTGATTTTTTTTTTTTTTTTTTTTTTTAGTTTTGTTCTTTTCGTGCTGAAAAGAACAAAACTAAAAAAAAAGACACAAAGTCCCCTATGTATTGATTTTTTTTTTTTTGGTGACAGGCTCTCTTTAATGAGACATTCCAGGTACGCTGGCCGGTGACACGGAGAGGCTGACCCAGAACTGCTGTCAAACACATCGCTTTCTGGGTCAGCAGCAAGTAGAGTGTAGCAGACGTGTGTCCACTTTTCTCCCTCCCCTCTACCCAGTGGCGCCAATATGTCAATCCCTGGCCTGCTGATGGTCAAGCAGAGACCTGGATATGTGGGGGAGGGGGCAGATTTCCACACACACGGTGGTTGTAGCTGTAGTTCAGTGTACGTCACCAATCTCACGGATGTTAGAAGAGCGGGCTACAATGGGATGGATTTCTATTTCATAGGTGCTCTGATCTGCAGTTATAAAAACCACAGTATAGAAAGTTGATTGTGATTTTTTTTTTTTTTTTTTGGTCTTAAACAACAACTTTGTATGAATAGCAAAAGTGAATCGTATACCTAAAGCCAGAACTTCAGGAACTTCCTATTGAAATTCTTCCCCTCTGTTCCTGCTCAGGATAAATGGATAAATCTATTGGTTAAACAAATAGAGATGGTGTCTCCCCCCTGTGAAGACAGGCTGCAACAACTTTCTTTCAGGCATGAAAACCTTTGCCCACTCTTATCCAAAAATGAAAAAAAGAAAAGGTTTTAGCTTCAGATACTTTCTGCTTGGGAGTTGTCTTAAGATTTTTAAAATTAAAAATTGTACATGGAAATAAGTTGTTGTTATTGTACTGCTAAATAGGAATAGTATCACAACCCATGTAAAATTGCCTATAGGAAAAAGCCACTGTACAGAAAAGGAGAGAAATTAGAAAAAGTTGTTCTTTTGTTGTTATGCTTCTGTTTTTTAGTTGTACGTTTTCGTTGGTGACGTAGTAAGTTTATTGGATCATAGTCATTTGTATGGCTATTAGTAAATGAAAATGACAACCTGTATCCATCTGGAAAATTACCAAACTCTTTTGAGACAGGTTTTAACTCACAGCCTAGCACTTAAAATTCGAATAAGACAGGGGGGATAGCTTTGTGTCTAAATAATTTCTCTTCTTGCCATCAGAGTGTGGTTACATTTGGATTGTATTTCAAAGCAGCTTAGTGATGTATGACATTAAAATTAGGTTACATGAGTAGAAGTGTATCAGGAGTGGGCAAAAAATGCAGAAATCAGGAATGGCCAATCCAGTTAAAGGCTGCCACTAACAATAAAAACGTCTCACAAAATTCTCTTTTAATTTGAATTCACATTGGCTACCTGGATTTTAAGATTTATTAATTTACAGCTTTGAAATTGTGCGACTTCAATTAAAATCACGATTTCTAAGCCGCATATCAGTGTGACATGGTAGACATCTGTGCGACTTCATGCACAGATGTCTGCAAGTCGCACCTGAACTTTCAAAAAGTAGTGCAAGAACGACTTTCAAAATCAGTATGACTTTGATGGAGTCGCACTGTTTTGACTGCTTCGATTGCGAGCAATAGGGTGCGACTTGTCATGCGATTTGAAACTATCAAATTGCATGACTAGTCGCACTCGTGTGGCCAAGGGCGTAAAGTGATTGTAAACACTAGTGTTTTTTTTTTTTTTTTCTGCTCTGTGCAGTGTAATTGCACAGACCAGCCCCGGTCCTCTTCTTCGGTCCTGGCTCCTTCTCTGCTTGATGTGCCACCATAGGAAGCCGCTTCCTATGGTGGCACACCTGTGGGCCTGAGCCTTGCTGCTTGCATCTATAAGCACAGAGAGCAAGGCTCGGCCCCACCCCCTGCTCCCTCGTCACAGGATTTGACGAGGGATGTAACTGCAGGTTTTTAAATTACAGATCAAAAACATCTGAAACATTGAGCTTGTAGTGTTTATTATGCTCCATTCATGTGACGGCTGCATTATTAAAATCTCAATTCCGCCCAAAAGGAAAACTTCATTTGTAAGTAGAATCTTCTGTACTAAAACATCAACTTTTTTTTTTTTTTTTTTATATCTCTGATGACCCTAGAGCAGTGATGGCGAACCTTGGCACCCCAGATGTTTTGGAACTACATTTCCCATAATGCTCCACCACACTGCAGAGTGCATGAGTATCATGGGAAACGTAATTCCAAAACATCTGGGGTGCCAAGGTTCGCCAATCACTGCCCTAGAGCTCTTTTAAGCTGGCAATACATTATACAGTTTTCTTTTCTGCAAGCATGGGTTGAAAAAAAGGAAAATCATTTTGTTCATCCATCAAAACAATGAGTGTTTATGGGGGTATCCCTCCTGCTGCACTATTGCATTCTGAGAGTAGGAGCTTTCTCCGCCGTCCGAATGCAATGACTACTGCTGCCGGGGGCTGTAAAAATTAATAGATCAATTTCAGTACATCCACCCTGCCCATAGATGGATTGAACTTTGGACATTTCCTGCTGAATGGCAGTGTTTCAATCGGTCTATGGCCAGCTTTAGTCGGTGTTGCTGACCGTTCCCACCCCCTTGCAGTTTTGCTTTTGCTACTTTTACATTTTCCATAACACAGACAAAACTAAATTTCCAAAGGAAAAAATCTTCAAAAAGGTTGCAATAGTTGTGCACAGGAATTTAATAGCATACAGTATCTCACAAAAGTGAGAACACCCCTCATTTTTGTAAATCTTTTATTATATCTTTTGATGTGACAACACTGAAGAAATGACACTTTGCTTCAATGCAAAGTAGTGTACAGCTTGTATAACAGTGTAAATTTGCTGGCGCCTCAAAATAACTCAAAACACACCCATTTAATGTCTAAAACGCTGGCATCAAAAGTGAGTACACCCCTAAGTGAAAATTTCCAAATTGGGCCCAAAGTGTCAATATTTTGTGTGGCCACCGTTATTTTCCAGCACTACCTTAATTAACCCTTTTTGGTATGGAGTTGACCAGAGCTTCACAGGTTGCCACTGGAGTCCACTTCCACTCCTCTATGATGACATCACGGAGCTGGTGGATGTTAGAGACCTTGCACTCCTCCACCTTCCGTTTGAGGGTGCCCCACAGATGCTCAATAGGGTTTAGGTCTGGAGACATGCTTGGCCAGTCCCTCACCTTTACCCTCAGCTTCTTTAGCAAGGCAGTGGTCGTCTTGGAAGTGTGCTTGGGGTCGTTATCAAGTTGGAATGCTGCCCTGTGGCCCACTCTCCGAAGGGAGGGGATCATGCTCTGCTTCAGTATGTCACAATACATGTTGGCATTCATGGTTTCTTCAATAAACAGTAGCTTCCCAGTGCCAGTAGCACTCATGCAGCCCCAGACCATGACACTACCACCACCATGCTTGACTGCAGGCAAAATGCATTTATCTTTGTACTCCAAACCTGGTTGGTGTCCCACACACTTGACACCATCTGTACTAAATACGTTTATCTTGGTCTTGTCAGACCACAGGACATGGTTCCAGTAATCCATGTCCTTAGTCTGCTTGTATTCAGCAAACTGCGGCTTTCTTGTGCTTCCTTCTGGGACGACAGTCATGCAGACCAATTTGATGCAGTGTGTGGCGTATGGTCTGAGCACTGACAGGCTGACCCCCCCTCAACCACTTGAACCTCTGAAGCAATGCTGGCAGGACTCATGTGTCTATTTCCCAAAGACAACCTCTAGATATGATGCGGAGCGCGTGCACTCAACTTCTTTGGTCGACCATGGCAAGGCCGGTTCTGAGTGGACCCTGTCCTGTTAAACCGCTGTATGCTCTTAGCCACCATGCTGCAGCTCAGTTTCAGGGTCTTGGCAATAGTCTTATAGCCTAGGCCATCTTTATGTAGAGCAACAACTTTTTTTTCAGACCCTCAGTTTTTTGCCATGAGGTGCCATGTTGAACTTCCAGTGACCAGTATGAGAGAGTGAGAGTGAGAACACCAAATTTAACACACCTGCTCCCCATTCACACCTGAGTCCTTGTAACACTAACGAGTCACATGACACCGGGTCGGGAAAATGGCTAATCGGGCCAAATTTGGACATTTTCACTTAGGGCTGTACTCACTTTTGTTGACAGTGGTTTAGACATTAATGACTGTTATTTTAATGGGACAGCCAATTTACACTATTAAACAAGCTGTACACTCACTACTTTACATTGTAGCAAAGTATAATTTCTTCAGTGTTACATGAAAAGATATAATAAAATATTTACAAAAATGTGAGGGGTGCTCACTTTTGTGAGATACTGTATATCTTACCACTGGGGGCTTCAGGAAAAAAAAAGTGTTAGGTGGTTTAACTCTCCAGCATTGACCAAACGTTGAAATTGTTTTGGATTAGCAGCATCTTTGCAGCACTGTAGGAGCAGTGTAGACACACCGCTCCTAAAGCACCCCTGCCCATTGAAATCAATAGGGCGGTTCCACCAAACCGCCACTTCGGCAGCACTTTGCTAGCGGCTGAATAGCGCTGCTAAAACGACGACACCTGCCCACCCCAGTATGAACGTAGCCTTATTTTCAGGTTTCTGACTCATATTGACACTTCTGTATATTGACATCCAACATCAATGACCTCTGGTTATGAAAAGATTAAAGGCGTCAAACTCCTGCTGGCATCGTGCTAAAACCTTTGCAAATGCTTTGTAAAAGCTTGCTGAATTTATAAAACTCATATAAATGCTGGATTGTGCTTTCGACTGGCTGGCTTCTGAGTGTTTGTTCACTCCATACTAAAAGTATTATAAGGGTCCTTTCACACGGGGCGGATCAGCGATGATCCGCCTTGTGGATATCCGCTTGCTCAGCGGGGATCGACGGAGCGATCCCCGCTGAGCGGGAAGATGACGGGTCAGTCTCTGCATACTGCGCAGGGACGGACCTGTCAGAGTGACGCTCTCCCCTATGGGAGATTGGATGACGCATGGAAAAGTAGGTTTTTGCTCCGTCACAATTTTTCGGAGCGGGCCGGATGTCAGCGGACATGTTGCCACTGACATCTGACGCTCCATAGACCTCTATGGAGCATCCGTTCAGGTCCGCCTGAAAAACTGACTGGCGGACCTGAATGGATCGGTAGTGTGAAAGAGGCCTAAGGCAAAAAAAATTATTGAATAAGATAAAGGTGGGTATTCAGAGGTAAAATCAATGAGCAAAAACTTGAGAATCATTTTCTGCCCTCTGTCAATGTACCACGACCCATTTTTATTTAAAAAACATATGACTGAATATTAGAGGAAGAATTTAAAAAAAAAAGCACACACTGCATAGCTATACAATAATTAAGAAAATAAAAAGTGAAGTGCTCCCTTAGTGTAAAACCCCCTTTTATTTTGACACAATATAAAACGATTGTTTAAGAGGCACTCGTGGTTCCAGTGAAACACGTCTGCCACAGCCAGAGTGAGCCCATCCATCCACCAAGCTGACTGATTCAATGATGAGCCTGAAGACTACGCCTTCAGAAACTAGTTGCAGTATCTACAGCTCATTGGAGTACACGGACTTGTGTTCCGTGACCCCCTTGGCACATTGGTCCAGCGTTCACAGCCGCCCCAGGTTCCTCACTGCACCACTATAGTCTTTAGTGACTGAGTGTCTCTGTCCCGACTCCCTCAGCAGCCCTTGGCTCAGACCCCCGGGCTGCAGTCAGAAGTACATCGTTGGAGCAGCCATTCAGCTTGGATGGATGGGATCACTCTGGCTTCTTTTACAATGTGGCAGGCATGTTGTTTCACTGGAACCATGTGAGTACATCTGAAACAATCTTTTTTTATTGTGTCAAAATAAAAGGAGGATTTACACTAGGGGAGCGTTTCCCTTGTTTTTTTTCTCCTTATCGTTAGCATCCTTTCCTTCTGTGGTGATGTTTAAACATTAATAATTATTAAAACCCTATGGAACCTTCCGTATTTATTCCTGTAACGTGTTCGGGCTGCAGTAATATGCTTGTGGCTTTTTAAAAAATATATATATATTACTCACAGTGCCAGGGCATGGGTTTCTAGTGGTCTGGCACCCATTGCACACTGCTCCAATGACCAGAGCTGCTTTTAGGGAGTGTGACTGCTGTCGATTGGAGCATTGTGAAAAGGGACATGTCGCACCACTGGAATCCCAGAATTCGAGTGGTCTAGCCCTCCTGTGTGCTTTTAGCACAGCAGCAGCTCATAGTAAGTGAAATAAATTCAAAAGGGGAAAGAAAAATTATATTACTGTATATGCACCTGTCTGCTTTACTGTAATAAATACATAAGGATCCAGTGGGCTCTGAAATTTTTTTGGTAGACTTTGAAAATGCAAAGCACAACCATATCTTACAGTGCCTTGCAAAAGTATTCACCTCCGTGGCTTTTTACCTATTTTGTTACATTATAGCCATTGGTTCAATGTTTTTTTTTTAAATCTGAATTATATGTGATGGATCAGAACACAATAGTCTAAGTTGGTGAAGTAAAATTAGAAAAATATATACATAAAACTATTTTTCAGAAATAAAAAACTGATAATTGGCATGTCCGTATGTATTCACCCCCTTTTGTTATGAAGCCGATAAAAAGCTCTGGTGCAACCAATTACCTTCAGAAGTCACATGGTGAAATTATGTCCACCTGCGTGCAATCTAAGCATCACATGATCTGTCATTACATATACACACCTTTTTGAAAAGCCCTAGAGGCTACAACACCTAAGCAAGAGGCACCACTGACTAAACACTGCCATAAAGACTAAGGAACGCTCCAAACAAGTAAGCGACAATGTTGTTAAGTACAAGTCCGGGGTAGGTTGTAAGAAATATGCAAATCTTTGATGATTCCCAGGAGCACCATCAAATCTATCATAACCAAATGGAAAGAACATGGCACAACCGCAAACCTGTGAAGAGACGGCCTCACACCAAAACTCACAGACCGGGCAAGGAGGGCATTAATCAGAGAGGCAGCACAGAGACCTAAGGTAACCTTGGAGGAGCTGCAGAGTTCCACAGCAGAGACTGAAGTATCTTTACATAGGACAACAATAAGCCGTACACTCCATAGAGTTGGGCTTTATGGCAGAGTGGCCAGAAGAAAGCCATTACTTTCAGCAAAAAACAAAATGGCACGTTTATTGAGTTTGTGGGAGACTCCCAAAATGTATGGAGGAAGGTGCTCTGGTCTTATGAGACTAGAATTGAACTTTTTGGCCATCAAAGAAAATGCTATGACTGGCACAAGCCCATCACATCTCCCAAAGAACACCATCCCCACAGTGAAACATGGTGGTGGCAGCATCATGCCGTGAAAATGTTTTTCAGCAGTTGGGACTGGGAAACTGGTCAGAGTTGAGGGAAAGGTGGATGGTGCTAAATACAGGCTATTCTTGAGCAAAACCTGTACCACTCTGTGTGTGAGTTGAGGCTAGGACGGAGGTTCACCTTCCAACAATAAGAGGGAAACATGTAAATGTATCAAAGCCCAGACCAATAGAAAATCTTTGGTCAGACCTAAATATTCCTGTTCACAAGAGCAAACCATCCAACTTGAAGGAGCTGCAGCAGTTTTGCAAGGAGGAATGGACAAAAATCCCAGTGGTAAGATGTGGCAAGCTCATGGAGACTTATCCAAAGTGATTTGGAGCTGTGATAGCAGCAAAAGGTGGCGCTACAAAGTATTGACTTTAGGGGGGTGGATAGTTATGCACATTGACTTTTTCTGTTATTTTGTCCCATTTGTGTCACAATTAAAAAAAAATAAAAAATCTTTAAAGTTGTGCGCATGTTCTGTAAATTATGATGCAAATCCTTAAACAAGCCATGTTAATTCCTGGTTGTGAGGCAACAAAACATGGAAATAGCCAAGGGGGTGAATACTTTTGCAAGGCACTGTATGTGTTATTGTTTGTTTTAAATGGCCTCCACTCTTGCATTTTCAGCTTTTCACAATTAAAGTGTAATTATGAATGAGTTCAGAAAATCTGCAGAAACTGTTAGTAAATGTTTCTCCTAAATCAAAGTTACAACCCTTTGTTTTATCGATTAATGTTAAGCATGCACCTTCATGACGACACTCAATGTCTACATGTCGGACTTAATCAAAAAGGCACCACAAAGAGCAGAGAAAACGTACAAAGAGTGTAGACGGCTCATTAAGAGATTATTTCTGATTGGTTGTTAGGGGCACTGCACTCTTTGGACTGCCTTTTTGGCTAAGATGTATTGGTTTGTCATGTAATTGATTCTTCCAGGTTTTGTCTGTGAAACAGCCTTTCTTTAATGGAAAGGTGTGGCAGGTCTTCTGTCTGCAGTTTTATCTGTGACATGAAAAATTATGCAGTATCAATTTTTCATGCTTAGAAGCATATTCTGTTAACAATCCTGCAGGTAGGCATGTTTTTTTCCCTCTTATGATGGATTCTTGAGAAATATGTGCAAACTAGCGTTTTAAAGCTAACAAAACGCTAGGAAACTTGCTTTGTGGAAGTTACCAACTTTTTTTTTTTTTTTTAAGTGGATGTCTCTCTGTGTTTTAAAAGTAGTATTTTTTTTTTTTCTTTAGAAAATGGCTTTATGAAGCCCTGGCACCATTGTGAGTATACATGTAGATGCGTGCAGCCAACTTTGGAGCCGTTTACTGCATAATGACTATAGTGGATAACTGCAGGCTTCATATACATGTAAGCTGTTGGGGTGTACGGTGCACCACAAAGGCATCGCAACGATCTTTAATGTCACAGCAGACATTTATACCAAGCCTCTGGTTTCCAGAGATCATATGCTGTTACAATGTGGAGACCACACAGTAATTCCTGCTGCAAGTACATTCTTTTACCTTAAATCAATGTTTCTCAAACCTACCTCCATATCCCACCAACACTAAATTTTAAATGCAATTCCCTTTGATCTGTTGGATTAATTCCTAATATGTTAACTGGTTTGGCTATCTTTGTGGATATCCAAAAAACATTATGGCAGGTTTGGGAATACAAATATGGAAAACAAGTCAACATACTTAAACTTGTCTTTAATGAAAGATTTATATCTGCAGTTATATGTGAATAGATATGTAGGCGATATTGTTTTTTTGTGTTTCAACAATTCCATGTAATGGCTGTTGTTTTACTAGCTGTATTACTTTTCTATCCCTCTAGATGGAAGAGGATAAGGGTTCAGTCAGCTCAGCATTTGACTTTACTGAAAGCGAGCACAGAGGGTCGGACAATAGGCAATTGCTAGCAGATGCCTCAAACCAGCAGAACACTTGAGCAGACTAGGTAGTACTCTAAACTGCAATGTGATGTGTAGTCACTTGTGGTACTGCCCATGAAATGGTGGCATGTATTCGTCATTAAAGAATTGTTTATGCCACACATGTGATCACTCTAGAAAACATTCTATAAGTGTTTGTGAATTCATCCATTAGTGGACATGTGCCTTAACCCACATTATGTGCTTTCACATCTAGAAAAGACAGCATGTCAAACTAACGCTATTCCATGGTCTTTGACACCTCAGTAATGCTAGTAAAAAAAAAAAAAAACATTTTGTGCACCTTTCTTATCTTTTTATAATCTTTATATCTTTCAATAATGGGGGTGGACAAATGAATTAAAAAAATCAGGAACTGTTCATTCAAGTCTAGAAGCCAGCAGGCCATGTTTGGAGCCACTAAACGTGCTTCCATTGACCTCAGTGGAAGAGATTCAGAGTACTGCTGTACTTATGTTTTTATTTGTATTTATTTAGATTGCTGTTTAATTACTAGAATTTGTCCAGCCCTGTTAAATCACTATGTGCAGATGAGTTATTGTGTTAAATAACACTTCTTTATACCTCAGCAGGCAGCCAAAATACCAACAAAAAAGAAAAGTTTCTGTTAGTATGCTCATAATTGTGTGTGTGGAGCACATCAATTCTGGCTTGATTTAATGTCCTATTTATACCAATGGAAGGAAACAAGCAAATAAAGCAACCGGTCTTATCCAGGGTTCTGTGAAACACTAGGGTGTTCCTCAAAAGGTTGCTTGGGGTACCTTGAGTAGTGAGCAATGGCAAATTGACCCTTTGCCTGTTGGTGCCTGCATAGTTCGGGGGCCTGGCAGGGTAAGTGGTGAGACCAGTAGTCTCTCCTCTCTACCTTCTGATCAGTAACCCTTGATGCCAATGATCTTTTTAGCTGTCTGTAAGGTTGACATTCTTATTGATGAGCACCAATGTACTGGAGCACTATCTTGATCGTCAAAGTTAAGGGGTCCTTCTCTCACTGACCTCTATTGTGAGGGAGTACTACAGTTTTTACTGTCTTCTTTTCTGGATATTATTTTGTCCATATTTATCACTGAAAATAATTTTCTTCTATAGAACAAAGGGGTGTTTAAAAAAAGTGACAAGTCTAGGTACACTATAGTCTTTATTTGTTTTATTATTATTATACAGTGTATAAACAACTTGCTGATAATGCTATACATTTTATGCAGGAGCTCCCTGACATCTGAATTATTTCATGGGTTCCTCCGAAGTGAAAAGGTAGAAAGATTACAGAATAAGTATTTCTACATGATGAAATTCTGTAGCAATGGGTGGAAACGTTTTCTAGCATGCTGCAAATGTTTTTAGTTGAAGTGTGAGACCTTTTCTGTAGTGAATAGACATCTGAGTCCTTGGAACTGCTATAACAGTAAAGCATAGAGGATCTGAAGATAGTTTTTTTCCTGGAAGAAAAAAATGTTTCCTATAGCAAACCTGCAACAAGCTAGCTGTACCAAAGTTATAAGGATTTCATTTCACAAGTATTTGATTTAAGAACACTTTGGCATTTACAAGTGTTTTTATATTTTCATGATTTTTACTTTGTGCTGGTGTCCACAGGCAGGCAGTAGCAGAGGCCTTCGATGTGTTGGCAAAACCATATACTGTTACCCACCTGCAGCCATAGTACACCATAACTAAGAAAATAATTTGGCTGGGAACTAATGGCTGCCAGATGAAGGATGTCTTCTGTGACAGCATGCCTTTATATCATACATAAAGCAATAATTTTAGGAAGTATTGTAGGGAGAATGATAGGAAATATACAGCATTTAGTCATAATTATGCATGGTAAAAAGCCATTTACTTCTGAAATATAGTTCATTAACATATGGCCCTGTTGCAGGAGGAGTTGAAGGATTGGGTACTATACACCTGGGCTAGTTATAATGAACCAACTGGTCCCTAGCCGACACTAATGTAGTAAAGGGAGCCCCCAACATAGCATCCCAGTCGTCATTATCAAGTCTAGGGAGCTCTACAGTCCAAGCATTCCTACATGGTGATAGTATTTTACTAGTTCCCATAAATAATTGCTTATAGATTGTGGATAAAGCCTTAGTGCCGGAATCATCACGCAGCAAAGCCTCAAGGTCACTAAATCTGAGAAGGAGCCTAGTGCACCCAAATTGGGCCTAAAATACATGACAGAGCTGCAAAATCTAAATAAGTGAGCGTCTGACGACTGATACTGAGACTTCAGCCCGCCAAACTGCAGCAGGACCCCATTACGGATGACATAATTACATTTTTAATATCAAACTTAATCCAGCTGACAGGGTCAGTATAACATTGATTGTCACATTCTTCAGTGTTCCTCTTATGGATCTTAGTCTCATACCTGTATAGCAATCACACTCAGCCTAGGCTGGAATGGTAAGCATGTAAGCTTATATGAGATGACTGTATTCGTTGAAATGGTGGAAAAAATGTGTAGGCGATGGCTTTATAGCACTAACAGCTATCTCTATGCTTCTGCCACCTAAAGGCACGTGTACTGTGCCTAATGGTAAATGCTGGCCTGGTTATGAGTCATTATCCAACACAGAAGATGGCGGCACTGCAAATTAATTACAAATATATTGGTAAATGGGGTTAGTGGATAGTTTATGTGCTGTCTTCGTGACTGGAGACTCGCGTAAAGCTTCTCATTAGCTTACAAAGAGCTAAACGCTGACACTGTAGTTGTCGCTTAGAATATACAATCTAGTTTGAATCTTCATTTTTCCTATAGAATTCTTTCTGTTTTTGAGTGGTTTTATATTCCTGTTGGATCACGCATTTGCCAGATAAGCCCTTTATATGTTTTGAATGCGTGCAAGCCACCTTTTAAAGTGTGTTTATCATATATTTGACAATTTTGTAGATTTGTATCGTTGATATCGGTGTATTCTTTAAGGCCCTTTCAGTGTTTTGTGCTGATGCTTTCAACATTATTTGATTTTAAAAGATGATATATGTATTTTAAAATCTACATATCTAACAAAGGACTAGTTACAAATAAGCAGTATATAAAGAAAGGCATCTAATATACCAGCCACCACATGCTTCAGTGCATTGTACCTTAAGTTTATTAACGTACATAAGCTTTTGCTAAAACTCTAATGAACAAAGTTCATGTAAGAAGTAGAAGTACCCCCTGGGGTACATGTTCTACTTGCTACATGAGAACCATATCTAAATATAAACTGGCACTTTGAGGTCATAGACGCTCTCAAAGTAAAAACTCTTTAGTCAGCTGTTTTAACGGATCCTATTGGTTTATACTTGAGAATTTATTTTCCATTAACCTTGACTTTGACAGTAAATGGTTTTGCTTTCTCTAATGCAGTGTCTCCAAAGTCTAGTCCTCAGGAAACACTTGGGGCTTTGTGTGTGAGGAGCAGGTTTCATTGCATTTAAAGCGGGAGTCCGCCTTTTTTTTAAAAGCCAGCAGCTACAAATACTGCAGCTGCTGACTTTTGAAATAATGACACTTACCCGCCTAGCGCGCCCACGCTGCTGCCGCCATCTTGGGTATGGGAATCAGGAAGTGGAGCCTTGCGGCTTCATTTCCCGGTTCTCTTTAACAAAACAAGATAAAGTTGGCGCACAAATGAATGGTCTCTTTAAGAGCGTTTGACTATCTCGTGGGATGTTTGTTTATTTAAATAAATGTCCTGTAGATGGTCTCAATGTGCGGCTGTTAACCCATTATGGACTTGGCAAAAAATGGATGCAGCAGAAAAAACGATCAAAAACAGCGCATCAAAGGGACTAGTAGATTGATGTGAAAAAGACTTTAAAATGTCATTTATTAAATGTAAAAAATGAACACAGACATCTGATCCCTGCAGGATCTCAAACACGGTTCCCGGTTCTCTACTGCGCATACGCGAGTCGCGCTGCGCAATAAGGATGGTCCCCGCTGTCTCTGGGATCCATGTGTTTCCCAGCAGACAGTGGGGGACCTTCGGAAAGGGGCGTAGATTCTGCGGAAAGGGGCATAGCTTCTGCAGATATCTATGCCGGAAGTGGGTGCAGATACCTGTACTGTACAGGTACCTGCACCCCCCTCCCCCCTGAAAGGTGCCAATTGTGGCGCCGGAGGGGGGGAGGGTTCCAGTGAGCGGAAGCCCCACTTTAGGGTGGAGCTCCGCTTTAAGATGTATTAACAATAAATTACTGTTACATTCCCACCGACTTGGCAAAAGCAAGAAATGGTGCAAATATACAGTGCTCCCTATAGTGCAGTTCAAGTTTTAGACATTGTGTTTTGAATTTGTGAAAAAAAAGAAAAAAAAACATGCTCATACAACTAGCCCTACCTGCAGATGAGACATTAATACAACCATCGCATATTGAAACGACACCACTACTGTGTTTTTTGTTTTGTTTTTTAATCCCCATAGTGGACACTATATGTTTAACCCACACTTGCCCTAAACTGGAAGCTTCAAAAACCTGAACATTCAGGCCATATGCACAGAGAGTACTTTGCTCTTTCCCTTCCTTGTCATGTTCTCAAAGTGAGAAAAGGAAAGATACTCATGAATAGGGCTGCATTGAGATGTATGGGTCACTAGGCAGTACATACACCTGGATTCTAGATGAAGGGGATATCTGAAAAGTCATTAATTGTGTAGAATACTGCCCCTTCCTTTCCTAATAGAGTGGCATAAGCAAAAACATGGCGTGTCCACGTGCATTCAGCCTTTAACATAAACCTATTGAAGGAATTATTGATCTGTCTCTTTAAATGCTTGCTGCCTAATCACGCTGCTCCTCTATCTTCAAAACATTGAGTTGCTGACCCAGTATAGATCAGGAAAGCATGCAAATTGTCAAAAGTCATTATTCTATATACTTGTTCCAATCAGTAACTTTAGAATTGAAGTAAGAGCATCTATGTGGCAGTGAGGCAACCAGCATTTTGAGAAGAGCTCAGTAATGCTCATCTCTGTGCTCAGAACAATTTACTTTAAAGATGGGTTTAGATGAAAGCTTTTTGTGCATCAAATTTTTTCCAAATGAGTCATGACATGCACAATTCCTCATTGAGTGGCTGTTTGCTACATAATTCAAATGTAGAAGTCAATGGGAACAATTCTAAGGGTATTTGTGTACAGCAGAGGCTACATGGGACTGTTCCTGCATCTGGCTGAGTCTATTCTACTGAGCACAGTGCAGAGCATCTGATGCCAATAAGATCCTCTTCTCTACATTCTGCAAAGCAGCCAAACTCTTATTGGAGTGCTGTGAAATCATTAACAGATATTTTGCTAGTACATGATACACTTGTTTCCTAAGTGTAGTGATCAATTGCTAGCTGCTATAGATTAGCCTGGGGCATTTTGTTTTTTGTGGGGGGGGGGGGGGGGGTAGCAGGATTGCACTAACAAAAATTATCTTAGTGCTCCCCCAGCCTACGACTAAAGCTGGGTTCAATAAATCTTATAAGCTGCAGGTTATGGGGAGGGGGGAGGGGTGTATCTTCATGTACCCAGACCTATATTCTGTCAGGTAAGTGAATCTTTTGACATCAGCCTCACCTATTTATGCCTCTGCATAGCCAGAGATTACCTGCAGTGATCAATTGCTGTGCAGAGAGCCGTGAAGCCGCAGCTGCCAGCGACCTGTCATAATAGTGAATGGGGCCAGCGGCTGCTGAGAGCAACAGCAGGAACTGCTGCTACAGTTCACACAGGCCTTAAGCTGTGGTGTGAATGTAGTCTTAATGGGCTTTTCCCTTTTTTTTTTTTCTTCTTCTAAACTGCTCAGATCCACCTGCCATCTCATACCCACAACATAAAGGCTAATCATTTTGTAGTCCAAGATAACAACTAGGAAGACTTGGCTCTTTAAAAAAAACAGAAAACACAGGACACGTGACCGCTCTGGATTTGACATGGCAAACACATTTTTTTTTTTTTACACTTGTGAAACAGATATAACAAAAAACGCTTTCCATGGAGTATTTCGTGGACCAAAAGGTTGCAAATAAGAAAAATGAACTGTTAGAATATAAATATACTTTTAAAGTGACATTAAACGCTGATTTAAAAAGATTCTCTTCAGGTATGTATTCTCAACTCAAAAAGTAACCTCCTTTTTTTTTTTTTTTTTTTTTTAAGTTTAATGTCACTTTAATGCTTCTCTTTTGTGTAAAATTGAGCTGTGCCTCCATTCAGAATTGTTGGTAAACTATACTGGTGAATGCATTTAATTTGGTTGGGCCTCCTATCCCACAGGTAAAGAATATTGGCAACCGGTACTTTATTAGGCCAATTGTGTGTTTTTATACATGTGTCTCTTGGAATATCATCTAACCCTTGCTGGATTCAGAGAACGATACAGTCCATAGCACTGTAGTGTACATGACTCTCAGACTTTACAGATGGGTGCTCTTATCAGAAGTCTAGGTTTAAGGATTTAGTAGTAATTTCTCTTCCTATTTTTAAAAGATGCTAACATTGTCTACTTTCAGCAGTGTTTTTTTTTTTTTTTTCTTCTTTTCTAAAGCATCTGTAACTTTCTCTTTCGACTGAAACATCATTTCATAAATGTTTCTCTAATTATGGTATAAATGCACTTGTAACAATGCTTCTGTCACATTTCTATCTCCTCCTCAGCTTACTGAGACAGGATCAGGTATCAACTGCTTGGACTCAATGTGCTGCTACACCAACGGGGAGACAGCGTGCGTGCCTGTTAGAAGACTGCTGGAACGAGTGATGGGCCGCTGCACAGCACCACGGGTCGCCAGGTGCGGAACTTCTCTAAATACCCTTTGCTGCCAACGATTCTCCTATAAACTGGAAAACGATGAGCCTGCAGCTTTAGATGACTAAGGGAAAAGCCTCCCCTCTCTCCTTTTTCTCTCTCTTTTTTTCTTGGGGCTGAAATGCTCATAGGTCATTAAGAACCAAGATGGAGCAACATGCATTGATGAACTTTTCTTTCTCTTATTTAATTTCCTATATCTTCTGTATATTTTTATATGATGCATATTTGTTGTACGTGTCTTATTTGTCTGGCTTTTTTCTCTTTCCTTTTGCTAGCATCTTGTCTACGTAATTCAGTATCGGGTAACCTCTTTATGTGATCATTTGATTTCTGGGATTTTTTAATTTAAATTTTTGGGCATGTACTTTTAAATGATATAAAATATATTTTACAGTACATGCCCCTAAATGGAGGTGGCTCGTTTTTAGTACCTCCCTTTATTCCCAGAAATTGCTTACCAAAAATATTTAATGCTGGGTTTATCTGCTGGGAGAAGTCTTTTGTCTATCACCATTTTCTGTAAAGTCTTGCAATGTTCTCTGTCCAGTTCACACACAATTCTGATTTTATGTACACAGGAAAGTTTTTTTCTGATTTAGTTTCTGGTAAGTGTGGTATTCAGATGTTGGTAAACACTTAAGTTATTCAGTTATGCCATACACTTGTACTCATTTCAGTGGTAAAGACCTATGATGTGTACCCCTTAGTGTTCCTGCTATGAAAGAGTTGAATATTTCCCAGCAGGAGTTATTCAGTCTCTGGTTCACAAACACTGTGGAAGCAGCCATTTTGTGATATGCAAATGTATGGATGGAGGACTAAAGCTGGCCATATATGGTTAGTGTTGACTTAAAAAAAAAAACAGATTCCTCCACAAAGTGGATGAAAGATCCCCACCCCTTCCAGGGCATTGTGTTCTGATGGGCTGCAGCTGATCGGGGAACGTTTTCCAACATGTCCCTTTCGACAGAAGTCACCCAAAAAATGAACTTCTCTCAAGCGGGGGATGGCCACACACTCCAAAAATTAAGTTGGCTGGGGAGGGCCCTGGTTGAATTTTAATCAGTGTATGGTCAGCTTTAGGCCATTCAGTGTTGTTCTGATTCATTATCAGTGCACCAACTGAAACTCGTGTATTGCAGTTTTGGGTACAAGGGGTTAATTAAATATAAACCCCTCCTACCTTTAAAAATACCCTTTTGACAGATAAGGTATTCTAAGACAAGGCAGTGAGATAATTTATTGCGTTATTTCCTGATGAGTTTCCACGTGAATATAGATTATTGAGGCATACACTTTGCCAGTGGTCCAAACCTGTTGCCACGGTGTAATTCTTGGCAGTATGGAATGCAGTTGTCTGTGTAAGTGATTCATTGACACCTGTGCACACAGACATGATGGCTACCCATAACACATACTTGAACATACTGCAAAGACAATAGTCAATAGGGTAGATGTACTAAAACTGGAGAGTGAAAAATCCGGTACAGCACTGCATAGAAACCAATCGGCTTCCAGGTTTGTTTGTTTTTTGTTGAAGCTTAATTGAAGAAGCTGGCTACCGTGCACAGCTGCACCAGATTTTGCACTCTCTAGTTTTAGTAAATGACCCCAATATCTCATTGCCCTGCCTTGCAATGCCAAGTTAGTCAAAGCAGAAAGTTGGTTATCTACTTTAACGACTGCATCAGACAAAAAAAGTAGACTGTGTTCCAAAGATGAGTGAACATTTCCATGCTAGCTCTGTTCTTTTTGTTTGTTTTAATGTATGTTTTAAATGGAGCAATATGCACATTTTTTTATTTTATATTTAGAACATAAATGGCAAAGTATAAAATACAAATTTTTTATTTTAAGTGTCTGTGTGTAGCTCAAAGCATCAAAAGAGTAAATATTTATAAAGACCATGTTATAACAAATTGTAATTTTTTTAGCATTCTTATCAGATCTCTCCATTTTCATAAATAAATGCATCCTTTGCAAAATTACAAATGCTGTTTTTGTTTTGCCAACTGGGAATGCGGGACATGTAATCTTTCTTTCACCAATTTGCTGCTTGGTCTCTGATGGGATTTTTCCTGCTATGAAAAATTGTTTGGTGCCTTTAATTAGCTTAATACAGCGCTTCTTGAGTCCTTATCCTAAGCCACACTTTATCCTGCAGTGACACGCCATTCTGATTAGTGATGTGTTTTACAAGCTTTTCTAGAAAGCGTTCTACTACAATGTGAAGCCTTCATACAAACTGCCTCAGATCTCAGACAGATCAGTTGAATGTGACAATGCACATCTCAATACGATTATTCAGTGCAACTAAAATTAATAAATACAAATCATAAACCACAGGCCCGTCATTTGATTAGTTTAGTGAGCTCTCAATCAATTCTGACAAGTCGGTTGACCGCGCCAGAATGATTGCTCCTGACCGATGCAGTAAATATCTGAATTGTAATCTAGATTGATTACATGATCATTTGTAATCTTTTCTGATGGCTTTAATTTTCGATTGATACCACTTATGTGGCATTGATCAATATTTTATTCTGCAGTGGATCACTTGTTTGCGATTTCTCGTACTTAAATCACAAATGTGTATTGCCACTTTGAGAGATTTTTGATTGGCTGCTATGGGTTTCTTTTACTATTCATTGTACTGTACACTACTTTTGTAAAAGTCCACTTCCCTCAGAAATGATATATTTTTCTGTAATATGTGAAGTCTAATAGGCAAAATCACTTTATATATTTGAGATCTCGAGCAGCAAGAAGTCGCCACCATATTTTTGGCTCTATTCCTGCTGCCTTTGAGTCTGCTGCTTCAGCATGGTTGTTCACAAGCATTCCCACTCATATTGTATTCATCACCAATTACAAGGAAGGAGTTCCCATGTCTAAGCAAATGTGCTTATAAAGCAGTGCTAAGAGCAGAGTACTGAAAACCAAAGCAGCCAGTCAGATTTCAGTTTCTGTACTTAATGATTGTAATGCTCTTCTGTGTACAGAAATTGCTAGGAAGGAAGGTGGTGGCTTAGAATAACAACTCACTGAATAGCTGCAAAGCATCTTATCTGTGTTGGGTGTCATTCTATCATCCGGAGCTCATTTGTTCATAAGGATCTTGATAAAAAAAAAGGTGTCAAACACATGCATGGCTTGCATAGATATCAGCACCACTTTCTTCTTTGGAATCAACAGCTGCCAATTGCAAAGAGAACTCCACTTCATCATGTACACTTTCATCCTGGGTGGTGTATGGTGTTTATTAATCGACAATCTCTATGATTATGTCCTGTGCACAAGTAAATCTGCCTTTTCTTTCCTAAACTGGGACTTGGGTTCTTTGTGCTGTGATAATGAAATCGGTGATTTCTTTTGTTTTATCCTAGACAATATTGTAATCCATACTTCTCTATATGCTGACATATTAATTAGCCAAGAATTTTGAAGTGTTTTTCAAAAAACAGCTACCTTCATGCAAATTGCACTTGAAGGCGATTTTCAGGTTAAAATAAAATGTTACTCCTGCTAGAGTTGCCCTAGTGCACAACCGTTGCACCACTTTCACTGGGGATGTGATGCACAAATGAAGCCAGCCATAATTGTCGGGATTAGTGGTATTAGAGGACCACTGTTTTACCTTAAAAAAAAAAAATAGTACTTTATCCACAGCAAAAAGAACCACCATTTATTTTATTTATTTTTTGGTGCAGGTGGGGAGCATTCTCATTTGAGCCTCCTAAAGGAGTTTTATTTTATATTCTGCCTGAAAATGCCCATCTATCTCTGTGTTTAAAGTTATTTTGACCGAAGTATGCATTCATGTTTGACAGTTACTAAAGCACTATTCCCCCACCACCGCCACTTGTATGACTATGGGTTTCACTCACTCCCACAATGTGTCTGTAGGGAAACCCAGTTAAATTAGACCTCCATTGAGAAGGTGCTGAAGTATAAGGTATCCATTACACAGGAAGTTCTAATTACTTGTTACTGAATGATATGATCATCAGTGTTGTGCAAATGGGGTGATTGCCAGCAAAGTGGCTTTATCTTTCATCAGCAAGCAACTAGTGTCACTTTCCAGGCCCTAGAGTGACACCTGTTGGAGCTGGGAAGCATATATCAGCCACGTTAGACTGCAAGCCCATTTTATGAACTGTTTGATTGATCTACTGGCACTTTAAGCATCTGTCCCATGATTTTCCAGGTGTATGGATTAGCTAACTCTTTTTCTTCCAGCATGCATTGGGATACAATATATGTGGTGGAATAGTCCTTTTAAATTTCTATGCTTACAAATGCATTCAAATACTTCTTTTTGGCTATAAATTAATTTTAATCAATATCTACGTCTAGAAAAAGCACCCTTCTATATATTTACCAGTTAAAGTCTGATATCCACTCACAATGGCCCAATAGCACATTCAGCTGATTTATGGTAAAAACTGATTAAAAAACACTGTTTATTAGGGTTACTTCAGCTTACAGGAGGTTAACCACTTGCTGTCCACCGTACGTATATAAACATCAAGTGATTATACCAGGATCAGGGCTGTAGCTATGAATCGGTACTCTTTTTAAAGTTAGCGATGCATTTTCTTGTATAACTGATCCAAGTTGCTTTACATCCGCCTGATCACTTTTACAGAGATCGGAAAGTCGAACATGATCTCTATTTGATCAGCTGCCTTGTCGAGCAAGGGAGACATCAGGGGTCTAAAAGACCCCTGATGTCTATATAAAGAGTACTTGTCACTGCCAACAGCTATCACAAGGGGGCTTGTTCACTCCTTTTGTGAGAGCAATAAAGTTAACTTAAAAATAAATAAATGGTGTAAACAAAATGGCATTTTAGCCCTTTAACGTTCTGCCACAGTTTGGTAGAGCACATTTTGAGTCACGCTAACTCATTGAAAAATGTGGACTTTAAAGGGTTAAAGAGAAATTATAAGCACCCACATCCCCTCATGCAAATGCGCATGCAGGTCTAGTTTGCCCACAAACATCAGACTGAGAGCAATAATTCTATGCACCATAGCTCACGTTTAACACTAAACTGATAACCTATTGAGGCTTTTAAAGCATTGCCTATGGACAATTGTAGGTACCATTCGTTTGTCACCATTTCACAGGTATGCACAATATACTTGACACTATCTTTTATATTTTATAAAAAAGATAGTGGGCATTATATTGTGTTTTCACCCTAAAATTCATTAAAGGGTGTATGTGTGTGTGTATGTGTGTGTGTGTGATATATATATATATATATATATATATATATATATATATATATATATATATATATATATATATATATATATATATATAATTTATTTATTTTTATTTTTTTACCTTTAAAATTTGCATTTGATACAGCTGCACAAGTATTGTGCAGTGTAGACAATTTGTGCTTTTCCTTAAAAACATTTATTTTTTTTTATGCAAAAAAAAAATAGCCCATGCACCTGTAAGGGCCGGTTCACACAGCGAGGCGCGGCGAGGCGTCTCCGACTTGCCTCGCCGCGACCTGCGGGGATCTCAGCGGCGACTTGCAGAGGACTTCTGTATAGAAGTCAATGCAAGTCGCCCAGAAGTAGTACAGGAACCTTTTTTCTGAGTCGGAGCGACTCGAGTCGCTCCTCTCAGAACGGTTCCATAGTACTGAATGGGGGCGACTTGCGGGAGCGAGGCGAGGCGAGCCGTGTCGCCTCGCATCGCATCGCTGTGTGAACCGGCCCTTAAGAGGAGTCTGACTGTCTTTAAGCAAACCTTTTCTCTGGAATAATGCCAGTCTGAGCCGCCTCTTGAGTCACTGTATCTCCTAAGCTGGTCATACATTGATTGGCTACCTCTATCATCTCTATATAGCAGTGATGGCAAACCTTGGCACCCCAGATGTTTTGGAACTACATTTCCCATGATGCTCCACTACACTGCAGAGTGCCAGAGCATCATGGAAAATGTAGTTCCAAAACATCTGGGGTGCCAAGGTTCGCAATCACTGCTATTTAGCGTAGGTGGTTGAAACTCGCACTGTGCTAATTGTATTTTAACAGCCGGCCTAATACAGCTGCTCTTCAGCCGACAACTTTCCACCTAGTTCAAATGATGTTGGGTGGGAGGCCACCGCCAGGAACACCTACTATGTGAGTTTTGGCCAATTCCTTAGAGGCTGCCCATTATTCATACAGTGTACAGGCAGCTTTTTATTTTTGAATGAAAATTATGCATTGAGTCTAAGTGGCGAGAAGATAAGGATCTCCTGTCATCACTATCACTAATCAACAGTGTTCCTAATTTTAATTCAAAGGATAAATGTTTTCATGTATGGCCGTTCTCCTGTAAGTGATAGACAAATATACACTAAATTACCAAAAGTAGGGGGCACGCCTGCCTTTAGACGCACATGAGCTTTAATGGCATCTCAGCATATAGGGTTCAATATTGAGTTGGCCCGCCCTTTGCAGCTATAACAGCTTCAACTCTTCTGGGAAAGCGGTCTGCAAGGCTTAGGAGTGTGTCTATAGGAATGTTTCACCATTCTTCCAGGAGCGCATTTGTGAGGTCAGGCGCTGATGTGGATGAGAAGGCCTGGCTCGCAGCCTCCGCTGTAATTCATCCCAAAGGTGTTCTGTTGGGTTGAGATCTGGATTCTGTGCAGGCAAGTCAGGTTCCTCCACCCCAAACTCACTCATCCATGTCCCTATGGACCTTGCTTTGTGTTCTGGTCCAAATCATTTGGTGAAGGGGGAATTATGGTGTGGGTTTTTTTTCAGGTGTTGGGCTTGGCTCCTGAGTTCCAGTGAAGGGAACACTTAAGGCGTCAGCATACCAAGGCATTATGGACAATTTCATGCTCCCAACTTTGTGTGAACAGTTTTGGGATAGCCCCTTCCAGTTCCAACATGGTTATGCACAAAGCAAGGTCCATAAAGACATGGATGAGTGAGTTTGGGGTGGAGGAGCTTGTCTGGCCTGCACAGAGTCCTGGCCTCAATCCAATAGAACACCTTTGGGATGAATTAGAGCGGAGACTGCAAGCCAGGCCTTCTCATTCACATCTGTGCCTGACCTCACAAATGTGCTTCTGGAAGAATGGTGAAACATTCCCATAGACACACTCCTAAACCTTGTGGACAGCCTGCCCAAAAGAGTTGAAGCTGTTATAGCTGTAAAGGGTGAGCCAACTCAATATTGAACCCTATAGGCTGGGATGCCATTAAAGTTTGTGCGTGTAAAGGCAGGTGTCACAATACTTTTGGTAATATAGTTTGTCTCTTTGGCACCTGAGATATCAAGAGCCAGTTTTCTGTAAAAACGTCAGGTAGTGGACACAGACATTTAAAATATATGCTATATCTAGATGCTATAGCTCAGGATAGTGCACTTGCAAGTACGAAATGCAAAACCAATAAAGTTAGAGCACTAGTTTCAGGTAAGAATGTTAATACTAAATTATGTATACACCACCTTTATTTTATTTTCTATACCCATTGGCACATAAGCCGTAATGGCTTTTTGTATGGCTTCATTCTTAACTACTTCCCAACCAAGGTACGTTCAGGGACATCCTTGACTTTGCAGGTGGTATATCTGAATGATGCCTATAGCTACAGATATCATTCAGATATCATCCTTCAGTGCCGGTGATTCCGTACACCATAAGAATGATCATAACGGCTGTTCCGCTGCTTGATCGTTCTTACGGGCGGCGAGAGGGGATAGGCTTCTAACAACTCACCGCTTCCATTGGTGAGTTGGACAGAGGATACGCCGCCCCGGATGGTGATCATAGAGATTTCCGGTGGACCAGATGGTCGGCGGAGTCTCTATGATCACCTCTGCATTCAAATGAATGGCACCACCACGGTTGAGAAGCTGTGATTGTTAATTATTTTTCTTTTTTTTCTTGATTTCAGGCTTCCCAGCCTAGAGTTGAGATGTAGCGTCTTATTGACCCCATATCTCACTGTGTCAAACTTAAAAAAGAAAAGTAAAATTAACAATAATAAAATCAACTCAAAACACGTAACCGGTAAAAAAATTTAAAGCGTCGCCTATGGGGATTTTTACGTACCAAAGTTTGGTGCCATTCCACGAGCGTGTGCAAATTTGAAGCGTGACATGTTGGGTATCTATTTACTCAATGTAACTACCGTATATACTCGAGTATAGGCCGACCCGAATATAAGCCGAGGCCCCCAATTTACCCCCAAAAAAACTGGCAAACTTATTGACTCGTGTATAAGCCGAGGGTGAGACATGCCTGTCCATCCCTGTGTGTGTGTGTCCGTCCATCCCTGTGTGTCCGTCCATCCCTGTGTGTCCGTCCATCCCTGTGTGTCCGTCCATCCCTGTGTGTCCGTCCATCCCTGTGTGTCCGTCCATCCATCCCTGTGTGTGTGTGTGTCCATCCATCCATCCATCCCTGTGTGTGTGTGTCTCCATCCATCCATCCATCCATCCCTGTGTGTGTGTGTCTCCATCCATCCATCCATCCATCCCTGTGTGTGTGTGTCTCCATCCATCCATCCATCCCTGTGTGTGTGTGTCTCCATCCATCCATCCATCCCTGTGTGTGTGTGTGTGTGTGTGTCCAGCCTACCTTTGTCCCGAGCCTCCGTCCCGTGCCTTGCCTCCTTGCCTCCGTCCCGTGCCGTGCCTTGCCTTGCATCCGTCCCGTGTCGTGCCTTGCCTTGCCCCCGTCCCGTCCCGTCCCGTGCCGTGCCGTGCCTTGCCTTGCCTCCGTCCCGTGCCCTCTTCGTCGGCGGCCATTGTAAAATTCAAAAGCTGCGCCGCCGCCTTCGCCTGTGATAGGCGGAACACTGAATTTCCCAGCAGCCTGTGTTCCGCCTATCACAGACGTCGTATCATCCTCGTCCGTAGTACGAGGATGATACGATGTCCGTGATAGGCGGAACACAGGCTGCTGGGAAATTCAGTGTTCCGCCTATCACAGGCGAAGGCGGAGCCGGAGGCGCGGCTTTTGAATAGAATGGCCGCTGTCTGTCTGCTCGACACGCTGATCGAGCGGGCAGACAGCGATGACTCGAGTATAAGCCGAGGGGGGCACTTTCAGCCTCAAAAAAGAGGCTGAAAATCTCGGCTTATACTCGAGTATATACGGTATGTGAAAAAAATGTGCTATCTAATGTTTTGCTTTTTAAAAATTGCTGCGCAAATACCGAGCAAGATAAAAAGTTGCAATGACCACCATTGTATTGTCTAGGGTCTTTGCTAATAAATATATATATATATGTGTGTGTTTGGGGGTTCTATGTAATTTTCTAGCAAAAAAATAAAATAATGAATTTTGCATATAGGAGAGAAACGTCAGAATTGGCCTGGATGGGAAATGGTTAAGGAAGCAAGTATTGTAGCATAATAGTTTTACAACCTCTTCTGAACATCCGTTTTAAAATGTTAATTTTGACGTGTTTACATGCTGCGCTTGAGTTTTAGAAGCATTTTCTTCCCCCAATAGTCAAAAATGAATCGTGGCTAAATGCGAGTTACAGGCATTTGGCATTTTAAATGCTTCTGAACGTCCGCCCTGAATGAATTTTTTTGCTTTCCAAAAAATGCTAACCTCAGCTGCCTAGAAACAACCCTTTGTACATGTACTGATAGAGGAGAGTTCAGGGGCAGCTAAAAAAGCAAACGCCCAACTGCTCTTAAACGTCCGTTTACCAGCAGCGGTGTACATGAAGCCTAAAAGCAGCCCTATTGGTGAATGTTTTTCAGATGCCAATACACAGACGTCACTGTCCACTGCTCCAGTCCTAGTAGAATCCTATCTCTTTACACCTGCTAGGGCCATTTCTGTAACACTTTTTCAATCATTCATTTGGCACCAGTCTGCAATAGACTCTATTCCGTAATACTAATAATCCAGCCATTTGCACAGATCCATAAGGCTCTTGGTAAAATAGTAAAGAGTGAAAATTATCACAAATGCTAACCAGAAACCACAGTACTCAGAAATTTACCTTTCATTGGAAAATTGAAGTGTATCGCTTCTCTTTTATGTGCTCTCCATGTATTAATTTTAATGCAGCCAGAGAAGGCTCCACGTTCTGCACAAGGTATCCTCTTTTCTGATACTCTGACCCTTCTTAGAAATCTGTATGTGTCGGGAGACTAAAGAATAATGGCAAGATTATTTTTTTATTACAGATCATTCATGAAGTATTAAGACCGCCTTACTTTTTCAATTATGTTGCGTTGCAGCCTAACCAATTCAGTACTGGGCACTTTTACCCCCTTCCTGCCCAGGCCAATTTTAAGCGCTGTCACATTTTGAATGATAATTGCGCAGTCATGCAACAATGTACCTTAGCTCAGTTTTTATCATTTTGCTCACACAACTAGAGATTTATTTTGGTGGTGTTTAATCACCACTGGGTTTTTTATTTTTTGCTAACTAAACGAAAAAAAGACAGAAAATTTTGGAAAAAAAAAACACATTTTCTTTATTCTGGGCACATATATCTATAATATTTACTTATCGCTCTCCAAAGCCCTGTGTCTTTCTGTTGCTCCATTTCTCTGTTATCAGCATGATCTCTTCTAAAAAGCACTCCGACATTAAAGCAGGTGGAAATTTGTGTCAGGGAGGGTGCTATAAATAGATTAGCAGAGAGCTTGTCTATTCATAGCACAGCTCTGCAAGTTTTTGTTCCTCTGCCTATGTGGAAGGGGGGGTGTGTGTGCCTTTCCTCCAATCTGCTCTCCCACAGTATATGCCCAGACTTCCCTCCCACTGCTGAAACGGGAAGAAAATTTTCTAACATGATCTAAAGAATATAGAAAGCTGAAGACAGCAAGATATACATGTAAAACGTATGTAGGGATATTTATTTCATCTCTGTGTGTCATCTGAGGCTGTTCACTTTTTTTTCAATTTTATTACTTTTTTTTTTTTTTTTTACTACACTGTGATCAGAGCAATATAATGTTACCATAGTGACATTGTACTACTCTAGGAAATTATCAGAATTTTTTTTTTATGATTGGTTATAGCAGTGAATTACATTGCTATAAGCAAGAATTTTACTGAATGAAACTGAGTTGTTCAGTTTGTTTTGTTGTGATTAGCTGTGACTGGTCAAAGCTAATCACATGGTGCCAGTGAGCTGTGATTGGCCTGGTCTGTGCCATGTCATCACATTAATCTATAATGGCTAGCAACACAACTGATGGCATGAAAAGAAGCCACCCATTGTTTACAACTGTCGCGACCTGTTGTGATTTGTCACAGCGGTCACATGGTACCGTCAGCGAGCCGGTACACTGATCAGTCATCGGCTGTGTCCAGTGGACACAGCTGGTGACAGATCGCACCGCTGTGTGGTGCCTTCTAAGAGGATGTTATGACATCCACTCAAAAGGATGAATAGACTGCTATAGACTTGGGAGGAAGGTGTTAAATTATTTTTGTTCTCAATCTACACTTGGTATTCTATAATGACAAAGTGAAAACAGAATTTTAGAAATGTCTGTGAATTTATTAAAAAGAAAAAACTGAAATATCACATGTACGTACATATTCAAACCCTTTACTCAGTACTTTGTTGAAGCACCTTTGGCAGCAATTAAAGCCTTGAGTCTTTTTTTTGGGTATGATACAACAAGCTTTACATGCCTGGATTGGGGGATTTTCTGCCATTCTTCTTTACAAATCCTCTCAAGTTCAGTCAGGTTGGATGGAGACCATCGGTGGACAGCCATTTTCAGGTCTCTCTAGAGATGTTCAGTAGGGTTCAAGTCACGGCCCAATCTGAGGTGGGACAGGTTTTCATTGAGGATATCCCCATACCTTTCTCCCTTCAGCTTTCCCTCAATCCTGACCATGTCCATGGTTCTGAAAAACACCCCCACAGCATGATGCTCCCACCACTATGTGTCACTGTTGGAATGGTACTGGGCAGGTGATGAGCAGTGCCTGGTTTCTTCTAGACATAACTTTTAGTACTGAGGCCGAATAGTTTAATCTTTGTTTCAGTAGATGAGAAAATCTTGTTCCTCAGTCTGAGTGTCATTCAGGTGCTTTTTTTTGCAAACTCCAAGCAGGCTTTCATGTGTTTTGCACCAAGGAGAGGCTTCTGTCTAGCCTCCCTGCCATAAAGCCTAGATTGATAGAGGGCTACAGTGATGGTTGTCCTTCTGTAACTTTGTCCCATCTCCGTCTTCGGAGGCTTCTGCTTGCTGGGACACAGCGGCCATCTTCCTGGTGGGGACGGCTGCACATATACAAAGCCTGTTTGTGTATGTGTCCAATGTAAGTGCAATTTCACTTGTTTTTTTAAAATAAACATTGTCCTTATATACTGCGCAATGAGGCTTCTCTCCTTTTGTCTACATGGGATGATATGTATGTGGTCATTACTGCTAAAGTGTACCTGAAATAAGGAGAGTCGTACCTAGTGGCTGAAAAAGCACCGCAAAATTGACGGTGAAGCGCCGCTAAAAATAGTGCCTCTTTACCGCTGACGCACCCACCACCCCAGTGTAAAAGGGACCTTATGCATGCTGATGTAGCCTTTGTAATGAGGATCCACTAAATAGGCTAAGCGGCTGTATTGTTGGGTGCCAGTGACGGGTCTCTTTTTGTGCATTGATCCCCTGCCTACCACAGGGTGACCCACTATTGACTATTTTGTTCCTGGATTGAGTTTCTTTGGACTATTAAGCGCTGCAACTTAATTATTTATATTGTCCCATCTCCACACAGGATCTCAAGCTCAGTCAGAGTGACCTTTGGGTTTTTGGTCACCTCTCTTACTAAGGTCCTTCTCCCCCAATTGCTCAGTTTGGCCGGGCAACCAGCTCTTGGAATAGTCCTGGTTGTGCCAAACGTCTTCCATTTGGAAGTGGAAGTTCCATTGGCCTCATTGCTTTTGCTCTGATACAGTATGCGTTGTCAGCCATGAGGCCTTTTATAGAAAGCCTTTTTCAAATCGTGTCCAATCAATTAGATTTGCAACAGGTGGACTCCAATCAAGGTATAGAAACATCTCAGCAATGATCAACAGAAATGGGAGCACCTGAGCTAAAAAAAAAAAAAGTGTTGTTACAAAGGGTCTGAATGCTTATGCCAATGTGATATGTCAGTTTTTGCTTTTTCATACATTTGCAAACATTGTTTAAATTTTCTCTTTTTCATTATGGGGTGCCTAGTGTAGATTAATGAGGGGAAAATTGAAATAACTGTAGTATCGGGCTACAACATAGCACAATTAAAATACATAGTCGTAAAAGATTTTTGGGATTTTTTTTGAGTGGATTTTCTCTTTAATTTAAATGTTAATGAGGTAGGTCCCTATATTACTTTACCTTTTATTCCTTATAAAGCAGTGCTTCACATGATTACTAAAGAAGTGACACCACTGTGTGCGCAGTTTTAAAGTACAAATCACTGAACTTTGATGTAAATCAGATGTGTACAGTCAGAACATTTCATACCCTGCTTCATGTCTGGACTGTGAATAGGGGCAAAGAAAAGGCATACCATATGTACACATACTGTAGATAAAAGTACAGCCAAATATGCCAAACTTTACAAACCAAATGCAAGCTGATCATTCAGTAGGGATTTATATGACCCACATCCAGGCCGGTTGTCTGTACATTAAGTATAAATGAACCTTTGTATATAATTGGCTTGTGTGCTGGCATGTTAATGCTCGATGACTACGATTTTACAGAAAAGTAATTAATTACATTGACTTTTTATTCCAAAACGCTGGATAATGGATCATTTATCCATCCAGATTTTTGTAATGTTAAAGGGGCACTCCGGTCAGGTTCTTTTAAGCCAGATGTCCCTGGATATTCCTAAGTAGAGTCTGGGGAACATCTAAAACATCAGACATGGCCAAATCAGAAACAGAATGCTGCTGAGTTTTAAGTTTTGACATTCTTTTAAATTATGCACTTAGACGTTTAATGAACATAGAAATGTTAATGTGTTTGCAGTATCCATGGTTTCTTTATGAGCGGAGAAGACCAGGAGACACTGAATAGCATTTTTATTGATGTAAGAGGTTTCTAGTTTCCCATTGTTTTTTTTTTGTTTTTTTTGTTGCTTTAGATCATGGAGTGAATTGGATCCCTACTATACGAATGACAGAAGCATCTTGACTCTTTCGGCCATGGACTCAACGTCATGCTAAAAGGGCAGACCCTACTGGTTTAAATGCAATGCCCGCTCTCCTGTATAGGGCCTTATCCATATTTATTGAACTTGAATATATTTTCTTACAGAAATAAACCTCAGCTAGCTGTCACTTTTAAATTGGATCATTTCCTTTTATACATTATAAAGTTCAAAGAAGTACCATAGATAAATCGGGATTTATCATGCCTGAGAAGGTGTTTTCAGTCCGTTGCATTTGCCTGCACTAAAAGAAAATGGAGCCTTGTTGGCATTTGTGTCATTCCATCACTATTTTATGAAATGATCTCAATGCATGTTGGCAGATGTACAGAATATGTGCGAAAAGTTTCCTTAAAAACCATAATTCCTGTAATTGACACTGGTAGTCTTGTTTTTTGGTATTGGGTATAAAAACAATGGTTTTTCAACATTGGCTTCATTTTCTATTTTGAACACAATATTTTGTTCTAATTTTTTATAGAAAGAACAAGAAAGTATAGATCAAAAAATATTAGGATGTGGCATTTCTCCTCAAGGTTTGACTTGTCTCTACAGATCCGTAACCATAAAGCTGTACTTCAGGAATTCAGCCAATTTATAAAATGTGCTGGCTTACTATGTCCAACAAAATGCATGCCACCTCGTGGACGTGTCTCTTTTATTTACAACTGATTGTTTTACTGAGTGCTGCGAGTACAGCTATCTCTAAAACTTCCAGTGCTCTGACAGGAGAGATGCTGCTTTCTCACACAGCAACATGTCCTTCCCTCATCTGTCCATTCACAGAAGGCTTTGTATTTTGTGAATGGGTAATCTGGCACATTTTAAAAAGTGGCTGAATTCCAGCTTTACCTAAAATGCATAGAAAGCATGAGTTGATTGTCCATGAAGATAATTTAAACAGTAACCCCACATAGCTGGAGAATTCTTGTATTTTAGGCAAAATTTGACCTGTGCGTGGCCCTGTTGGCACCACCTGGCTTCACAGACTTTGAAAATTCAAAGAAGCTGAGTGGACAATTGTTGGCCAAACAGTGACCTTCAGATGCAGTCTCTGGGTAGTCATGCTTCCACTGGGGTCCCAGCTGCTTTAGTACAATAGCTGGCAGTAGAGATTCCTCCATCCACACTGTGTAGCATGGATGAGGAATTTATTCAATCTCTTCTCGTTCAGCCTAGAAGCTGAATGAGAGAAATCGGAGTATATGGCTAGCTTTACAGGTAAGTTGATTCTTGAAGGACGAGTCAAAAAGGGACAATTGACAATTTCCAGCATGTTATTGCAGAGTCCCCTTCCTAATGTCTTGTGTATGGGTGTCTAATTTGACAAGCTGTTTACCAGTTGGAAAAGCCTCAAAAGTCTTGGGTATCTTGCACCTTTTTTGAGAAATGTCTTGCCTGTATCCAGCCAAGACCTTTTAAGCTGCATTCGGCCTCTCGATAAGTTTTAGGCATGTGTCAATGATAGGTTGAGATGCTTCTGAGATCATTTAGAATTCATTAACAAGTGCATTTGATCTGCAGTTATCCTCCTTCTGACCTGTTTTGAGCTGCTTCAATTGTCTTTTTTTTTTTTCTTTTTTCTTTTTTTTTATTTGACTTGTGTGGGAATGCAAAACTCATTTAAATTGAGCTAATGCTTGTTGACACAAGTCCTCAAAGCCTTGTACACACTATGAGCCGCTGTACTAACAAACCGATGTTCGCACAGCGATCTCCGCTGCTGTGCTATTGTATTTTATCAGCCCCCCGCCACCAGAATGCTCCAGTGCCATTGGCTAAGAGTGCTGAGCAGGAGCTGGTTGGCAAGACCATTGTCCGTCATGACCCTTCGACAGAAGCCTGCCCTACGGTTCAGCTGCTGTTGGAGCAGCTGTTGAACCAGCCAATGCCATCCGACATTCAGCCCATGTGTACTAAGCTTTCATCATGGAAATGTCATTGCAGTGGAATTCATGTTGGTTTGACTGCAGTAACATAAAATTGTATTAACTGCCTGGTTGCCATTATTTACTGCACTTTCCCAGACTTATTGCTTTTAGCTGTTGCATTTTGCACTGCCTTTTTTAATAACCTCATCAAAATCCAAACAATCGGCCTTTTTGCACGTGTTGTTGCAGTGCACACTAAAACGCACACATGTTAATGCATGTTTGTCACAACATGATCTACTTGCATTGATTAGGGGTACCATTCACTGTGAATTGCACCCTAATGCACTGTACAGTAGAGTGATGCACAGCAGTGCACCACAACACACATACTGTGCATTGCGGTGTACTATGTTTTGAAAGCAGAGTCATGCACATTTCTTCATCTGTTGAGGTGCGTTTACACAGCACCTTTTGTATGGAATGGGACTACCTTAACCATTCATGCCATAATGTGTGTTAACATACTGCAGCAGATTGCTGTAGTTTAAATGGGTCCTCAAAGTGTTTATAAAATGTGCACATTTTTGGTACTGCTGTTATTTATATACTAGACTTCATTTTCAATGAGAATACCCTTAAATGCTGATTTGTGCAGTGAGCGGTACGAGGAGCAAAGTGCAGTAGCAAATCAGAACTTACCAAACAGGTCTGACTAGTAAAACATGGATTGTGTGTTTTTTTTTTTTTTTTTTTTTTTTTTTTATGCTTTGAGTCAAAGGAGGAAAACATCCACTATAGTTGTTAAAATGGCAGCTTTAAAAGACATCTCTCAACTATCAAGCATGTGGCAATTGCTCAGATTATGTATCTGGTATTGGCCTTGTGTATCTCAGGCAAATTTCTTTGTTTTGCAGGTTTTGTTTTTCTTCCCTAAATGTTTCACTTTTAATATATCAAAGGAAAAAAATGTATTTCCGAAGACGAACCATGAAGTTTACTGTTTTATTATTTTATTAAAATGTTTACAGTTTAAAAATGTTTGTCTTCAGTGTATGTGTGCCTACTTAGAACGGAGGTTTTGCAACGTAAATTATTTTTTGTAAATAAGTATGCCTTTTGTTGTTTGTATACATAATGCATATCTAAAAATAACAAAACAGATAGTATTTCAGCTTATTGGTCCTTAGTTGTGGTGGCTGCATTATCTTTCTTGATGCTTCCCCCCCCCCCTCTTATTTTAACCTGTGCAATGGTGCCATTATTGCACTTTCTGACCTAGGGTGAGAGCCGTTCTGAAGTATTGCATTGTCCTCCTAGGAAATGACGTGTGTTAGGACAACATAACCCCTTCCTCTTCTCTCTATAAAGATTTAGTAGTTTGTTGAGATAGCAGGGAAGAATTCTAAATGAAAACAGTCCAGAGGCAGAGAGCACAGAAAGGGTTTTTTTTTGTATTGGGGGGGTTGCATTCGAACAAATGTAAGAACAAAATGTATTGTTAGAGGTTACGTACCCTTTAATTGTTAACAATTGCAGGCTTAGGTCTAGGTTCACACTATAGCGTATGTTCATGGGACTTATACTATACAGTAACGGTTTTCAAGAGACAGGATCTCTTTTTAGTTTACATTCAAAGCTTAGGGACAAGGTTCATACTTTTCAAAATAAGATTTAATAATGAAAAGGTTAAAGGGTGCAAATATTTACAGAAAAAGGGTGTTCCATCGAGATATCAAGGCTACAGAGAAAAAAAAAAAAGTTGAACAGGAAGGATACTTGTCCTGGCTTCAGCAGAGTTCATGAGCAAGGTAGTATTGGTTCTAAAACCTGACAGATGTTCCTTGATTGATGGTACTTGAGAACTGCCCAATTGTGGATGCATTCCACTTTTCTTCACATCAAGGGGGTTGTTGACAGAACATCTGACAAATCATCTGGTCTAAGGGGTGGTTGTTGGTATGTCACCACGTTTATGACCAAATACAGTTTTCTATAAGGCTCAACTTCCACTTGTGCAACTTGTCCTGCGACCTTGGACTGCAAAGTCGTATCCCATGATTTCCAATGAGTACCGTTCATATCTGTGTGTCTTCAAGTTGCAGAACTTCAAAGTAGTTCCTGCACTTCTATGTGACTTAAAGTCCATAGATCTCAAGAATACACAGGCATTGCTTCTAGTCGCTTCAAAATCGTGGCAAAAATCACAATTTTCAGGTAGCAATAGTGGAAACCTAGGCTAAGTATTCATCTCTGAATATCTACAATTTACAGTTTTGCTAACCCTCAGAATATTGTCCAGTGTGAAATTTGCTTTGAAAAAAAATGACAGGCCTCAGATGCCAAGTTTGCCCAGGAGATGAATGCTAGGGCGGCAGTGTTTGGACTCAAAACACTATAAATTAACTACTTCAGCCCCAGAATAATTTACCCCCTTAATGACCAGAGCACTTTTTTTTTACAATTTGGCACTGCGCTGCTTTAATTGGTAATTGCATGGTCATGCAATGCTGTACTCAAACAAAATTTGTGTCCCCCCCACAAATGGTTTTCTTTTGGTGTTTGATCACCTCTGGGATTTTTATTTTTTTTGTGATAGATGAAAAAGACCGAAATAATTGAAAAAAAAATATATTTTCTATTTTGTTAAAAAAAAATCCAATAAACTCAATATTGGTATACATTTGGGCCAAAATGTAATCAGCCTCAAGTGTTGGGTAAAAATTTTTTCAATAAGCGTATATTGGTTTGCACAAAAGTTATAGCATCTACAAACTGGTACATTTACTGGAATTTACACAGCTTTTAGTTTGACTACCTATCTCATTTCTTGAGGTGCTAACATGGCAGTGAAGTACAAACCCCCTCCAAATTACCCCTTTTTGGAAAGTAGTCGTCAGCGACTGCTTGAATCGCTACAAAAAATGTAACTGTTAATGCTAGCATGGACTTTTGTGTGCTTTGTTTTTTAAGTGACAGTGGTCTATTGATCTTGCACGTGGGTGGGTGGTCTGGGCGCAGGGCTAAATGCAGGTGCTGGCAGATGTCTGGGCTGATTCTGCTAACACCATGTTTTTGGGAACACCATACTATGTACTGGGGATGCTAGTGAGGATCTGATTAGATCAAAGATATTGATCCATTCAAACACTATACTAGTACAGTGCGGTGCGCGATCAGGGGGTGAAAAGTGTACCTATGTGTCCTGGTGTACTCACAATGGATGCTTTCTCTTGGGCTGGAATTGAAAAGGGCTCCACAAGAAGAGATATCACTTCCTCTGCCTGTGTTTACATTACACAGGCAGAGGCGGCAATTCACTTGCCAGAATCAGCAAGTCCAGGCCAGAAATCATTGGCCTGAGCCTGTAGATCGATCGGTTCTGTAACGAATCCAATCGACACCGTGGCATGTGACGCACAACTACGGCAATTTTTGCAGCCGTGCCAACCTGGTCGGCAACTGGTTAACTGAAGGAGGTAAAGATGTCCATATTTTGGCTGGACTATAACCTATCTGCAGATATTTGTTGCCCATCCACTCCAATTGAGCTATTTACGACCGGTATCTGTTCTCTGGATTGCTCAAGCTTGTGAGAGGGTGGCAGTATTAGGGTTTCCAGACTTGGCTTGGATAATGGAAAGGGGTGTGAGATCAATGGATTGATAAGGACCGGGCTTCAGTTAACGGTTTGTGTATTGTATAAAGTGAAGGGGGGGGGGGGGATTGCTGGATCTTTGGTTTTGAAACAGAATCTAATGACATAAAATGGCTGAACGTGAACAAAATTGCTGCTATTCGTGAGCTCAGTATGCATGACCATTATGCTCCCTAGCTCAATTTCTCTGTCTCTATGAAGAACTGTAGTAGTCCATTGATGTCAGGCTACCAACTTCTACAGTGGCCCACTGTCCTAATCAGCTGGAAGCAGAGCGCATAGCAACAGTACAGCACTGGGTATTAACCCAGTACACAGATATAACATGTACATGCACATTTTCCTGGTATTTAACTAGCTGATCTGCTCTCAGTGATTCCAGTTAAAGCAGCAGGTTGAGCCAGAGTGTGGTCAGAGACTAATCTATGGTAATAAGAATATCAGTAGGCTGCAGCAGCTGTGTGCAGTGATTGGGTGTATGCAATAACAGGATGTAACGCATTATAACAACAAAAGTGTAATGCCACCATGCAGGTATTTTAAGAAATCTCTTCACAACATTTTACATTTTATTTATTCCCCAGGAGATTCAAGTGCAACACAGCACTTGGTCTCCTCCAAATCCACCCCTCAGTTGCTATAAGCAGCATTGTCTGTACACCCCCGACTGACCCTACTGTTATGAAGGAGATGGATTTTTGAGAGACCACTCCGGAAACCAGCGCTGCCATTTATAAAAAAAAAAAAAAAAAATCACACAGCCTACATTGCTGCGTGTCTGTCTTTGGCTGCTTGTAAATGCCTACCCCTGACATGGTGTCTGCCAGTGCCTTATACAGTATTAATGCAAGTAGCTGCAGCTCTGAGCAATGTATTATTTTACTATTACGAATAAATTGGTTGTTCATAATAATTGATCACTCAAGGCTGTGGCTCTGTGTGTTTATCTGTGGCTGCTTTCACATACGGTATACCCATTCCTGGCAGATGGATCACAGGGGCAGTATCACTTTTATTAATGGCTGTATCATACACAACACCATTCCGACATCACTGCTCATTCATTCATAAAAGATCTGCAACTCTCATTGATCTATCACTATCATAAATTACACTCAACTTGGCTTTGACACACACTCTCCCGATTGCTACAGCTTCTGTGTACTTTCTCATTTGACTGTCGCCTGTCTGGTGGAAGTGATTAGGGTGGCTGTAAAACTGCCCATTTACTTCCAGAAGTACTCCCCCCCCCCCCCCCCCCCCCCTCCCCAACCATGTATCCCAGGCTCCGCTGTTCTACCTGCAGGCCCACAATAGGCATAACAGGTGTCACTAGATAGAATGAAGAGAGCTTGACAAATATTCATAGGCTAGCACAAAGGGATTATTTAATACAAATAAAAACCAGCAAACATTTGTTTGACAACATTTCAACATAGGCCTCGGTGTTGTTTAAGGGGTAACCTGTTAACGTATTAATGATAAATTCAAATAAAATATGAAGCCATTCTGGCAGTAATACATTAACATGTCCATCCAGACAATTTTGGATAACTATTTCCCCACTAAACAGCATGACTGATTTAAGAAAAAAAAAAGGGGGGGGGGGGTAGGAGTCCTGGTCCTGTCCTGAAGGCGTCTGCAGGTAACAGCCAGACTTCCCCTTTTTATCTGTTCCAAAATTGTGGGCCTTGGCAACCCGCCAATTACCTCCAATCCGCTGCCTGTTGTCTAGGGGACTGCTGGAGTATCCAATAGCAACCTGTTAAGAGACTAATAAGGAAACGGCATTCCCTTTTGAGCTCCCATGTGGGTCCTGCATATATTGCATGGACCTGTCATGGGCTAGCACAAAGGGATTAATACAAATAAAAACCAATAAACATTTGTTTGGCAAAATTTTAATATAGTTCACGGTATTGTTCAAGGGGTAACCTGATAACGTATTAACAATAAATTCAAATAAAATATGAAGCCATCCTGGCTATAATACATTAACATAAGAATTACTGGGTATCCATCCAGACAATGCTGGATGACTATTCCCCACCAACCAAGGCCAGAAGGGAACCTGCTGGCTGGTGCCCCCCCAACACAGAGGCACTTTCAATCAAATTTTGAAGGCCCATATTACATATGTCCACACCAATTATGGACAGATGTACTAAATCATTCCTGAATAACCCAGGCACAAAACCTTTGCGCTCCATGTGGCGGAATGATAAACCACCCAAAGATTAAACATTTTTTGGATAGTCCTATTCAGATGTCTCCCAATTCTATCTACATAAAATAAATTACCGAAAGGAGACCAAAGGAACCTTGGAATCATTTTGGAGAAAGCCAAAACGGTAAGTGGAACTAAAAGGTTAATGGCAGAAAAATCCCTTTTCATTTCACATTACAGTTCCCATGTTTTAATTTCCTCTAATGTGAATAACTAAAACCTGG
This sequence comes from Lithobates pipiens, assembly GCF_037356315.1. NCBI lineage: Eukaryota > Metazoa > Chordata > Amphibia > Anura > Ranidae > Lithobates > Lithobates pipiens. Next base: position 400,897,390 of record NW_027507758.1, on the reverse strand, counting down.
GGGGAGGCCAAATGCTAGACAAATTAAGTGGTCCTTAAGATTACGCCATCTAAGGCCCCTAATGCCTGACCATAAAACTAGAAAGTTATTAATGTCCAGACCTAGATTGCTTGAATAAATCCTGGATTCTGTCTGCTTCCCAGCCCAGAAAACGTAGGAATGGCCTACTATTCCGAGTGCCTTTGGATGAATCTGAAAGAGAAAATCATACAATTAACAACGTGGGGCAGACATAAATTTTGTAATTACTACTTGCCCAACGACCGACACTTTTGAACATCTGGAGAGAAACCCAAATGAAGATGATGAGCATTGGAAACCTGAGAAGTTAAGGTGCTTAAAGCAGGACTGTACTGGGGAAAAAAATATTAAAAGCCAGCAGCTATAAATACTACAGCGGCTGACTTTTAATAAATGGACACTCACCTGTCCCGGTGTCCAGCGATGCCGGCAGCCGAGGCCGATCGATCGCTTGGCTCTCGGCTGCTGCCGCCACCATTCTAGGTGAGGGAATCAGGAAGTGAAGCGAATCGGCTTCACTTTCCGGTTCCCTACTACGCATGCGCGAGTCGCGCAGCGCAATAGGAATTGTCCACGCTGTCTCTGGGACTCGTGTGTGTCCCAGCAGACAGCGCGGCAGGACAGGAAAAGGCATAGACTCCCACGGGAGTCTATGCCCGGAAGTGGGTGTAAATAACTGTCTTTGACAGGTATCTCCACCCCCCTCCCCCCTGAAAGGTGCCAATTGTGACACCGGAGGGGGGAGGGTTCCGATCAGCGGAAGTTCCACTTTAAGGTGGAACCCCGCTTTAAGGCATGAAGATAGCACAGCAGAAAATTGATATCTCGTCAAAGTACTGATGGATAAAAAATTAACTATTGGATGAGGGTCTAACCAAAATATATAACAAAAAATGTAGCGCTGAAATATCAAAAATAAAATATAAATATCACTTAAACCCTATTAGTTCAATAACGTAGGGACCTGAAAGACAGCACACATTTAAGTGTTGTGCTATCTAGTAGGGAAAAAAGAAAAAGCACAATCTATGTGTAAACAAGTGCAAAAAGTCCAACTAAAACTAAGAGTGCAATAAGTCCAGATATTCCGTTGACCCAAATCGTAAACAGCCTTCAGTCAATAACCAAGATTTTTGCAGAAAAAGGTGGGTACTCTTACCGGAGGTGATGGACATAAAGTACTCTACAGTAAATGTGTCATACAGGCTTATATGCGTCACAAATGTTTCATGTACGCTGGATCATAGGTCACCCACAAGGCAGCCAGGTATCCTCTCGGTTAGCCGACTTCTGGATCGATGTACCAAGGTATGGGGTTTTACAGGACACAAAGAATTCCTCGCTGTATCTCAGAGATTCCAGTGTAAAGTAGCTCCAAACCGTTTCACCGAAAACCAAAAAGTATAAACACAATGCCTCGCATAGTGAAATTCCACCGTTTAAAGGTTTATTTATAAAAATCCAATTTACATAAAAAATGACATCCAAGAATCACGTGATCCAATAAAAGGTAAGTAAAAAGCAATATGGGGAGCAGGAAACGCTAGCCTGATGCGTTTTGACCTCTAAGTCGTCTACTGGGGCATTACCTGTCCCCCCCACGTTGCTATAATATTTATATATATATATATCAACTTAATTAGAAAACAACTTACACCTGTGACAGGCCTCCTCCTCCATTAACCACAATGTGTGTACGCTCAACATCATGGTCGCTATTCACAATGATGGCCCCTCTATCCAGCATCATCCTTCCCTTCTGACGAATAATAAGATTCTATCCATTTCTATGCAAAGAACGTAAAAGGTACAAATCCAATATTAAATAATGACACAAAATCTTAAAATGGCAGCCGCACGTGCGTTCCACCGCTATTAGTGAAAACTGGAAGTAACGAGGGGTTCTAATCAATGAATAATTTGGTATCAGAAACTCATCATTACTATAGATGGCAAGTGTCAATACAAATTCAGTTCTCACATTCCGTCTTCATCTAAATTCTACATAACAAGTGCATAATCATTCCATTAGGCCCGTTAGTGAATCTAAAACAGCCTCCCTTCCGCTGGCGTGCGTTTCAAAGGAACGGAAGCAAACCTTTGTTTGCACTACAAGCCTCTAATTGAAACCGGAAGTGGACATACGCCACATCCGGTTAACGCATTTGCGCGGACATTTCCAAGGGAGGAACGCAAACCTATGTCTGCGTTCCAAACCTCGACTTGAAACCAGAGATGGTCATACGCCACTTCTGGTTATCCTGTTTCTGCCAAGAGTGGTTGCAAAAAAAAATCGATAAACAATCAAGCCTCAATTCCGGACCAGAAATGGTCAAAAACCTATGGGATCTTTTAGTGGCCTTTATTCGTGGCATGGTACAAATCCATCAGCATAATCGAGAGATGGGCACAATGCCTAAATAGAGGTAAAAAATATGTAAAAAAAAAGTTTATAAAAAAAATATATGAAAACGGAGAGGGTGTCTTGCTAGACCCACAAACGACTCGGTTGAAAAGGTGAGAGGATTAAGTTCATACCGAATCCAACATGCAATCCCACCTAAAGCAGCACTCCAACTCCACAAACTCTCCATTTACTTTTAGGCGATCTAAAAAATTTATTTTTCATATTAATCCACTCCAATAGGTTAGTTTACATCCAAGGCAATAATCAAAAAGAATTGTAAGTATTAATACCATCAAGTATTTAAACGTCACAACAGTGACATTTTTTGCCTGGAGTAAACTAGATTATATCAACCCTCAATCAACAAGATTAAACAGGCGACAACTGTGAGTCGAGGTGCCACTCACCCCTGGTCTATGAAACTATTGATATCCCAATCAATGTTCATACCATGGGGCGAGTAGCACCTCAGCTCATAAATCCAATACGTTTCCAGGCTGGAAACGCCCCTGATCATAGGTTCACCCTGCCAATGAGGGACAAATTTGTCTATCACTTGAAATAAAGTGCCTTTAGGATCTCTGTCTGTCATCTTTAAACAGTGGCGGGGGACAGTATGCTTATTGTTTGTTACATGGACATGTGATCAAATAAACTATATACTTAGTCACACATGTTGTAAAATGTCTCATTTTGTATATCCGTGCAGTCACACTAGATACAAAAGTGTCGGTTTTGCGTCTCATGTTGTGCGCACACACATTAAACTTTTTACAGGGAAAAAAGCCTTTACAATTAAAGAAGAGTGTTGGTTTAGTTGGAGGATCAACCGTATTTGGAGCAATTTCCCCCCTTACAGACCGAGCTCCCCTAAAAGTAATACCAGCCCTATCCGGCAGGACGGGTCCCAACACTCTATCATCACATAACACCTTCCAATGCCTATTAAGTATCTTTCCAATTTCTTTGTGTTGGATAGAGAAGGTGGTAAAAAAAGACCATCTGAAGTGGTCTCCCTCTTTAGTTCGTGGTTTGTCTGACAACAAAGAACTTCTATCCATAAGTTGTGCTGCCTGAATGCCTTTATCCAATGTGTTAGATCTGTATCCCTTCTCCAAAAATCTTTGTTTCAGGACAGAGGACTGAGCAACAAAATCGTCCATTCTCGAACAATTGCATCTAAGGCGTATAAATTGTCCCTTGGGAACAGATCTTAACCATTGGTAGTGATGGCAACTATCGACCGGAATGTAACCGTTCCGGTCGGTAAACTTGAAATGGGTTCGTAAGACCAATTCATGATTAATAGCTGAAATCTGGAGATCTAAAAAATTAATAGAACTGACACTTGCCTCAAAGGTAAGGATAATACCCCTACTATTGGTATTTAGTTCCGTCATAAATGACTGTAATGACACATGGTCCCCTTTCCACAGGAGGAGGATGTCGTCTATGTACCTAGCCCATAGGACCAATTCAGGTCGTTCATGAGCATAGACGACATCCTCCTCCCATTGGGCCATGAATAAATTGGCTAAACTGGGGGCATGTTTTGCCCCCATAGCCACCCCCTTAATTTGGGAGTAAAAAACGTTCTGGAACCAAAAATAATTGTGTTCCGTTGCGAATTTTAACAAATCCATAATATAGTTCCTATGTATAGGAGGTAAAGAGGAGCCTTTGTTCAAAAAGTGTTCAACTGCAGCCAGACCCAGATCCAAAGGGATCGAAGTATATAGGGCCGATACATCAGCCGTCACTAAAAGGAGATTGTCTTGGTATTCCACACCCTCAAGTAACCTGATGGTATCTCTTGTATCCTTAAGATACAAGGGTATGGTCTTAATCAAAGGTTGCAAATAAAAATCGATGTATTTGCCGATCCTTGCTGTGACAGAATCTATACCGCTTACTATCGGTCGTCCTGGGGGGTTGGTTGGATTTTTATGTACTTTTGGAAGATAGTATATCACAGGAATTCTTGGAGCTGTCGGGACCAAGAAATCATGCTCTTTCTTATTCAAAATCTTAAGTGAAAGGCCCTCATCAACTAAAGATTTGAGTGCTGTTTTATATACAGTTGTGGGGTCACTCAGAAGAACCCTGTAAGTAGTATGATCCTCCAACAAAATTTTCATCTGAGTGACATAGTTAAAGCGGGAGTCCGCCGGGACTCTGCGTTTTTTTTTTTTTTTTTTTTTTTTAAAAGCCAGCAGCTACAAATACTGCAGCTGCTGACTTTTAAAATAGTGACACTTACCTGTCCAGCGCGCCCGCGATGTCGGCACCCGAAGCCAATCTCTAGATCATCTCTCGGATGCTGCCGCCACCATCTTGGGTATGGGAATCAGGAAATGGAGCCTTTCGGCTTCATTTCCCGGTTCCCTACTGCGCATGCGCGAGTCACGCTGCGCAATAAGTACGGTCCCCGCTGCCTCTGGGATCTGTGTGTTTTCCAGCAGGCAGCGGGGCACTTGCGGAAAGGGGCGTAATCTACACCCCTTTCCGCAGAGAGCTATCCCGGAAGTGGGTGCAGATACCTGTACTGTACAGGTATCTGCACCCCCCTCCCCCCTGAAAGGTGCCAATTGTGGAGCCGGAGGGGGGGGAGGGTTCCGATGAGCGGAAGGTCCACTTTAGGGTGGACCTCCGCTTTAACTTTGTCTAAAATGACTATACCCCCACCTTTATCAGCTGGTCGAACAATAAGGTCCTTTCTGTCACAGAGGGATCTTAAACCAGCTACAATGGACGGGTCCTGATGGACCCGTTTTTTCGGCTGTGCACTTAAATCTCGAAAGACCAGATTTTTAAAAACATTAATAGAATGGGAAGAGGGGTTCGGTGGGTTAAAGTAAGACGGGTTGGAGAGGCCCGAATGTAAATTAATATGGGTAATTTACATTCAGGCCTCTCCAACCCGTCTCTCTTTAACCCACTGAACACCTCTTCCCATTCTAGAAGAACTAAATTTGTATTGACATTTGCCATCCGTAGTAATGAGTTTCTGATACCAAATTATTCATTGATTAGAACCTTTTACGTTCTTTGCATAGAAATGGATAGAATCTTATTATTTGTCGGAAGGGAAGGATGATGCTGGATAGAGGGGCCATCATTGTGAATAGTGACCATGATGTTGAGCGTACACACATTGTGGTTAATGGAGGAGGAGTTGGAGGAGGTGGCCTGTCACAGGTGTAAGTTGTTTTCTAATTTAAGTTGATATATATATATATATATATCATTATAGCAATGTGGGGGGACAGGTAATGCCCCAGTAGATGACTTAGATGTCGAAACGCGTCGGCCTAGCGTTTCCTGCTCCCCATATTGCTTTTTTACTTACCTTTTTATTGGATCACGTGATTCTTGGATGTCATTTTTTATGTAAATTGGATTTTTATAAATAAACCTTTAAACAGTGGAATTTCACTATGCGAGGCATTGTGTTTATACTTTTTGGTTTTCGGTGAAACGGTTTGGAGCTACTTTACACTGGAATCTCTGAGATACAGCGAGGAATTCTTTGTGTCCTGTAAAACCCCATACCTTGGTACATCGATCCAGAAGTCGGCTAACCGAGAGGGTACCTGGCTGCCTTGTGAGTGACCTATGATCCAGCGTACATGAATCATTTGTGATGCATATAAGCCTGTATGACACATTTACTGTAGAGTACTTTGTGCCCATCACCTCCGGTAAGAGTACCCACCTTTTTCTGCAAAAATCTTGGTTATTGACTGAAGGCTGTTCACGATTTGGGTCAACTAAATATCTGGACTTATTGCACTCTTAGTTTTAGTTGGACTTTTTGCACTTGTTTACACATAGATTGTGTTTTTTGTTTTTTCCCTACTAGATGGCACAACACCTAAATGTGTGCTGTCTTTCAGTAGGTCCCTACGTTATTGAACTAACAGGGTTTAAGTGATATTTATATTTTATTTTTGATATTTCAGCGCTACATTTTTTGTTGTATATTGTTATTTGGACTTGGTTTGTTTGTATGTTAGCTGCTGGTTTGTGTGATTTCACAATTTTCATTATTTTTGTAGGGAGCGCAGTGTTTTCCCCCTTTTTACTTTCTAACCAAAATATACCTAGCGACATGGGGCACACTAGAGGGTTGGGAGATTTACCCAGAGAGATCCACTGACCATTACCCAAAACAAAAGTTTTTGACCTACAGATAAATGTATGTAAACACTCCGCTTCCAGAGACGCATTCGAAAACAGTAGAAAGGAAGAAGGTGATCTGTTGGGAGCAGTAAACTCCCCAACTTGTAGAGCACCAAAAAATGTAATGCGGTGCATACTAGCTCATTATGCCTTTTCCCTTACAGGTCTGAAAAAAGAGAAATTTTCTGGCGGTTTACTACCACTTTCACAACACAAGTGCTTCACCAAAAGACGCATATGAAACGGGAGCGTCAACATCCGAAACGTCATCATTAAGTGAGGCATCCTCTGGATAGGGCAGATGGTGAATCAACCTAAAGATACTCTGTTCCTTTTTGGGAACAATGCCCCTGGGAGAGAGCCGGAAATTTGGAAATGGTGGGCGAAGGAATGGACCACAACTTTTTTAGGGATCTTATCCCAAACTATTTCAGGATGAACTACAGCAGAACATAAATTAATAACCAAGGTGCATCCCTTCCCTGAGAAGGAGGGGACGAGGAAACCTTTCTTGAAGCCATTAATTAATAGATGTGCCATCGAGCGATCTGGGTAGCGATCTAGCCAAGGTAACATTTTTGTTAAGCTCACTGGTGTCATGGCTTTTCCCACCAGCATCCCCGGGATAGCGAAGGGAGAGCGCTTACTGATGTTTTCCGAAAACATCTGCTAGTAGGATGGTTCCCATTGCAATAAGAGAATTCATGCCTGTATTTGGATTTCCCTTCATTGAAAGCAAAACAGAAGCCCCTATGAAAGGCATTCTGCGAACTAAGCACTGCTCTTGCCGTGAACTGCGGCTTCTGTGGTAGCATGAAGTTCAACCATAAACCTAGATCTTTGGACTTCCATTGTAACATAGGGTGAACTGCCAATTTCTGCCTGAAATTCTCGTCATAAGTGTACCACCAAAATGACGACAGGCTTCAGAAAATATATATACTTACTGGAATAAACCTGAGCATTTCTCAGGAAATTGTTCTCCCAGTACTCCCGCATAAATGCAGAAGGCAATTTTGAAAAGTTTTGGGGATAGCTCTTCTCCGTTTTCTTTATAGATTTAGAGAGGAATTCTTTAGACACAGATATTAATGACAGCAGATCAATTAATCACCCCCGCCCCCAAAAAAAAAATCTTTACCAGAATTGGCTAAGTGTAAGTCCAAATGTGAAATTTCCTAAGGCATAGGATCCTTAAAGGAAGGAACTATAGAGTGGGAGGGGCATGAAGGGGAGATCACAGATTTACGAAGAGTAACAGGCTTCTTAGACAGACTATAAGCTCCGCTATCCTTCAAATTCCTACCAAGGGGAAAATCTGATAAATTTTGCCATAATGGGCTGATGTCAATTTCATTATGCTGAAACAAGACACCATTTTCTTGTAAAATATCACCATTTAACTGTGCCCCCATAGACACACCATCTGGTATTGGCAAAATTCAGAGAACCAGAAACCTGTGTTCCTTCAGCCTCTTTAGCAAATGCACTTGCTGTGTGCGCCCCTTCATTATTCTTTAACGTTCTAGATAGTGATTTGATAATTTCTTGCAACTCAGAGACATTAACATTAGACCGTGTCTCACCAACAGAAGCAATCCTCGTTTGCTCACTTCTGGCTGCTGCAGAGGCTAGCTGAGTATTGTTACATAGTAGGTGAAGTTAAAAAAAACACAGGTCCATCAAGTCCAACCTATGTGTGTGATTATATGTCAGTATTACATTGTATATTCCTGTATGTTGCGGTTGTTCAGGTGCTTATGTAATAGTTTTTTTAAACTAGCAATGCCCCCCCACTGAGGCCACCACCTGTGGAAGGGAATGCCATATCCTTGCCGCTCTTACAGTAAAGAACCTCTATGTAGTTTAAGGTTAAACCGATTTTCTTCTAATTTTAATGTGTGGCAACGTGTCTTAAACTCCCTTCTGCAAAAAAGTTTTATCTGTATTGTGGGTTCACCAGTATGGTATTTATAAATTGAAATCATATCCCTTCTCAAGTATCTCTTCTCCAGAGAGAATAAGTTCAGTGCTGGCAAGCTTTCCTCATAACTAATATCCTTCAGGCCCTTTATTAGCTTTGTTGCCCTTCTTTGTACTCGCTCCATTTCCCGTACATCCTTCCTGAGGACTGGTGCCCAGAACTGGTGCCCAGAATATTCTGTTTGCTTTGTTAGCAGCAGCCTGGCATTGCCATTGCTAAGCCTATCATCTACTGGGTCCCCCAGGTCCTTTTCCATTCTAGATTCCCCCCAGAGATTCTCCCCCCCCTTGTATAGATTTCATTCATATTTTTGCCACCCCAATGTATTATTTTACATTTTTCCACATTAAACTTCATTTGCCATGTAGTTGCCCATCCCATTAATTTGTTCAGATCTTTTTGCAAGGTTGTCACATCCTGCGAAGTTATTGCCCTGCTTAGCTTAGTATTGTCTGCAAATACAGAGATTGAACTGTTTACCCCATCCTCCAGGTAATTTATGAACAAAATAAATAGGATTGGTCCCAGCGCAGAACCTTGGGGGACCCCACTACCCGCCTCTGACCATTCTGAGTACTCCCCATTTATCACCACCCTCTGAACTCGCCGTTGTAGTCAGCTTTCAGTCCATGTACTCACCCTATGGTCCATACCAACGCACCTTATTTTGTACAGTAAATGTGTATGGGGAACTGTGTCAAATGCTTTTGCAAAATCCAGATACACTACATCTATGGGCCTTCCTTTATCTAGATGGCAACTCACCTCCTCATAGAAGGTTAATAGATTGGTTTGGCAAGAACGATTCTTCATGAATCCATGCTGATTACTGCTCATGATACCGTTCTCACTAGCTCTGCTGCATTGCACTTGGGGTGCATGCCTGAAAGGAACATGCATCCTCTTTCTCTTTCTCCCTGGCTGCTGGCACGAAATGTGCATACTCGCCGCTGTCTCCTCCATGTTTACAAAATGTTGCAAAATCGTGGGCTTTGGCAACCTGTCAATTTCCTCCAATCCGCTGCCTGTTGATGCGCAGGGAACTTCTGTAGTATCCAATGACAACCTGCTAAGAGACTAATAGGGAAACAGCATTCCCCTTTGAGCACTCCCACATGGGGCCTGCATATTGCATGGACCTATCATTCGCTGATCCTCCCTGTTGAATGAACCTGGAAGCAACGTATGTCATGTCACTTCCCGGTTCAAGAACACAAGCAGAAGGTGCTTCTAAGTGCAGTAACTTCAGGTACTTTATTGCCTCAAAGAGATTAAAAACACTAGAGTCGGTGGATATAAAGGCTCATCAAAGTCATTGTGGATGGGGAAGCAGCTAATGGGAGTATGATATATGTTGTATTAGCCTCAGTAGATTACTTAAGTTCTCCCAATCGAGATTCCTGCTTGATGAGTGTTCTCGGCTCCCCACTTACATCATCCTCCTCCACCCCTTTCACAGTAGTGTTATCACACTTCCTTGACATCAACCCCCATTAACAGTACTGTTCGCCCCCACATTACAGTCCTCTACTTTAACTGCTTGCCAACCGCCGGCTGTCAAATCACGGTCAAGCGGCGTGGCTCTTGTGGCAGGAGGCCGTCATATGATGGCCTCCCATTTAAACAGGGAATGCGCGTGCGCATCCCTGTTCCTTCGGTGGCGGCGTGTCACGTGGACACCTCTTGCCACCGAGGGGGGTGAACAGCCATTGGGTATGGCTGTTTACCACGTGATCATGGCCGATCACAGATAGTTCCACCCCCACTGTGCACGGCGGCGGCGTGTTCCCGGGAACACTGCTCGTCACTGACGCTGGTAAACAGCCATTGGCCGGCTGTTTACCCACTTGATCGGCTGTGATAGTTTTACTAAATGTAAACAAACCACAATAGTGAGATATTACCGGGTTTTCCTCCTCACACACCGATTGTGTGTGAGGCGGAGATTGCAGTAACATCTCGTTACCGCTTACAGTAAACAACAATCACACTGATTGGCCCCCTCAATAAAAAGGACCTGTCACAATCCATCAGAGTACCTGTCACAGCCCATCTGAGTCCCCGAGTGCCTGTCACAGCCCATCTGAGTCCCCGAGTGCCTTTCACAGCCCATCTGAGTCCCCAAGTACCTGTCACAGTCCATCTGAGTACCCGAATACCAGTCACCAGGCCATCAGAGTATGCGAGTATCTGCCACCAGGCCATCAGAGTACGCGAGTACCTGTCGCCAGGCCATCAGAGTACGCGAGTACCTGTCGCCAGGCCATCAGAGTACGCGAGTACCTGTCGCCAGGCCATCAGAGTACGCGAGTACCTGTCGCCAGGCCATCAGAGTACGCGAGTACCTGTCGCCAGGCCATCAGAGTACGCGAGTACCTGCCGCCAGGCCATCAGAGTACGCGAGTACCTGCCGCCAGGCCATCAGAGTACGCGAGTACCTGCCGCCAGGCCATCAGAGTACGCGAGTACCTGCCGCCAGGCCATCAGAGTACGCGAGTACCTGCCGCCAGGCCATCAGAGTACGCGAGTACCTGCCGCCAGGCCATCAGAGTACGCGAGTACCTGCCGCCAGGCCATCAGAGTACGCGAGTACCTGCCGCCAGGCCATCAGAGTACGCAAGTACCTGCCGCCAGGCCATCAGAGTACTCGAGTACCTGTCACCAGCCCATCAGAGTACCCGAGTACCTATCTGCAGCCCATCAGAGTACCCTATTTGAAGCCCATGCCTCATAGAATACACATTGGGGTGTTTGCTTTCCAAAATGTGGTCATTTTGTGGGTAATTCAACTATCCTGGTGCTCAAGGCCCTTCAAAAGTGTGATAGGTAGGAATGAACTGAGATGTGTAATTTATGCTCCTAGCTCGCCTGAAGGTTCTACTTCAATGTTTGGTCTCTCTATGTGGCCATGCTGTGTAAAAGTCCTACACATGTGATATCGCCATACTTGGGAAGAGTAGCAGAATGTGTTTTAGGGTGTAATTTTGTGCTATATACATGCTATGTGTTAGAAATATCCTATAATGACAACTTTGTGTAAAAAAAAAAAAAAAAAATGCGTTTTCATTTTTTTCCACATTTTTCAAAAACTGGAAAAAATTAACCGTTCAAAAGACTCATTATGCCTCATAGATTATACATTGGGATGTTTGCTTTCCAAAATGGAGTCATTTTGTGAGCAATTCCATTGTCCTGGTACTCCAGGGCCTTCAAAAGTGTAATAGGTGGTTGTGAAATGAGATGTAATTTTTGCTCGTAGAACGCCTGAAGGTGCTACTTCAATGTTGGTGCTCTGTGTATGTGGCCAGGCTGTGTAAAAGTCTCCCATGTGGTATCTCCATACTCGGGAAGAGTAGCAGAATTTCTTTTGGGGTGTAATTTGTTGTATGCATATGTTGTGTGTGAGAAAAAACCTGATAATGACAATTTGCTAAAAAAAAATCTTCATTTTGCAAAGAATTGTGGGAAAAAATGACAACTTAAAAAAAATTCACCATGTCACGTAATACTTAATGTCTACTTTCTAAAAAAGGGGTCATTTGGGGGGTATTTGTACTTTCCTGACTTGTTAATGTCTCAAGAAATGATATACACCTGATGTACTGAAGGCCTGATCAGAAGTGATCAATTTTCAGTGATTGGCACCAAAGTTTGTAGACTCTATAACTTTCACAAAGACCAAATAATATACACTAAATTGGCTTATTTTTTTACCAAAGATATGTAGCAGTATAAATTTTGGCCAAAATTTATGAAGAAAAATTACTCATTAGCAACATTTTATGACAAACACAGAAAAAGGCTTTTTTTTTCACAAAATGTACGTGTTTTTTTATTTATAGCACAAAAAATTATTTTTAATATCCAGCCTTCTTTTCTTAAAATGCCTTAAATTTAGAAGTTTCTCTACATTTAGGCACACACAAAAGGAGAATCTGTCCACAGGACAATTATAAGTTGTGCACTCCACAAATCTGGTCTTTATGGAAGCATGGCAAGAAAAAAGGCACTGTTGAAAGAAAGCCATAAGAAGTCCCGTATGCAGTTTGGGCAACACCGCAAACGTGGAAGAAGGTACTCTTGTCATATGAGACCAAAATTTTAAATTTTGGCCTAAAAGCTAAATGCTGTGTGGCAGAAAACTAAAACTGCACATTACCCTGAACACACCATCTTTTCTTTTCTTCAGCAGGGGCATGGAAGCTGGATGGAGCCAAATACAGGGCAATCTTAAAAGAAAACCTGTTAAGAATCTGCAAGAGACTTAAGACTGTGGCGAAGGTTTACCTTCCAGCAGGACAACAACCCTAAACATACAGCTAAAGCTACAATGGAATGGTTTAGATCAGGGATATGCAATTAGTGGACCTCCAGCTGTTGCAAAACTACAAGTCCCATCATGCCTCTGGCTCTGGATGTCATGCTTGTGGCCGTCAGATTCTTGCTATGCCTCATGGGACTTGCATATCCCTGGTTTAGATCAAAGCATATTCATGTGTTTAGAATGGCCCAGTCAAAATCCAGACCTAAATCTAATTGAGAATCTGTGGCAAGACTTGAACATTGCTGTTCACTGCATCCCTATCCCTAATAGGCACCACCGCACTTCCATTCACCGGCGTCATCGGTTTTTTACTTTCACCTAGTGTATGTTCACGGTGGTTCACTTATTATTCCACCCCTATATTCACAGCTATGTTTGGTCCCCTCACTTTTTTGCTCGGTGAGCCCTCACCTTTTGCATTTCCCTTTTCTTCTTAACATTCAGCTCCCTTAATTATCTTTCTTATTCCTTCACTCTCTCCACATCTCGCAATTCTCCTGTTGGTTCTAATTTTTCACTCTCTCTATAGAAGTGCCTCGTGGTGACTCTATGCCTGCTTGGGTTGCGGCCTTTTGTGGCTATCTCCATTGAGTTACCCACCACGGCTCCCGGTTGGGGGTGTATATTGGACAGCTTGCGGCACCCACCTACTATACCATCAGTGCACTCACCTAAGTGAGTAAGCATGTATTAGGTGTGGGTGACTTGTTTACCTCACCCTTTTTCAAGCGTTTTTATTACTATTTTTATTTTTCATTTACTTTACCTTACTTCTGAATATCATATTACTCTTTATTATAGATTGAACACGTGCTCTGCTCCTGATGAGTGGTACAAAGGCCACGAAACGTGCGTAGAGCTATCATATGCCGTGCTTCTATTGAATACATTCAGATTCTGACGTTACTATACATTACCCTAATTGGTGCACAAAGACCTTGGTCCTGCAGGCATTATGCTACATATGCTTTTATTCAATCCTGCTGCGGTGAACTTTGGAGTTTTATTATGATACTTTGTGATATTCATGTTATTATCATGTTGTATTATTATTATCACTATTACCATTATCATGTATTGTTTATTACTTTGTTTATCATTGTACTTATCTCTTGTAAATCCAACTGCAACGATTAATAAAATTTCTATTAGTTCACCTTCTGCTCTCTTGCTACCACGTACTTCATGTAAAGTCCCAATGTCCCCCTTGTTCCCCCTTTCTTCGACAGTGCCCAATTGCTCCCAAATAAAGAGGACCTGTTACCAGCCCAGCAGATAACCTGTCCCCAGCCCATCCGAGTACCCGCTTTCCTATGGCCAGCACATCAGAGTACCCGAGTACCTGTCACTGGCCCATCAGAGTACCCAAGCACTTGTCATCAGCCCATCAGAGTACCTGTCACAAGCTCATCAGTGTATTTGAGCACCTGTCACTAGCTCATCAGAGTACCTGTTACCGGCCCATCAGAGTAGCTGTGTACCTGTCGCCAGCTTATCAGAGTACCCAAGTACCTGTCACCAGCCCATCACAGTACCTGAGTACCTGCCATTAGCCCATCAGAGTACTCGAGCACCTGGCACTAGCTCATCAGAGTACCCAAGTACCTGCCACCAGCCCATCAAAGTATCCGAGTACCTGTCACCAGCCCTTCAAAGTATGCGAGTACCTATCTCCAGCTTATCAGAGTACCCAAGTACCTGTCACAGGCCCATCAAAGTACCCGAGTTCCTGTCACAGGCTCATCAAAGTACCCGAGTACCTGTCACAGGCCCATCAAAGCACCCGAGTATCTGATGGGCTGGTGACAGGTACTTGGATGAGCTGGTGACAGATACTCGGGTACTTTGATGGGCTGGTGAGAGGTACTCTGATGGGTTGGTGACAGGTACTCGGGTACTTTGATGGGCTGGTGACAGGTACTTGGATGAGCTGGTGACAAAGTACCCGAGTACCTGTCACCAACCCATCAGAGTACCTCTCACCAGCCCATCAAAGTATTTGAGTACCTAGCACTAGCTCAGAGTACCCGAGGACCTGTCACCGGCCCATCAGAGTACCCGAGTACCTATCACCAGCACATAAGAGTAACTGGGTACCTGACACAGGCCCAACTGAGTACCCATCTCCAGCTCATCAGAGTACCCTGAGTACCTGTCACCGGCCCATCAGAGTACCCGAGTAAATGTCACCGGCCCAACTGAGTACCCATCTCCAGTACCCTGTCTCCAACCCATCAGAGTACCTGTCAACGGCCAATAAGAGTACCCGAGTACCTGTCACCAGCCCATCAAAGTACCTGAGCACCTGTCACTAGCTCATCCGAGTACCTGTCATCAGCCCATCTGAGTACCAGTCACCAGCCCATCAAAGTATCTGAGTACTTGTCACTGGCCCATCAGAGTACCTATCTCCAGCTTATCACAGTACCCCAAGTACCTGTCACCGACCCATCAGAGTACCCGAGTACCTGTTACCAGCCCATAAAAGTACCCGAGTACCTGTCACCAGCCCATAAAAGTACCCGAGTACCTATCACTAGCTCATCCAAGTACCTGTCACCAGCCCATCAAAGTACCCAAGTATCTGTCAACAGCTCATCAGAGTACCGCTCACCAGCCCATCAAAGTATCTGAGTACTAGCTCATCAGAGTATCCGAGGACCTGTCACCGGCCCTTCAGAGTACCCGAGTACCTATCGCCAGCACATCAGAGTAACCAGGTACCTGACACAAGCCCAACTGAGTACCCATCTCCAGCTCAGAGTACCCTGAGTACCTGTCACCGGCCCAAATGAGGACCCATCTTCAGCTCATTGGAGTACCCCAAGTACCTGTCTCCAGCCCATCTGAGTACCTGTCACTGGCCAATCCTAGTACCTGTCACTAGCTCATCAGAGTACCCCAGTACCTGTCAGCCCATCAGAGTACCCGAGTACCAGTCACTAGCCCATCTGAGTACCTGTCATCAGCCCACCAGAGTACCCGAATACCTGTCACCAGCCCATCAAAGTATCCGAATACCTGTCACTAGCTCATCAGAGTACCCGAGTACCTATCGCCAGCACATCAGAGTAACTGGGTACCTAGGTACTCGGGTACACTGATGGGCCAGTAATATCACCAGCTCATCAGTGTAGCCGAGTACCTGTCACCAGCCCATCAGAGTACCCGAGTACCTGTCACCAGCCCATTCCTCATAGAATATATGTTGGGGTGTTTTCTTTTCAAAATGGGGTCATTTTATGGGCGTTTCCATTGTCCTGGTGCTCCAGGACCTTCAAAATTGTGATAGGTTGGCAGGAAACTAAATGTGTAATTTATGCTCCTAGAACACCTGATGGTGCTCCCTGCATGTTGGGCCTCTCTATGTGGCCTGGCTGTGTAAAAGTCTCACACATGTGGTATCAGCATACTCAGGAGTAGTAGCAAATTATATTTTGCAGGGAAATATTTGCTATGTACATCCCATGTGCTAGAAAGATCTTATAAATTGACAACTTTGTGTAAAAAAAAAAAAAGAAAAAAAAAAGTTTTTTAATTTTCTTTCCCTGTTTTCCAAACACTTTTGGAAAACAAATTACATGTTCAAAACACTCATTATGCCTCATAGAGTATACACTGGGGTGTTTGTTTTCCAAACAGCCTACTTCCTATAGAAGTTGAGTGTGCAGAGCTACTGCCGGAGACACATTACCGGCGCTCTGACATTGGCAGGACCTGCTGTGAATATACAGTTTCTTGGACCTAGCCCAGTGATGGCGAACCTACACTGCAGAGTGCATGAGCATCATGGGAAATGTAGTTCCAAAACATCTGGGGTGCCAAGGTTCACCCTCACTGACCTAGCCTGTCAAATGCAAACTTTGAACTGCAAGCACTATCAGGCAGACCACTGCAATATCCAAAGCAAAGATGTGCTACAGACACTAGGTGGAGCTGCCCCCTTCATTCTAACAACTTTCTGTCCATTTCTCCTGCAGGTGGCAGTATACACACAGGTCTAAATGGAGTGCTGTCTCTCTGTGCGAACGATGAAGAAATGTGGCATTAGCATAGTATATGATAGTGTAGGTTATTCTTTAACCACATCACAACCAGACATTTTAATGAATAGGCTATTTGGGGCTCCAGTTTATCTGAGAAGACATTGAAAAATGTCCTTGTAATCTATAGCCGTGGCTAAACGTTTTGAGAATGGCACAAATATTACTTTTCACAAAGTGCTGCATCAGTGTTTTTAGATCTTTTTGTCAGATGTATACTGAAGCCTAATTGCAAAGAATTTCATAAGTGTCCAAGACTTTTATTGACAATTACATTAAGTTTATGCAAACAATCAATATTTGCAGTGTTGACCCTTCTTTTTCAAGACCTCTGCAATTCACCTTGGCATTCTGTCAATCAACTTCTGGGCCACATCCTAACTGATGGCAGTCCATTCTTGCATAATCAATACTTAGTTTGTCAGAATTTGTGGGGTTTTTTTTGTTCACCTGCCTCTTGAGGACTGACCACAAGTTCTCAATGGGATTAAGGTCAGGGGAGTTTCATGGCCATGGACCCAAAATGTCAATGTTTTGTTCGCCAAGCCACTTAGTTATCACTTTTGCCTAATGGCAAGGTACACCATTATGCTGAAAAAGTCATTGTTCATCACTAAACTGTTCTGGGATGGTTGAGAGAAGTTGCTATCTGAGGATTTTATTTGTACCATTCTTTATTCATGCCTATGTTCTTAGGCAAAATTCTGAGTAATGCAACAGAAAAGTAAAGGTAACAAACTGATTATGATAGTGGCAATCCTCAATCCCTAATATGTGTCAAGCAAAAATTCAGAGTAAGCCCATTCCCTTGGCTGAGAAGCAACCCCACTCATGAATGGTCTCAGGATGCTTTACTGTTGGCATGACACAAGACTGATGATTGTGCTCACCTTTTCTTCTCCGGACAAGGTTTGTTCTGGATGCTCTAAACAATCGGAAAGGGGATTCATCAGAGAAAATGACTTTACTCCAGTCCTCAGCAGTCCAATCCCTATACCTTTTGCAGAATATCAATCTGTCCCTGATGTTTTTCTTGGAGAGAAGTGGCTACTTTGCTGCCCTTCTTGACACCAGGCCATCCTCCAAAAGTATTTGCCTCACTGTGCATACAAATGCACTCACACCTGCCTGCTGTCATTCCTGAGCAAGCTCTGCACTGGTGGTGCCCCGGTCCCGCAGCTGCATCAACTGTTGGAGATGGTCCTGGCACTTGCTGGACTTTTTGGGTGCCCGGAGGCCTTCTTCACAATGCAGTGAAAATGTTTTTTACGGGATTAATTTTCATGACAAAGAGGGAATTTTCAATTAACTGCAATTCATCTGATCCCTCTTTATAACATTCTGGAGTATATACAAATTGCCGTCATAAAAACTGAGGCAGCAGAAATTGTGAAAATTAGTATTTGTGTAATTCTCAAAACTTTTGGCCACGGCTGTGCATGCATGCTTACAGTGCAAGTCAAAGAACCAGGTGGCTTAGGGCTTGTGAACCAATTATTGGCAATAAATATTGGCTTTAATTGGCAGTCAGCCTTCCCTTTCTTCTCAAAGTGTCTCTGTCTACAATCGCATCTCTCAGACGTCCTAGTTTTGCAAAGATCTGGCATCTAATCTGTAATGTACATTAACATTTTGAGAGATTTTGGTTCGTTCTTTGTGGGAGTTTCATGCTGGCCTCATAATAAACAGTAGTCGTATAGATGATCAAAAGATAGTAAGACAGTAAAAAGGTATTTCATTCTTCTGAATTAAATTCCAGAACATTAAATGCTCCTAGATGATGGCCACTTGCTATACATGTATATTGATGACTGTATACTAAATGCTTTTTTTTTAATTCATAATTTAAAGAGATTCTAAATGTATATAATTTTTTTCCTTTAAAATAAACATGTTCTGCTTACCTGCTCTGTGCAAAACTATTGGACAGGGCATCCCCGATCCTCCTTTTCCTCAGGTCCCCTCCCTGAGCTCCTGGCTCCCTTCTGCTGAGTGCCCCATACCAAGCCATTTGCTATGGGGTAACTTGTTGCGGGCTTGCTCCTGAGCCTTGCTGTGTCTATTGCCAGACAGCAGAACTTTTAACTGGTAATTGCGCGGTCATGCAATGTTGTACCCAAACAAAATTTGAGTCCTTTTCTTCCCACAAATAGAGCTTTCTTTTGATGGTATTTTATTGCCTCTGCGTTTTTTTTTTTTTTTACGATATAAATGGAAAAAGACTGAAAAATAAAAATAAAAAAGATATTTTCTAATTTTTATTATAAGAGAAATCGAATAAACTCAATTTTAGTCATACATTTAGGCCAAAATGTATTCAGCCACATGTCTTTAGTAAAAAAAAGTCAATAAGCGTATATTTAATGGTTTTCGCAAAAGTTATAGCGTCTAAAAACTAGAGTACATTTTCTGGAATTTACACAGCTTTTAATTTATGACTGCCTATCTCATTTCTTGAGGTGCTAAAATAGCAGGGCAGTACAACCCCCCCACCCCAAATGACCCCATTTTGGAAAGTAGACACCCCAAGGAAATTGCTGAGAGGCATGTTGAGCCCATTGAATATTTTAGTTTTTTGTCCCAAGTGATTGAATAATGACAAAAAAAAAAAAGTTTACAAAAAGTTGTCATTAAATGATATATTGCTCACACATGCCATAGTTATAAGTGGAATTGCACCCCAAAATATATTCTGCTGCTTCTCCTGAGTACGGGGATACCACATGTGTGGGACTTTTTGGGAGTCTAGCCGCGTAAGGGACCCCGAAAACCAATCACTGCCTTCAGGATTTCTAAGGGTGCAAATTTTTGATTTCACTCCTCACTACCCATCACAGTTTCGAAGGCCATAAAATGCCAAAATAACACAGACCCCCCCATGACCCCATTTGGGAAAGTACACACCCCAAGCTATTTACTGAGAGGCATGTTGAGTCCATGTAATATTTTAGATTTTGCCACAATTTGCAGGAATATTACAAACTTTTTTTTTGCACAAAGTTGTCACTAAATGATATATTGCTCACACATGCTATGGGCATATGTGAAATTATACCCCAAAATACATTCTGCTGCTTCTGAGTACGGGGATACCACATGTGGGGGACTTTTTTGGGAGCCTAGCCGCGTACTGGACCCCGAAAACCAAGCACCGCCTTCAGGATTTAAATATAAAATGCTACCAAAAAAAACTGTTAGATTGCAGGGATCAGGCCTGACTCTGCAAACGCTGCAGTTATGTGTTTAGTGTTTTGTAAGTGACAGTGATCAATCGATACTGCACTTGGGTGGGCTGGGCGGAGGGGCAAAACGCAGGTGCTAGCAGGTATCTGGGCGGATCCCGCTAACAATGCGTTTTTTTTTTGGAACCCTAAACTGCTGGGGACGCTAGTATAGATCTGATCAGATCAGATATTGATCTGTTCAGATACTATACCACTACGGGAGGTGTATGCTTTGCGCATGGGTGTTAGCGGTACTGGCACTAACCTAGCGCTGCCTGGGGGCGACACAGACCCTATCTGACCTTAAAACCTAATTGATATCACCCGCCGGGTGATCAGGGGGTTAAACCTTTATTGGGAAATAAATGGTGGGTGCCCTGATGCTATAAAAAGCAAACTAACTAACCAGCGTCACCCGCAACACTTATACGGTGATCACTGGTGAAAGGTTTAATAGGGGCAATCAGGGGGTTAAAACCTTTATTAGGTAGTATATGGGGGTCCCTGACGCTATATAAAAACCTGACGGGGAACCTAAATAACTAACTGGCTAACCAGCGTCACCAGTGACATTTATACGGTGATCGCCGGTGAAAGGGTTAACTCTAGGAGCAATCAGGGGGTTAAAACCTTTATTAGGTAGTATATGGGGGTACCTAACGCTATAAAAACCTGGAGGTGAACCTAAAAAATAACTAGCTACCTAGCGGCACCAGTGACACTAATGCAGCGATCAGAAAACGATCGCTTAGTGACACTGGCAAAAGGGGGTGAAAGGGTTACCTGGGGGCAATCGGGGGGTTAAAACCTTTATTAGGTAGTATATGGGGGTCCCTGACGCTATATAAAAACCTGACGGGGAACCTAAATAACAAAATAACTAACTGGCTAACCAGCGTCACCAGTGACACTTATACAGTGATCACTGGTGAAAGGGTTAACTCTAGGGGCAATTAGGGGGTTAAAACCTTTATTAGGTTGTATATGGGGGTCCCTGACGCTATAAAAACCTGGCGGGGAACCTAAAAAATAACGAGCTACCTAGCGACACCAGTGACACTAATGCAGCGATCAGAAAAACGATCGCTTAGAGACACTGGCAAAAGGGGGTGAAAGGGTTACCTGGGGGGGCAATCAGAGCGGTTAAATCTTTATTGGGGGGTAGGGGGCTACCCTGGACCTAACACTAACTGCCCTGACAGTTTTTACAGTTACAACTGACACTAAATGCAGTGATCAGTAAATAAATGATCACTGCAATCAGTGACACTGACTGGGGGGGGGGGGGTGATCAGGGGGTGACTGGGGGTTAAAGTGTGCCTATGTGTACCTACATGTCAGTGTAGTGTTGGTGCACTTACTAGGATGTCTTCTTTCCTCGCCATCCGGTCAAAAAGACTGCCCGAGGAGAGTGACATCACTTTCTCCTGCCTGTGTTTACACTACAGGAGTGATCGAGAGGGGATGGCCAGAAACCAACGGCCATCCCCTCATCCCATGTCGCTCCTGAAGCGAAACGGACCTCCGCCAGCGGAAGGGGGTCCGATTGGACCCCCCACCCTCTGGAAGGCCGGCATGTACGGGTACATGCTTGTGCCTGTCCGTGCCATTGTGCCGACGTATAATTACATGTGGCGGTCCTAAAGTGGTTAACAACAGCAGGAGCCAATGAGGTAGGAGAGAGCAGTCAGAACCTCAGCTCTCGTTCACATTGCTCGATTGAGAATGGGCTCAGGTAAGGATAAGGGGGTGCTGAGGGTGGGATAACTGCATGCAGCTTTTTTTTACTTTAATGCTTTAAGGTAAAAAAAAACCCTGCCTCTAGAACCATTTTCAGAATTTATCATTTCTTTATATAGTAATATAAAAAAAATTGCTTAACCCCTTCCCACCAGCCGCTGCAGTTTTACTGCGGCACATTGGCTCCGCTGGGCGTACCGACGTAACTGTACTTAGGGTCGCCATTTGACCACTATGATGCATGGGCCTGTGGTGCAATGCCGGAGCTAATGAGCATGCCCAGTGGTCGCGATAACCACTGGGCACCCGCGATCGCTAAACACAGAGACAGAACGGGGATCTGTCAATGTAGACAGATCTCTGTGCTGTCAGGGGTGAGGGGAGTGATCTGTTGTTCATGCTAAGTTTGAACAATGATCACTCTCCGCACCCAGTCAGTCCCCCCCCCCCCACAGTTAGAATCACTCCCTAGGGAACACAAATAACCCCCTTCCCTGCCAGTGACATTTACACAGTAATCAGTGCACTTTTATAGCAGTGATCAATAAATGCCAATGGTCCCAAAAATGTGTCAAAAGCGTCTGATCTGTCCCCCATAATATTGCAGTCCCAATAAAAAAAATCGCTGATCACCGCCATTACTAGTAAAAGAAAAAATAATAATAAAAATGCCATAAATCTTTTCCCTATTTTGTAGATGCTATAACTTTTGTGCAAACCAATCAATGTGCGCTTATTGTGATTTTTACCACCAAAAATATGTAGAAGAATACATATTGGCTTAAACGGAGGAAAAAAATTAGCTTTTAAAAAAAAAAAAAAAAGTTGGGGATATTTATTATAGCAAAAAAGTACAAAATATTATTTTATTTTTTCAAAATTGTCTTTTTTACTTATAGCGCAAAAAATAAAAACCGCAGAGATGATCAAATACCACCAAAATAAAGCTATATTTGTGGGAAATTAAGGATGATTTTGTTTGGGTACAACATTGCATGACCGCGCAATTGTCAGTTAAAACGACGCAGTGCCATATCGCAAAAAAAGGCCTGGTCATTGAGCAGCCAAAGCTTCCGGGGCTGAAGTGGTTAAAGTATAACTAAAGGCAAACTTTTTTTAGTTTTGGATAGAGTGCAGAGGGATTACAATGCTTTTTATGGCTGCCCGTGCCCCCAATAGGGAAATTCCCCCTCTATATCTGTCATGTTTACTATTATCATTGAAAGTGAAAGTAAAAGAAAATCTCAAATTTTGGGTTGTCCCCAAAACGTAATAGAGGGGAAATCTTCCAATTGGGGCACTGGTTCTGGTGACCTGGGAGTCCCCAAGGAATTCTCTTAATTTGCAGGGATTTCGTCTCACTCCCTGTTAGGCTATGGGACAGGAAGTGAAGGGAAATCTCTGCAATGGGACACAGATGGTGAAACAAAAAAAGGGGTTATAACCCCCTCTGGCTCTAGCCATAAGGGAAAAAAATAGGATTTTTTGTACCCACCGTAAAATCGTGACACAGCTCCTCTTAGACCATTGGGTTGTTACGCCACCTTCAGGAGAGGACTGGGCATAACATGTTAACATGTAATATACAATCTATAACTTTCTAGTTCCACCCAAGGGGCAGTCCCTTGGGTAACAACCCCACAGCCTGCCTTGCAGCTTCAGTACCTCAACAAGCAGTATAATGTAGAGAAAAATAGGAGGGGCGAGTGCTGTGTCAGTCGGTGAATTACAGAGATAAGGATTTTACCGTGAGTACAAAAAAATCCTATTTTCTCTTACATTAACCGACTGACACATCTCCTCTCTTAGACCATTGGGACGTCCCTAAGCAGTGCCAAAACGAGGGGTGGGAAAACATCATAAAACTTCACCCACCATGGCATGTGTGAACTAGTATAAACTTTACCCACAAAAACGACAGTGTGTGGGAATAACTAAAACTTTTTTACCCACAAAAAAAGAGGGTGCTCCTCAACTGAGAGGCACTCCCTCCAAACCGCACCAGAACTGCGGTAACAAATGCAACAGTGTATTACTTAAAGGTACTTTTACCAAAAAAAACTGGAAAAAATGTAAGTGCAATTGCAATTATACAGCAGCCTGCAAAACTTTGCGGCTAAAACAGGCATCAGCCGATGCACTGACATCTACCTTGTAGAATTTTGTAAAAGCGTGAACAGACGACCAAGTCGGCGCTTTACACACTTGAGCGACAGACGCTTGATGTGGGAAGGCCCAAGACATTCCGATTGCCCTTGTAGAGTGGGCCGTGAGCGGAAAGGGGGGCACCTGCCCCTTCAAGGCATAGGCCTGTACTACAATCTGTCTGATCCACCTGGAAATGGTGGCCGACGAGACCGCCATGCCTTTTTTCGGACCAGCCACTGAAACAAACAAGGAGTCTGACTTCCGAAAGGGAGTCGTAGCAGACAAATACTCCCTCAGAGCCCGAACCATGTCCAGGGTATGAAGGGCCACCTCCTTAGGATGTGTTGGCTTAGGACACAGAGATGGTAACACAATGTCTTCATTGATGTGGAACGCGGAAACCACCTTCGGCAGAAAAGAAGGTTGCGGACGCAACACCACCTTATCTGGATAACCAGATAGCACAACTTGCAAGACAAGGCCGTCAGTTCCGAAACCCTCCTGGCTGATATAATGGCCACTAGAATGACCACTTTCTGGGAAAGAGTTAATAGAGGGATCTCTCTGATATTTTCAAATGGTGGTTTTTGAAGCACCGATAACACCAGGTTCATATCCCATGGGAGTAACGGCGAACGCATCGGAGGAACTACATGTCGGACCCCTTGAACAAAAGTGCTCACTAGCAAGTGAGACGCAAGGGGTCACTGAAAAAAAAGACAGCCAAAGCTGATGTTTGTCCTTTAATGGTGCTTAAAGCCAATTTATGGTCCTGGATATAGAATAGGAGCGCGGACGCCATCCTTTCTCCTCACATATGGAGATGTAGGCCTTCCAGGAACAATGGTAATTAAAACAAAGGGATAGGGTGCGCTATGGAATCTGTTATACAGAGAGTATGTAGTGTAATATAGGTAAGAGCAGCCTCTATTATGTTTCCATCCAGATGGATGGAACAGTGAAATAGGTGAGAGAAAGAGAATAGATATGGCGCTATACCTTATTAAACTCACTAAAAAAATTATATCATAAAATAAAACTGTACAAATTTTCCAGCTTGCTGGCTAATATTTTTAAAAAAACAGAGATAGACCTTGATGGACTGAATAATAAAATCAATAAATGATAAAGTGCTGGGGGTCAATCCTTATTAAATAGTGAATGCAAAGTGAATATAAATTTTCCAGCGTGCTGGTTAGTAAAATGAAATAAAACTGTACGGTACACAAAAAATTAGATAAAGATGGATAAATAAATATTTAGATAAATAATTAGTAAAACTACCATGAATCAATCAATATTCAATAGTGAAAACTACTCAAGGTGCTTGTGACTGTGATTATGGCACAACCAAATGAATGGCCACAATGGGGAACAATCAAAATTATACAGACGTGAATACTGGTGGAATGGTGGGTGTGAACACACTGTGTCAAATCTCAGAACATGCCAAAATTTGCACAATATAAAAATAGAAAAAATAGAAAAATAAATAAAGATAAAAATAAATAAAGATAAAAAATTAAGTCCAGAAAGTGAAAAAATCTTGCGGTGACAAGTCAAATGTGAAAGTCCAATTGAATAAAGTTTAAAAATTAATATTTAAACATGAAACGAATATTTGATGGTGAAAAAGGTAAGTGAAGAGAGTGACTTCGATATTCGTTCGCAGTGAACGTTTGCAGTGAACGTTTATGGATTTTGCTCTCACCAGAGATATGACCCCGTCCGGGGTGGATCAGCCTCCACAGTATAAGCCACTGTGTCGCTTCTTGGGCTGTCTCTGCTGTGATGCTGGGGAGATCCCTCGTTCTTCCGTGGGGATGTTGTACCTCGTTTACATGTGATAGAAAAAGAGGACTGTCCATGGTGTAGTATGTTTGAAACTCAGTTTATTTGAAACAACCTTAAAAATACTCACATTTAGTACGAAAAAACACGTATTGTATTAAAAGTGTTCGGAACTTACACTCGGCTGACACGCCGTTTGTGCTGAAGGTGTACGTATCTGGCCACGCCCTTCCCTCTTCCAGGAACAATGATATATCTTCCAAGAAGATTTCTGTGCTCTCAGCATAGTTGGAATCACCGAGTCCAAAAGACCTCGGTTCCTCAACAACTGGCTCTCAATAGCCATGCTGCTAAAACCAGCGACGGTAAAGCAGGATGGAGAATCGGACCTTGAGACAGAAGGTCCTCTCGTAACGGCAGTCGCCAAGGGGCACTAGGTCTGCATACCAAGGACGCTGAGGCCAATCTGGGGCAATTAGTATTACTAGGATCCCCTCAGCCTCCACTCTGACGTGGCAGACGTGGTAACAGTTTCAGCGGAGAAAAGGCATAGATCAGCTGGTACTGATCCCACAGAGCCACCAGCCCGTCTGATGCGTCTGCCCAAGGATCTCTTGTCCTGGACATAAATCTCTGCACCTTCCGATTAAGACGGGAGGCCAGAAGAGCCACATCTGGTGTGCCCCATCGCAAGCACAGTAGCCTGAACACCTCCAGATGCAACGCCTATTCTCCTGGTAGTCCGCCTGCCAGTTCTCCACTCCTGGGATGTAAATGGCCGACAGGGCCGGTACATGTCACTCTGCCCACTGAAGGATGTGACCGACCTCCTGTATGGTGGCTGAGCTTCTTGTTCCTCCTTGGTGATTGATGCATGCCACCGCTGTGGAATTGTCTGACTGGATCCTGATCGGACACCCTCGAAATCTTATTGACCATGTGCAGAGGCATAGCCTGATCGCTCTCAGCTCAAGCAGATTGATTGGCAACTTGGATTCCTCCACCGACCAGAGGCACTGGGTCAACTGAACTCCCATTACTCCACCCCAGCTGGTTAGGCTGGTGCTCATTGTGATCACTGTCCATTTCAGAGGTAGGAACGAATTCCCGGACCGAAGTGCTGGGGACCTCAGCCACCAGAGCAGGGAATCCCTGACTAACTGGCTCACAAATCTGGCAATCCAGGGATAACGGAGATTTGTCCCATTTTGTCAAAATCTCCTTCTGCAGGACTCTGTGTGAGGACTTACCTAGGTTGGAGTCCATGGTGCAGAGATGTAGGCTCACCCTTGCAAATAGACACAGCCCGGGGTAACAAAGAAATAAGCTACCTGGGCTGTGAATCTGTGCACGGGGGCTTGACAGGAATTTGCCAAAGGATTGTCCAGGTAAAGCCATAGTCGGGGATTCCAGAAGTCAGAATAAACGATAAACAAGCCAGGGTCAGAAGCCGGGGTCAGTCTTGGAACACTGTAACTTGAACATAGGAACACTTGGGCAAAACAAGAGACACGGGAATCTTTAGCAATGATAGAGATAATGAACTGACAAAGCACTTAGAGTGAGCCAGTGCTTTATACCCAGCTGATTGGATAAACTACCTCAGCTGAACCAGGAGTGAAAGGTACTAATCGTAACAAGATCCAGAGTATGGTCCTAGTATTTTATGCAGAACTGTGCAAAGCTGGAAAGCAGGCTGAAAGGAACTGTGGTGTGGCTCAGAGGCAAGGTAACAGGAGCACTAAACATGCAGTCATAGGTTCAATACCTCTTTGAGCCACTTGGGGTGTGAACACACCTGGCGGCATGCATTGCACAGTAGGGACCGTGACACTCTGGTGTGAAACTGGGCAAACGGTACTGCCTTAAAGGAGGCCAACAATTAGAGATGGACGAACTTCCGATGGGACGTTTTCACGAACGCGGCCAAAAGTTCGCAGCGGGCCCCATTGACTTCAATGGCAGACGAACCTTAGAAAACCTACAGGTCATATTTTCAGCCACAAAATACTTACTAGATGTGCACACATAGTCCCACCACATGGACACTGACATAACAAAAGTATTAAGTGAATCTGGGATAGACAACAACAAGCATTCTTTTTTTATCTGTGAAATTTTGACAATTCAGGACTCAGGAGCGCATGAAGGCAATGGAGGAGAGGAAAGGTCAGGGTAGGCTATGGAGAGGGTGCATGAGATGATCACTAGCACCGTGATAGAGAGCACTGACACCCGCACTAAGATAGAGAGAGAGCACTGACACCAGCACCGTGATAGAGAGCACTGACACCAGCACCGTGATAGAGAGCAAGCACTGACACCAGCACCAAGATAGAGAGAGCGCACTGACACCAGCACCGAGATGGAGAGAGAGCACTGACACCAGCACCGAGATGGAGAGAGAGCACTGACACCAGCACCGAGATGGAGAGAGAGCACTGACACCAGCACCGAGAGAGAGAGCCCTGACACCAGCACCGAGATGGAGAGAGAGCACCGACACCAGCACCGAGATGGAGAGAGAGCACCGACACCAGCACCGAGATGGAGAGAGAGCACTGACACCAGCACCAAGATAGAGAGAGAGCACTGACACCAGCACCGAGATGGAGAGAGAGCACCGACACCAGCACCGAGATAGAGAGAGAGCACCGACACCAGCACAGAGATAGAGAGAGAGCACTGACACCAGCACAGAGATAGAGAGAGAGCACTGACACCAGCACCAAGAGAGAGAGCACTGACACCAGCACCGAGATAGAGAGAGAGCACTGACACCAGCACCGAGATAGAGAGCACTGACATCAGCACCGTGCTAGAGAGCACTGGCACCAGCACCGAAATAGAGAGAGAGCACTGACACCAGCACTGTGATAGAGAGCACTGACACCAGCACCATGATAGAGAGCACTGACACCAGCAAAAGGACCTTTGTGGACCTAGTAGCTAGTGATTTGCAGACTGTCCCTCAGTCCCTACACTGATAAAAGACAGCCGCAGAATCGGGCAGCAGTCACCAGCAGTGCACCAGCACCCTATATACTGTACACCTATACCAGTCCTTAAAAGGACCTTTGTGGACCTAGTAGTAATAGCTAGCTAGTGATTAAACTGACTGTCCCTGCTCCACACAGCGTCCTGTCCCTACACTGACAAAAGACAGCTACAATCACCAGCACAGCAGTGCACTGAACCCTATATACTGTACTACACCTATACCAGTCCTTAAAAGGACTTTTGTGGACCTAATAGCTCGTGATTTGTGTCACTACAGTCTCTCCCTGCTCCACACAGCGTCCTGTCCCTACACTGACATAAGACAGAATGTAAAATGGCCGGCAGATCAGGTCTATTTATAAGGTAGGGGGAATGTCCAATTGTCCATGTGCTGAAATGTCTCAATTGGCTGTACTGTACCCCATGATGGATGTGTCATCATGGGTCAAAGTTCTTTCACACTGTAAATGCATATGTCCGCCAGGCGAACAGCGCCAATAGTCCGCCGGTTTGGCGAATCGCGAACATGCAAAATTTGCCGCGAACCGCGAGGCCATCCCTAGCCACCATGAGTCCCAGACCTCGCATACAGAAGTATAGTGACGACCACCTGCGGTTCAACAGCTTTACTGCGGCTCTGAGAGTCTGCAGCTTGTCTGAAGGGAGAAACACTCTCGCTTCCATGGAGTTCAGCAGTAAGCCTAGGTACTCCAAATGCTGAGTCGGTACGATCACCAACTTTTTTAGGTTCAACAGCCACCCAAATTCCTGCATGGTCTGCATGGTGATCGCCACATCCTCCTCTAACTCTGAGGCGAAAGATGCTCTCAGGAGGAGATAGTCTAGGCATCCCATGACCGCGATCCCACGTTGCCGTAGCAATGCCAAAACCTTGGTAAAGACTCAGGCAGACGCCAAACCAAAAGGGAGAGCAACAGACTGGTAGTGGGCTTCCCCGCCTGCAAATGGCAGAACCCTCTGATGCTGAACGCATATGGGTATGTGCAGGTACGGATCATGGATGTCCAAGGACACCAGGGAGTCCCCTTGATGGAGTGCAGCAACTACTGAGCGAACTGATTTCATTCTGAACCATACCAAAGTAATTGAGGTCTTTAAGGTCCAAGATTGGACGTACCCCTTCCTTTTTGGGGACTACAAACAGGGTTGAGTAGAACCCCTAGAAATGTTCAGAATCCGGAACAGGTACTATCACCCTGCGACTCAGTAGGTCCCTTACCGCCCCCAATAGGGCCTCCCGGCGAGCCGGGAGTATGGGTATGCTGGAGGTGAAGAATCTGTTTTGCGGCCAAGAGAGCAACTCTATCTTGTAGCCTGAGGAAATCAGATCGCAGACCCATTGGTCGGACAGCCGAGATGTTGCGGGAGGGGGCAAACCTTTGCTCGCAGGCTTGTTAGGCTTGCGGGTCCAGGGATGCTTTGGTCCTTCAGAGGTCATCCTGTCGGGTTGGGGACGCTTGGTCGAAACCCTGAGCCAACGAAAAAGCCACTTGTGAGTGGAAAATGAGGGCCCTTGCCTACAGTGTGGCTCCTTAGCCTTCCTGGCCTGTGGGAGTAGTGTACTCTTACCACCTGTGACATTTTTAATAATGTCATCCAATGAGGCTCCAAAGAGCCGCTCCCCAAGGAAGGGAAGATCTGTCAGGGCTTTTTTGGATGCCTGGTCAGCAGACCAGCATTTTAGGCAAATCAGGCAACTCAGCACCACTGCTGCCACTGAAGTCCTGGATAACAGAGGAAGGGTATCCAGGGCTGCATCACAAACGTACTTCAGGCCTTGCACTAGTTGGTCTGCTAGTTCCACGCAGACAGGAGAAGCCTGTTGGTCTCCTAACTCACAGTGCACAAGTTTTGCCCACTCGGTTAGTGTCTGAGACACAAGTGCGGATGTCAGTACTGGTTGACCCCACAACCATAAACGAGGAATGAGCCACTGCCTCAGCCTTCCTATCCATGGGGTCCTTAAAGGCAGGAGTCCCCTCTACCGGAATCGTGGTTACTTTGTTTAACCTGGATACTGGGGGGTCCACGACCGGAGGAGCCGATCACTTTTTGAGAATGCTCTCCTCAAAGGGGTAACGTACCGCCATGTATTTGGGGGCCGAAAAGCTCCGTTGCGGTCGACCCCATTCCTTGTAAATTAACTTATCAAAATAAGTCAGATACAGGAACATCTTAGGTGAATGGGCTGGCTTACGGGACCCAAAAGGGACCGCTACATCAGCAGAGGGATCTGCTGGCTCCTGAATCTTCAGGGTATCACACACAGCTGTGATAAGTGCTCTAACAAGCGCTTTGTCACGCATGGACCCGGACGGGGACTCATCCTCACAGTCTGATCGGTCCTGGTCAGCGTCATCTGAAACGACAGAGCAGGGGTCACCAGCCTCAGCAGGGCCCAAGTCTGCATCAGAGCTATCCCCAGGGGGCAGGGGCCGTTTGTTACCACCTTTGCACCCATGCACCGCCTCCATCTTGGCAACAAATGAATTGACCACCGACAAAGCGTCCAGAGGCACTGCACTGTCTGCAGGCGAACCGGTTGCAATTGCCTGGATTTCGAGGGAAGAAACACCAGTTTCTGAAGCCATGCTGACCCTACCCTCTCTGCCACCTGATGGGGACTTACGACAGTGATGGTTCCACCCTCCTAACTGCTGCTGGCTGAGGGGCTCTTTCCCACAGGACTCACCACCCTGACTGGTTCTGCGCTGTCCAGCTAGTAGTGCCTGTGTCAGCTCCCAGATGCATAGGAGACCACACTGCACTGTGCAGAGCTGCTCTTAATGGCACTGAAACTGACCAAAAACATGTTCAGGCTTCAAGAAAATGGCAGAGCGTCCAGTATAAAGGACATAATCACAGGGAAAATGGCCGCCAAACTACAGGGAAATGGTCAGAGAGCATGCTGCTCCTTGCCCCACCAAAGATGGCGGCCGAGCATTGTATACCATGAGGGACAGTGAACAAAAACAGGCAGATAAATGGCCGTGAAACATCGCTACAGCGATCAACAGACACAGCCTCCAGACACCTCAGGGGAGAGACCTACACACATCCAGGACACAGCCAGCCAGCGCAGTCCCCCCCAGGTGAGAGCCCCCCCGGAGAGCCCCTGTATATGGCACACACATCGCTCAGCAGCCCATGCAGCATCCCCCACAGGGGGGTAGGGAAGGGAGGGAAGAAAGGGACAGGGAGAGAAGAGAAGGAGGTGAGAGACCCCCGAAACTGCCTCCCAGGGAATGCCCAGCTGCTCAGCCCCACCGAGGCAGGGAGAGCTGTACTTACCAGTCCTGAAGGGCTGGGAGACATTCCATCACAGACCCACTCTCCGATCAATACAGGGTGGCTGCTGGGCCGGCACACTGTGACGCATACATCAGTAGCCCCGTCATATGTGTGCCCCGGAGCATTTACGCTCACTGACCGCCTCTGGAGCTCAGGCATGTCGTGGCCGACCCAGCGCGGAGCTCTGGCCTGCACACGCTCGCTGGCCAGGCTGGGGAGACTACAAGGATAACAGTATCCAGCCTGTCACCGAGCCGGCTGTTGATAGCAGATCACAGGATCTTTAATCTTGTGCAAAAAGCAAAGCTTCTGCAAAAAAATCCACGGACCGATGGGCCTGCAGGGTTCCTAGGTCCTTCTCATGCACTAGGCAGAAAAAAACTGAAGCTGCAAGGCAGGCTATGGGGTTGTTACCTAAGGGACCGCCCCTTGGGTGGAACGAAAAAGTTCTAGTTTTTATTGTACATGTTAACATATGCCTAGTCCTCTCCTGAAGGTGGCGTAACAACCCAATGATCTAAGAGAGGAACTGTGTCAGTCGGTGAATGTAAGAGAAAAAATGTAGCCTGTAGTTCTACTTTAACCACTTAAGGACCGCCGTCTGTACATATACGTTGGCACAATGGCACGTGCCTGCCTTCCAGCGGGAGGGGGAGTCTGATCGCCCCCCCCCCCCCAGTGGCAGTCCGTTTCGCTTCAGGAGCGGTCCGTGATGAGGGGGTGGCCATTGATTTCTGGCCACCCCCTCGCTCCTGGCGAATGAGAAGCTTACCCTGCCTGTGAACTGTAAATATAGGTAGGAGGAAGTGATGTCACTCTCCTCGTGGCAGGCTTTTTGACCAGAGGGCTGAGGAGAGAAGACATCATAGTAAATGCACAACACTACACTGACACCAGGTACACACAGGCACACTTTCCATCCCCCAGTCACAGTGTCACTGATTGCAGTGGTCATTTAGTTAGTGATCACTGCATTTAGTGTCATTTGTGACTGTAAAAGGCAGTTAGCTTTAGGTCCATTTTTAGGTAGCCCCCTACCCCCCAATAAAGATTTAACCCCTTGATTGCCCCCCCAGGTAACCCTTTTACCCCCTTTTGCTAGTCTCACTAAGCAATTGTTTTTCTGATCACTGCATTAGTGTCGCTGGTGCCGCTAGGTAGGCAGTTATTTTTTTAGGTTCATCGCCAGGTTTTTATAGCGTCAGGTACCCCCATATACAACCTAATAAAGGTTGCCCCTAGAGTTAACTCTTTCACCAGCGATCACCATATAAGTGTTACTGGTGACGCCTGTTAACTAGTTAGTTATTTAGGTTCCCCGTCAGGTTTTTATATAGTGTCAGGTACCCCCATATATTACCTAATAAAGGTTTTAACCCCTGATTGCCCCTAGTTAGCCCTTTCACCAGTGATCACTGTATAAGTGTTACGGGGTGACGCTGGTTAGTTAGTTTGCTTGTGTCAGGGCACCCGCCATTTATTACCCAATAAAGGTTTAACCCCCTGATCGCCCAGAGGGTGATATCAATTAGGTTTTAGGGTCTGCGTCGCTCCAGGCAGCGTCAGGTTAGTGCCAGTACTGCTAACAACCACACACAAAGCATACACCTCCCTTAGTGGTATAGTATCTGAACAGATCAATATCTGATCTGATCAGATCTATACTAGCGTCCCCAGCAGTTTAGGGTTCCAAAAAATGCATTGTTAGCGGGATCAGCCCAGATACTTGCTAGCACCTGCGTTTTGCCCCTCGATCACTGTCACTTACAAAACACAACACACATAACTGCAGTGTTCGCAGAGAGCCAGTACTAGCGCCGCTATTCCTTCTGGTGAACTGGCAAGCACCACCGGCCTAGTACACCCTGGATGTACATCCAGCACTGCAGTAACACTTGGTGACGTGGCGAGTCCCATAAGTGCAGTTCAAGCTAGCGAGCTGGCAAGCAGAAGTAGTGTCCCACTAACACCAAGAAGAAGACAA
Organism: Lithobates pipiens; assembly: GCF_037356315.1. Classification (NCBI taxonomy): domain Eukaryota; kingdom Metazoa; phylum Chordata; class Amphibia; order Anura; family Ranidae; genus Lithobates; species Lithobates pipiens. The sequence goes on along the minus strand of NW_027507758.1, from coordinate 400,863,230 downwards.
AGGCAGGCCCGTCGTGCCCATAGTGTCCTTCCTGCAGAATTCGCCAATCTTGATTGGGTGCCCACCACTTCTGCAGGACCCGTAGTTCCCCCATCCACTGGCCAACCCGGTATTCAGGTGGAAACAGCTGATTTTATGCCACTTGATTTTTACTGGCTGTTTTTCATGGAAGATCTCTATAGATCTATTGTGGACCAAACTAATTTATATGCTGGTCAATTCATCGCCGCTAATCCCCAGTGGCCTTCCCTTGCCAGAGATTGGAAACCAATTACGGTTTTCGAATTTAAGACCTTTCTGGGCTTTTCCCTCAACATGGGCATACATAATTTCACAAATTTGTGGTCGTATTGTTCCACGAGCCCAATTGACCATATGCCCATTTTCTCTGCCTCCATGTCCAGGAAAAGATACGAGCGGATCTTGCGGTTCATGCACTTCAACGACAATGAACTTTGTCGTCCTCATGGAGACCCTGAATACGATCGGCTCTACAAAATTCGGCCCCTCATAAACCACTTCAATTAACTTTTGCAGCCTTGTTTACTCCAGATCAAGTTGTCTGCGTTGATGAGTCCCTGATTAAATTTTCTGGCCACTTGTCTTTCAAACAGTACCTTCCCAGCAAGCGTGCCAGATACGGGGTTAAGCTCTATAAGTTCTGTGACAGGGCAACAGGCTATGTATGGAGCTTTACGGTTTATGAGGGAAAAGAGAGCTACGTAGAGCCGGAGAACTGCCCAGATTACATAGGGAGCGCTGGCAAGATAGTGTGGAATGGGTGTCACCCTTATTCGGAAAGGGGTACCACTTGTACGTGGACATTTATTACATGAGTGTGCCACTGTTTAGTCATTTGTTTGATCAGCAGATTGGAGCATGTGGCACCGTGCGACCTAATCGCAGGGGCTTTCCCCGACGGCTTGTAGATTCCTGTCTTAGGCTGGGGGAGAGAGCCTACTTGCAGTGTAATAACTTGCTCGCTATGAAGTGGAGGGATAATAAGATTGTTTTCGTTCTTACCTCCCTTCATGCAGACACGACAGTCCTAATTACTACAGTGACTGGTGTTGTGGAGAGACCCATGCCCACGAATATAACCAAAATATGGGAGGGGTGGACCTCAACGACCAACTGGCACCGTATCTAGTTGCCCGTAAGGCCAGATGCTGGTACAAAAAAAAGTGTCTGTTTACTTATTTCAATTGGCTTTGGTGAACGCTCATGTGCTATACAGAGCTTCAGGTGGGACTTTATTCTTCCTTACATTCCAAGAAGAGATTGTCACATACCCCCTTTATCCAGGCGGTTCTGCACATCACCTTCCCCAACCAAATGCAGTAAGCCGGCTCCATAAGAGCCATTTTCCGTATGTTCTCCTACCCAACGAGCCGCCCCCCCCCCCCCCCAAAGAAGATGTTGCGTCTGTACCAAACGCGGATATAGGTGCGACACCCGTTATTCTTGTCCACGCTGTCCTGACAATTCTGGTCTTTGCATTGGTGAATGTTTTGAACGCTACCACATACTAGTGAAGTTTTAGCATAGGGTACAGCATTTCACAGACTAGGACACACTTACACAGGGTCTCCCAAGATGCCATTGCATTTTGAGAGACCCAAACCATTAGTTGTTACAATTACAGTAACTAAAAAAGTGTAAAAAAAATATATATATATATATAAAAAAAAAAAAAAATTGTTTTATTGTTCTCTCTCTATTGTTGCTCTTTTTTACTGTATTCTATTCTGCAATGTTTTATCATGCTTGCTTTTCAGGTATGTAGTTTTTTTTTAATATTTTACTGTGTTTTATTGTTAACCATTTTTTTTGTTTTCAGGTGCGCCATTCAGCTGCAGCGTGGATTTATTTATCTTGACAGCAACAGCATTTGCTCCCACGATACATAAAGCCGTGTGCTGTAGGAGGTGATTTCACCCCCACAGTTTAAAAAAAAGAGCATATATGCCGATTTTGCTCCTAATGCCGTGTACATTGTCGAAATTCCGACGGAAGCCTGCCCGTGGAAAAGTCCGACCGTGTGTACGCGGCATAACTTTTTTAGGGGAGGATGCCCCCATGCTTCGGCATATATATATATATATATATATATATATATATTTTAGGCACAGGTTGCATTAAAAAATATTGCATTTTTTAGTTTTTTTTTTCATATTTGCTTTGCAGGTATGGTAAGGTCTTACTGTTATACTGTAATGTTACTTTGTTTTACTTTGCTTCGGCATATATAAATGGTGCATGTATGCCCATCATTAGAAGTGGGTGGATGAAGGGAGGTATTCTAATGGTGGGTATACCCACAGATCAATCTCTTTTTTTCGTTCAGCCAACAGGCTTCATGAAAAAAAAAAATTACACTATATGTCCAACAAGGACCAGCAACGTACAGGTATGTTGCTGGACTTTGAATGGTTCTACCAGAATGATGCCTGCAGGTTTAGGTATCATCTTGGTATCATTCTTTTCAGCCAGTGATTGGCTTTCATGTAAAAGCAATCCTAGCGGCTAATTAGCCTTTAGCCTGCTTTTACAATGTTCCCCCTTCCCGGATATAACCAGCGCCATTGGGAAAGCATTTTATCACACCAAACTTAGTGTGATCAGATGCTTTGAGGGCAGAGGAAAGATCTAGGGTCTAATAGACCCCAATTTTTTCAGAAAAAGAGTACCTGTCACTACCTATTGCTATCATAGGGGATATTTACATTCCCAGAGATAATAAAAATGATAAAAAAAAATATGGAACAGTTTAAAAAAAAAAAAAGCAAAAGAAAAAAAAAATCACCCCTGTCCTTGAGCAAAGGTGAACACAAGCGTCGGTCTGGCGTCATATATAAACAGCAATTGCACCATGCATGTGAGGTATCACCGCGAAGGTCAGATCGAGAGCAGTAATTAGTAGTAGACCTCCTCTGTAAATCTAATGTGGCAACCTCTAAAGGCTTTTTAAAATGTATGTAGTTTGTCATCACTGCGCGTTTGTTCGCAATTTTAAAGCATGTCATGTTTGGTATCCATGTACTCGGCCTAAGATCATCTTTTTTATTTCATCAAAAATTTAGGGCAATATAGTGTGTTTTAGTGCATTAAAATAAAAAATAAAAAGGATTTTTTTCCCCAAAAAATGCATTGAAAAAAAAATCACTCTGCAAATACTGTGAGGAAAACAACACCCACCATTTTAATCTGTAGGGCCTTTGCTTTAAAAAAAATATATATGTTTGGGGGTTCAGCGTAATTTTCTTGCAAAAAAAAAAAAATGTTTTCATATAAACAAAAAAGTGTCAGAAAGGGCTTTGTCTTCAGGTGGTTAGAAGAGTGGGTGATGTGTGACATAAGCTTCTAAATGGTGTGCATAAAATGCCAGGATAGTTAAAAAACAAAACAAAAACAAATGACCCCCATTTTGGAAAGTAGACATCCCAAGCTATTTGCTGAGAGGCATGTTGAGTCCATGGAATATTTTATATTTTGACACAAGTTGCAGGAAAAATTATTTTTTTTGCACAAAGTTGTCACTAAATGATATATTGCTCAAACATGCCATGGGCATATGTGGAATTACACCCCAAAATACATTCTGTTGCTTCTCCTGAGTATGGGGATACCACGTGTGAGACTTTTTGGGAGCCTAGCCACTTACGGAACCCCAAAAACCAAGCACCGCCTTCAGGCTTTCATAAGGATGTACTGTAAATTTTTTATTTCACTCCTCACTGCCAATCGGTTACGGAGGCCATAGAATACCCAGATGGCACAACCCCCCCCCCCCCCCATGACCACATTTTGGAAAGTAGACACCCCAAGCTATTTGCTGAGAAGTATGGCGAGTATTTTGCAGATCTCGCTTTTTGTCACAAAGTTTTGAAAATTGAAAAAAAAAATGTTTTCTTTACTTTCTTCATTTTCAAAAACAAATGACAGCTGTAAAATACTCACCATGACTCTCAGAAAATAGCTTAGGGTGTATACTTTCAAAAATAGAGTTATTTGGGGAAGTTTTGTGCTATCTTGGCATTTTATGACCTTTGAAACTGGGATAGGTAGCGAGGAGTGAAATCAAAAATTTGCGCCCTTAGAAATCCTGAAGGCGGTGATTGGTTTTCGGGAGCCCCGTACGCAGCTAGGTTCCCAAAAAGTCCCACACCTGGTATCCCCGTACTCAGAAGCAGCAAAATTAATTTTTGGGTGCAATTCCACATATAACCATGGCATGTGTGAGCAATATATCATTTTAGTTGTTTTTTTTGGGGTCATTTTGGGGGGGGGGGGGGGGGGGTTGCACTGCCCTGCCATTTTAGCACCTCAAGAAATGAGATAGGCAGTCATAAATTAAAAGCTGTGTAAATTCCAGAAAATGTACTCTAGTTTGTAGAGGCTATAACTTTTGCGCAAACCAATAAATATACGCTTATTGACATTTTTTTTTTTTTTTTTTACTAAAGACATGGGGCTGAATACATTTTGGCCTAAATGTATGACTAAAATTTAGTTTATTCAATTTTTCTTACAACAAAATTAGAAAATATATCTTTTTTTTTCCCAAAATTTTCGGTCTTTTTCCATTTATATTGCAAAAAAAAAAAATAAAAAAAAAAAATCGCAGAGGCAATCAAATACCATCAAAAGAAAGCTCTATTTGTGGGAAAAAAGGACGCAAATTTCGTTTGGTTACAACATTGCATGACCGTGCAATTACCAGTTAAAGCAGCACATTGTAAAAAGACCTCTGGTCCTTAGGCTGACAATTGGTCCGGGGCTGAAGTGGTTAATATATATACACCAGCAAAAGAAAGCCCTACCTGTCTATATAACATTCATCTTGGTACACTACAGCACACCCGAGTAATTGTCCTCAATCTATCACAGCACTGAAAACCCAAAAAAATGGCCCTGAAAGAAAGGGTTGGAGCATGCTGGTATTGAGGTGGTTAGTAAAACACTAAGCTTTTAAATTAAAATGAAACAGTCCAAAATACATGTGCAAAATGTTACAATGAGTTAAAAAAAATAAAAAAAATAAGCACCACCCTTGCATTAGCAGCATGATAGTTCTAACTCACCTCCTGCTGTCAGTATGCTGTGCATTTGTAAGGCAGTATGAGCACAATTTAGAAAAACGGTAGGAGCTGCTTAGTGATATGATTATTGAAGGCAAAAAGGTAGAGGTGCTTCAGGCACACCAACCAGCACTGTTCCCTTGTTGTCCAACTTTACGAGGGGTGGTCCAGGTTGCATATAAATTGCGCTGCAACACTACAGCAATACAAAAAAGCCTTTATAGCAACTAATTGAGGAGATATTACCTCCATGCATCCCCTATGTTATGTAGCACGTGTTTGGTAGAACATACACACTAAAATGAGACAGTTTTCTCTTAGTGCTAATTCACAACACACGCAGTTCCGTTGAGTTTTGTGTGCTTTTTTTTCTTCACGAGATGCATACACAGTGTTTTCCATTTATTCCAACGGCTCTAGCTCACACCATGCAGTCAGTTTCTGCACCGGAAACTGCATAGTGTGAACTAGAGCCACTGGAATACATGGAAAACACTGTGCATGCATTTTTAGTGCAGAAAAAAAGCACACAGAACTGCATCTGGTGTGAACTGGCCCTAAAAGAGTCTCAACATGCATCAGATATGTTAAAAAAAAAAAAAAAAAAAAAACACAATTTCAGTGCGGTCTACTGTAAGGAATATTTGCTTACTAGTTATAAGACATGTACTCATTAAATCCCCCCATATAGGTTTATAATGTGGTAAACAACTGGCACTTGAAAACTATATTAAAAAATGCATTAATATGGCGCAGTTTGATGCCTTCAGGGCACTACCCATTAGGTTTCTAGTCAGCAAACATTTGGGGTAATCTACATGGGAGTTTTTTTTTTATCCCTTTACCTTACTGTAATGTGTTGAAACAAGGTAACTGTCAACAAGAGGTTACATCATTCGGTAGCATAAAATTCAAATCAACCATAGAGTTTTGCATTAAAATGACAATGAACTTTAAACAGCAACATCACCCAATACATTTTTGGGTGTTCGGGAACAGAGCTTCAAATTTTGCCTGCTCCATACAAATTTCAACCTGGATGGCTTATTAGCTATGCTACTCATGGAGGAGGATAATACTATATACAGTGCATGTCCAGAACCCTCTATTGCAGCCATTCTTAATGAGGGTCTAAGCTGTGACTGACATCCCACCAGATGGCGACTGCCAACAGCACTTGGCAGAGTCAGCAAGATGACACAGTGAACTTTTTATGTGTCTGCAAAGAGTGCATTATTCTAACTGACCATCAATGTAAGGTAAAGTCCACCAACGAGCCCTGTGATTTTTTTATTTTTTTATCAGGAGCGCCCTAAAATTTGAATATCCTTTTTCTGCGATGAAAGGTTGAAAAAAAAAGTGCATTTACCACAGAAAATAGCGAGAACACATTGGGGTCAATGAAAAGATTAGCTCAGCTTAAAAGTCAGGCTTGGTCTACCATAATACTGCTAGGGATGGGAGACCACCAATGTCTGTGACCGTGGCAAGAAAAGGACCAAGTGGGAGATCAAACGTTTGGTCCTAATTCATCTTCCTTAAAGTGTTACCAAACCCATAACCGTAAAATGTATATGCAGTAAAGCATGCTAGTTATACTCACTGTGAAACCCAAGGAGTTAATCCTCTGCATTGTGTAAAAAGGCTGTTTGATCCTGTTTTCTCTAATCCTCCCCTTCTTTCACTCTCCCCTAATCATCTTCTGATAGTACAGAGCCTTAAGGGCACTCTGCACATGTTTGGTGTGTATTGGTAGAGTTTTTGGAAGGGTGCATGTGATCAGCACAGGGCCAATCAGCGCTGTCCAGACAGAAGGTCAGGGGTCCTGCAGCCTTATAGGACAGTCAGAGGAGAATGAAGACTCCTCCTACAAGCTTTAACCAGTGCTCAGCCAGACACTGCTAGACGTCACAAGACTGCTATATACTGCTGACGAGAAAAAGGTATTCAGCAGTTTATATTTACGTTTATTTATTTAAAATAATTGCATTTCCATGAACTGTGGGAGACCAGATATAGTGAATGCAGGGTCCTGGGTTTGGCAACAGTTTAAGCTCATCATACATGTTACAATCTGACCATGCAATCAACTTTAGGCGCACCATAATAGAACACAGTTTTGGTATAACTAAACTAATATCAGGAAGGCCTGTGTAGTACATACTTGATGGCTGATATAAAGGAGATTATATAGTCAGATTGTAGCGCAGGTGTGATGAGATTTTAGGTAAAACCCAACTACCACACCTAAATCCTGTTGAACTATATCCTAGAGCTGTATTTTCCGAATCCACACTCCTATGATATTTTTCCAAGGTGCTCTTTTTCCATACAACATTTCAGAAGACTAAACAATTTAGATTTTCAAATTACATATGAAACTGGGGATGATCAACAACAAAAACGCACAGATTTAGATAAATTAAATGTTATTTTGCATGTCACAAAGAAAATGCAAGATCCAATCTTGTTTTTCTGATACCTCCGGCTCTTAAAAAAAACAAAAAAAAAAAAAAAACTCCACTGAGTGGAACTGCAGAATGTACAGAACCATGGAGGGGTGCAATCATTAAAAGAAATAATCAGAATTCATACCAAGTTGACAGTAGGACATGTTATGCTACTTGATATTTTAGGCAAACTTAATTTGGTATTTTTTGACTTCTACTGGTTCATCTTATTTTTATACATTGATGCAGATATGTACTTTACATGTGCAGGATTATACTACAATGGAATGCACCTTCACTGTTTGCAGATATTCAATTGGGTCATGAGTTTTTTAAAATAAAAAAGGGCATCTGCATGTTGATACAGGGTGACAAAGAAGTGTTTTACAAGTGTCATGAGAGGACAATAGCAAGATGACGCACAGACTGATATGTCAGATTTATCCTTCCTGGAAAAGTACCGGCATTAAAATGAACAAGTTTACAGTCACATACAAACAAATGCTGAACATACAAATAGAAAGCAACCATCCTCAGAGGCTCCAATACAGACCAGCAATGGGTCTCTGACTTGTTTAACAGCATGAAACAGGTGACGTTTGCTTCCATCTTCAGCAGAGGAATCAAAACATACATGATGTTTAAACTTTCACAACACTGGTGGGGTGGGGGATAAATCATAAGACTTTGATAGTTTTTTTTTTTTTATGTCCTCTACAATTCCAGCAAAACACTTGCTTTGGTATCGACAACGGAGCACTGCCCGCCATGTACAGCAAGATCCAAAACAGATGAGGATGGTGATGAACATTGCTTTGTCTTTTTATGGGAGAACAACAGCACATTATCTGATGGAGGTGCTACCTGCATAGTCTCTGGAACTAGCAAACAAAGAAGCATCGCTGAGGCTATGATGAAGTTAGCAGATGAATGTGGCATTTGCTTTATGCAAGTGAACAAGCCACAGAATCAATCTAAAAACTGATGACAGGGTAAACTAGGATGTTCCACAGATGTGTGATGAAATCCATGATTTGGAAACATGAAGTGGAAATTGCGCTCCAGGACTAGTAAACAGGCCCAAACCACCAAGAGAATGAAATAGAGTACGGTCTTATAAGATGTCTCCAAATGTCTCTTTCAACCCTCCGGAGATGCTGCTAGGGTTGATCTTCAAATCAGTCCAGCCAGAAGAAACTGACTGTAAATATCTGTTGTGTTAATTTGTACAGGCTATGTACATTCTATAAGGTTCCTTAGTGCTACACTGTTGTACTTTTTGTCCCTGCAATTTGAGGACGTGCAAATTCCACAAAGTCATCAATGAGAACTGGCCATGCTCCTGTAGAACAAAAAAAAGCAAAGTCAGATAATGAAGCAGAAAGTGTAAAAATTTCGATGCAAAAAAAAATAAAAAATCAGTCTATTAGTCACAATTATATTCCTGTTTTTGTGTTCAAAGACTTTCACCAAATGAATTGCTATAAGCCTGCTACTTACTCTGCCTGTTCTGTCAGCAATGGGGTGAAGCCTTCCTGGAAAGGCTAACTCTGCCAGGTTTTTAAAGGCCTGAAAAACCTATTAGCAGGTTCAGGCACCGCCCTGTAACGGGGTGCCTACTGCTAGGCATATACCATAATAAAAAATAGTCAATATCTGAGGGCTTCAGGCTGCTTTGGATGGCAATGCTAAAGTGGAAAATGTAAAATGTAAAATGTAAAAATGTTTCCTACAGGTACACACTAACCCATACCTTCTTCATCGTAGTTTGACATATCATCTGCTATCATTGTGCTGAAATCTAGTAGAAGGTTCCATGTGTCCTTAGGTATTGATCGTTTATGGTGTTCCTGCAGGTAGAAAACACATTTTAAGTAAAACAATACTTCAATATAGTTGTCATAATGCATACCACATAAATGTAATATTCTAAGTAAGGTTCACCAGACTGCTACTCTTGGCTCCTCCAGCATACATGCACTGTGATGAAATTGGCCTAATCACATTCCATTTATCTTGAGGAAATAAAAGTATCTTGATTCAGTAGGGTAGTACAAAGAGCTAAATGTGGTAAGTAAACTTTTTACTGAACCAATGAAAGGTAACATCTGACTGATTACTATGGATTTCTGCACACAGCTTCTCACTCTTACTAAACAGGCCTGAAAATGTTGTACTTCACAGGACTACCTACTGTTTCTAACATATGGAGGTGGTCTCAGACTGTAGCTGCCAATTAATGTAAAAACAGTTACTGACATTGTAACAATAAATATTTACATTTGTTAAAAGTACAACTTGACAAAAAAAAAAAAAAAAGAAATCTTACCAATAAAAACTTGTTCCATAAGTCTAGGAATTTGAATCGTCCATTTAGTACTAAATTCCAGTAGGCAATGGCCATCTCTAAGTCTGAAAAAGGACAGTTGACAGTCATTTTACAGAGCATTCATTTTAATACGCAAAAGGCTACTAAAGGTGGACCTATCAGTAAGGATACTTTCACACTGAGGCGTTTTTCAGGTGCTTTAGCGTGTAAAGCACCTGAAAAATGCCTCACCCACAGCCCCAGTTTGAAAGCCTGAGTGCTTTCACACTGGGGCGGTGCACTTGCAGGATGAGAAAAAAGTACTGCAAGCAGCATCTTTGGGGCGGTGCAGGAGTGGTGTATACAGAACTCCTAAACCACCCTGCCCATTTAAATCAATGAGCAGCACTTTGACAGCAGCGCTTTGCGGCCGCTTTTAACCCATTTTAACGCCTTCCAGAGGGATAAAAGCACACCGCTAGTGGCGGCAAAGCGGCGCTTAAACAGCAGTAAAGTGCCACTAAAACGCTGCTTTACCACTACCACCCCCACCAACTCAGTGTGAAAGCGCCCTAACTTCACAAGCCTTCGCAAATATATTTCTCTTAATTTATAATTTGCACTAAAAGGTATTACAACCCCAATTTCTAAAAAGTTGGGACGCTGTATAAAAATCTACAGCCACACCATAATCCCTCTTCAATGATTTGGACCAGTGCACAAAGAAAGGTCCATAAAGTCATAGATGAGTGAGTTTGGGGTGCAGGAACTTGACTGGCCTGCACAGAGTCCTGACCTCAACCCGATAGAACACTGTTGGGAAGAATTCGGAGACTGTGAGCCAGGCCTTCTCGTTACACTTGTGCCTGACCTCACAAATGCGCTTCTGAAAGAGTGGTCAAACATTCCCAGGCACACTCCTAAACCTTGTGGACAGCCTTCCCAGAAGAGTTGAAGCTGGAATAGCGGCAAAGGGTGGGCCAACTCAATATGGAACCCTACGTACTATGATTCGGATGCCATTAAAATTCATGTGTGTGTAACGACATTCATCCCAATACTTTTGGCAATATAGTGCATCTTTCAGCATTGATGGTTTCTTTCCAGATGTGCAAGCTGCCCATTCCATACACGCTAATACACCCCCATACCATCAGAAATGCAGGCTTTTGAACTGAGCACTAATACCTAGCCAGAAGGTGCCTCTCTTCTTTTAGTCTGGAGGACACTGCACCCATGGTTGCTAAAAGTGTCAAATTCTGACTCGTCTGACAAAACAGTTTTTCACTTTGTAACAGACCATTTTAAATGAGCTTTCCCCCGGAGAGGACAGCAGCATTTTTTTGGATCATGTTCACATAAGGCTTTTTCTTTGCATGATAGAGCTTTAATTTGCATTTTTTGGATTGCACAGTGGACTGTGTTGACCGTGAGCCCATGCATGTCCATCACAGAATCATGCCCATTTTTACTGCAGTGCTGTCTGAGGGCCCGAAGAACACAGGCATCCAATATTATGTTTCAGCCTTGTCCCTTATACACAGAGATTTCTTCAGATTATTTGGATGATTTTATGTACTGTAAATAATGACATATTTAAAGTCTTTGCAATTTTACACTGAGGAACATTAATCTGAAATTGACAATTTTTAGACACAGCTTTTCAGATTTTGTGAACCTCTGCCTATCCTTACATCTGAGACACTCTGACTCTCTAAGATGCTATTTTTAAAGCCAATCATGTTACTGACTTGTTGCCAATTAACCTAATTAGCTGCAAAATGTTTTTCCAGCTCCTCTTTTTTAGTAACACTTAAGCCCCATACACACTATCAGATTTTCTGCTGATCTTTTCCTTCAGATTTACCAAAATCATAAACTGTATTTATCGGTGTATAACACACACTTTTCCCCCTTAGACCCCTTTCACACCACACCGCCCATAGCGTCCGCGGTAAAACGACGCTATTTCTAGCTGCGTTTTACCGTCGGATTTGCGGCGCATTTCTATCCCAACTTCCCTACTTTTTTCTTAAAATGGTAAGTTTTCTCAGTTTAAATATTTCATGTTTTCTATTGTGAATAAAATACGGGTTTATGAGATCTGCAAATCGTTGTATTCTGTTTTTATACAGATTTTACAGATTCCCAACTTCTGTGGAATTGGGGATGTACATTATAAAAAAATTTTTTATTTTTATTACAATCCAATTAAGCAACTGAACTTAAAGAGTAACTCCACTTTTGTTGCAAAAACAACCTTACCCTCTGGGTGATCTATATACATGCCAGGGATTTTAACAAACTTTATTACAGATTCCTACCTTCTGAATAAATAGCAGTTTGTTTCTCTGTAAACATCATATATTGAGGTGCTGGCTACATGTTATATTATGTACAGTGTACATAAAAAAAAAAAAATCATATTGTATATGTGAAACACATCCCAGTGATTAACTGATAGCAAATCAATATCCAAGTACCATATGGCAAAAAAAAAATATATATATATATATATATATATATATATATATATATATATATATATTTAGTATCTCTTCACATCCACTTCTTTAAGTATTCACAACGAGCAAAATATTTTTATTTTGCACATGGTTAATACTTAAAGAAGTGGATGTGAAGAGATATAAATATATTTACGAAGGGCGTATTACAGTTGTTTATTTATATTGATTTATCACTTGGTAACACTAAGGTAAAAACTGTATAAGATTTTTTTTAATGGCATATGGTACTTGGATATTGAATTGCTTTCAATTGGATATTGAATTTCTGTCAGTTAATCACATGTGTTTCACATATACAATATAAATTGTTTAATTACTCTGTAGCTAATATAAAATGTAGCCAGAGCTTCAATATATAATGTTTATGATTAGTTTTTTGGCATTGGCCTAAAAATTGAAGGCAGCTTAATAACTTTATTATTTTGCCCATAGCCAATTTTCGTTTGGGAGTATCTCACCAAAAATTCAATTTTTTTGTTGCAAAGAATGCCCAAAAACTCGTACCTGTGCAGACTTCTGGGAAAATCAGTGAGCCAATCACACAAGCAGGAAATTACATATCTGGGTGGTGTTCTGTTCATCCTCTGTGTACAGAACGCCTCCAGGTTGCCACATTGCATTGCATTTACAGCACTGCAAATGTAAAAGGCAACTTTTAATAATGTTAAATGACGATATGACATGTGTAGCAATTATATATGCTATAGAATTAATTTATTTTGCTATTTTTCTTTTTCCCATGAAAGTAGAATTACCCTTTAAGAGGAACATTCCGAGAGAATTACCTCATCGATCCACAGCAGGCAGAGTCAAGCATTTCCTCTCTTTTCCCTCCCTTAGTGATCACTCTGTTCTGGTCTGACTGGACACCAAGTAGCTGAGTTGTGAGAGACTTAAGCCTGGTACACACGATCAGATTGTTGGCCAACCGAGCGTCTGATTTTTGTCAAAAGGGTGCCTGGATCTCGTCTTGCATACTAACAGTACACAATTGTCAGCCAACAAACACGAACGTAGTGACGTACGACGAGGAACTTCAGCTCTTGAGCGCCACCCTTTGGGCCCCTTCTGCTAATTTTGTGTTTGGTGAGCATTGATTCCGAGCATGCATGTTTGTATTTTCAACTTTTGTGTGACGGATTTGTGTACGGACCATCAGAAAATATAACAGACCGTTGTCCACTGAAAATTTACTAGCACGTCATCCAACATTTTTTGGCAGAAAGTTGGACAACAATTGTCAAAAGGAGCGTACTAACGGTCAGATTTTAGGACAAGAGTCTGTCAACAGACAATCACCTGCCAACAATCTGATCGTGTGTATGAAGTCTAAGGGATTAAAATTCAAATCAATTTATAACTTTTTTGAAATTGCGTTTTTCTGGATTATTCTGTTGTTATTCTTTCTCTCATTGTTAAAATAAACCTACCATTAAAGTTATAGACTGATCATTTCTTTGTCAGTGGGCAAACACAAAATCAGCTGGGGATCAAATACTTTTTTTTCCCCCTCACTGTATATGGTCTTATTCTAGGTGTGTTTTAGTTACTGCTATTTAATATTTTGTGTTTACAGACAGGGCAAATTGAATCAAACCTAGCACTAACCACATTGCTCTGTGGCTGTGCTGTTCTTTCAGCAGGAAACTCAATCCCCACTGCCTAAATATTTATCTTTTATTAATCTGCTTCCTCATAATGCTCCTAGAACAGATCTTTTAATACCAAGCATTTGATAGTTGTCACACTTTGCTAATTTCAAGTCAATGATTAGCAGCTACAGAAAAAAAATTAAAATGGCATTAAACCCAAAAGCAAACATTAAAAGAAAATGATGGGTTGTTTTTTTTTGCTCTCCTGCAAATGAATCAGTTAAGAGTGCAGAGACAAACTATTTACCACTGACAGGGGTGCAACAATGTTCAGCTTTTATTTATTCATGTAAAACGTTTATGCCAAAAGGAACAAAACTGTGTTGCTGTAACAGTTTGTGTAACTGTAGTGTGAGCTGGAGTTTGGCTTCAACTCTTGGTTTTAGGTTTATTACCGCTTTAATGGAGGCAGTGGGTTGTAGCCACAAACTGAAGCTGCAGCTGTCAAGGCTTTTACTTGCCAAATAAAAAGAATAAAAAATAAATAAAATAAAAAACACCACAGCATTACACAATTACTATTTAGAACTATAAAAATGTACATACCTGTACATGGGAAAATACATACACTTTGCATCTCACCTCTGTGTCTGTAGCATTAATCAGTTTTCAAAATTAATTTCAAAGTGGGTCCTCTTTAAAAAAAAAATATTTGTAGTGCCAAAATGTATTTGTATACTGTGTCTCTAATCATAGCAGTTGTCATTTCAACATACCTAGACCTTTTTGGCCTGGATTTTTTGCAAAGTTGAATGTAAACTGATAAAAATCCTTAAACCTTCCTGGCTCTTTTAATTCTTGTTCCATTTTCGGTAGCTGTGCTTTTAATTTTTCTATGCTGTCACACCTGGGAAAGATCCGTACAGAAACAAAAGAAGAAAATAATTAATCCAATTGGTAAAATATCCTATAAAGCGCCATATGATCCAAATGTCCTCACTGACAAGCAGGGATGTGGCTACAGATAAAAATCAACTCCATATGAATGTCTGCATTAGCAATATGGCAGCAACATTTGTAGCAGACACCACAGTTCAAGCTAAACAGATTTTTAAATCAGGATACCGTTAATTGCACTTTTTCATGGTATATTGTCTTAAACACACAAAAGGCTAGTAAAGAGGACACTGCATTGTGATATTACTGCTAAATTCCAGAAAAAAACTCCAGGCAGTTATTCATGAAAATATTTTTTTTGTTTTGTTTTTGGATAGGGTAGGTAGGGTTTAGAACCTTAGTCAGGTTGTATTACGTGTGTGTCCTTGTTAGGTTGTCCTGGTGACCAATGTTACTGAAACTGAAGGGAAGGGAAAATACAAATTGTTCCTAGAACAGGAATACCAAGGAAATCAAGCCAATGGGGACATTTGTTCTGGACATAAAAGTCTAGGAGGGCATTTCCCTCACTTTGGAATTTTATTTCACTTTCCGTTTTGTCTATAGCATGAGAAGTACAGGAAAATCTCCCCCCTGGGTTTTAGTCATTTTCATACTTCAACCAAAATAAAAAAAATAAAAGGCTTTGCCTTTGGAAATCCTTCCACTGCTGGAGCCATTTAAAAAAAATATAATAAAAATATAATTTAGATCAGAAAATTTACTTAAAACCACAAAAATGTTATAAATCTTCTGAATGCAAAGACCCTGTAAAAAAAAAAAAATGGTGGCAGGTTCAATTTATTTTATGTTATTTCATATTTGCGCTACTGTTTATTAAAGGAATTGTAAAGTCTCTTTTGTTTCTCTGAAAATAACAAACATGTTATACTTACCTCCTCTGTGAAAATGGTTTTGCACAGAGCAGCCCAGATCCTCCTCTTCTCGAGTCCCTGGCTGGAGTTTCTGGCCCCTCCCTTCTGTTGAGTGCCCTCACAGCAAGCAGCTTGCTATGGGGGCACTCCGAGCCAAGTCACAGCTCCCAGTGTCCAGTCAGACACGTAGCTGCATTTCGGTCGCACCCCCTAGCTGACCTTTAATGACAGTAGCTGGAGCAAATGGTGCAGCTGCTTTGTCTCAGGCAAAATAAGGGAGAGTCTCGGACGGCCGAGACACTCGTGGACATCGCTGGACCGAGATAAGGTTCAAGTAACTATTAGGGGGCTGAGGAGGGCTGCTGTAAACTTTCTGACTTTACAACCACTTTAAATCTATATTTTCAACAAAAAATACACTGAATTTTAGTGCATACAAACACGACACAATCCCCATTGTAGTTAAAATATAAGGGATGAGAATGCATCAAATATACAAAGTCTCAAAATTGCAAAAGCAACAAACTACAAAATTGTCCATAGGTGAACCTTTAAAAAACCTTTACAGGTCATGAATTTAAAGTGAATGTTGGCCCTAGAATGATTGGTCTCACTCTGGCACGTGTTCAATATTGAGGCAGTCTCATTTTCATGCACATTCATGTATGTGGGGGGCAGGGGGCCTTTTTTATGTTTTTTATTGTTTTTGTTTTTTTATTACTCTACATTATTTTAGACATTTTTCATTTTCTTTTTTACTTAACTTTATTGCCATCACAAGGGAGCTGCTCTCACACAATCGGCAGCCCAGGGTTCTAGTGGTCCAACATGAACTAAAACAAAAAAAAAAAGCAAATGACTATGCATGTACAACTTACCCTAATTCTACCATTCCATCCATAAATTCCTGCTTGGAAAACTCGCACTGTGTTGCTGCTCTGAATTTCCATGCAATAATTAGCACACTGACACTGGCCGGGTCGAGCGCTAAATCATCACAAAACTGCTGGATGCCATCTATTCCAATTTTATTTTCATCCTGAGGGTCTGCGTAGGAAAAATAAAAATAAAAATCAGCATGCTCAGACATCAGAAGGGACAGCCGGGAGAAAGAATGGATTGGGTTGAGTGTGCAGCTTGTCTGTACGGATGATTCTAATGCAATGCTCAGAAAAATTGCTAAGTAGGATAGAAAAAGCATGACATACTTAATATGGCAGCACTGACAAAGTTCAACATACAGGCACATAGCTGTATTTTTAGAACATGGACCAAGCCAGATTAAAGGGCAGTCTTCTGTAGGTACACCTGAACCCTTATTCACATGGGTGCCGAGACCAGTAGTCTGTCAATGGGCCTTGTGTTTTAGGAGTCTTGAGCCTCCAGGTGCTGTGTGCAGGCAGCCCCTGAAAGGCACGTGGGTAGGGTTGCTACCTCATCCCTTAAAACCTGAACACATTTTTACAGGTTACAAATTACAACAATTACACAGGCTAATTTAAAGAAGATAATGCACCGAGTTTAAATTATCACCTTAATCAGCCACAGAACCTGTGTAATTAATGTGTTCTGCTTTAAAGGGATGAGGTGGCAACCCTACATGTGGGTGAGCATCCCCAAATGCAGACAATATGTGTTTGGGGCTGCTCACTGGCACACCTGTCAAACTGGAACGAGCGGCTATTTCTGTGCAGCCACTGTGCCCCTATACACTTACCACTTACATGGCTGCATGTACCACCTGGTGGCTGAAGCCACATAAACACACAGCCCATTAAAGAACTACAGGCCTCAGCACCCATATGAATGAGACCTAATAGATTGCCTGACTGACTAATCAGGGTACAGGGTGTTGCAGGGTTTTTGTTTAATCAGTTTTTTTAATTTGTGAGATGTTTTTACAGATATTTTTTGTAAACATTACAAAAAAGGACAGAGACATAAACAAGTATCAAGCAAACTACATTCTCAGATGTTCTTAAATAAATTAGTGTGTAAACATATACACATTCACGGTATTAATACCAATAATGCTCATACACAGCACACCTGCAAACCCTCCTGCCCACCCCATGTGCTGACCCAAATTCCATCATCAAAATAACTGGCGCCATATTAAAGAAAGTCATTATCCCACTCATCCCTATCTGCAGCCACCTAGACCATATATCAAGGTGTATTTCTTAGTTGCTCCATGCTGCTCACATGCAAATTTTTCATAAGAGATGAGCTCATGCAATTTTGTGGCTCATTGTCGGAATGCAGGAGCTGTGCTCGAAACACATCTTATTCCACAATCACCCTATGAGCAGCAAATGAAAATCATGTTCTTGCAAGAGCAGAAATCCAGTCCAAACTAGAATTTTGCAGGTAAAAAAAAAATAACAAAATAGATTTTTCTTTTTTTTATTGAGAGCCTGGAAAGCATTGCACCAACGACCAGATCGTGGGTGCAATGCAGGGCTTTTGCAGACTCTGTGCGTAAGCTGTCTGCCTCATACATCGTACGGCCAAGCAGTTACATACTAAACAGGAAGCGTCAATGAACCAGCACAGTGCTCAACAGCACCATGGTAGTTCATTGAGAACTACAAGTGGACAGCTGCAAAGGCTCTAGGAACTTGTTGTTTTCTACTCACAAAACTCTGTGAATTAATTATGTGGTGAGGCAGAGCCCTGCACAGCCACATTCTTTGCAGATTGCGACAGGGTGGGGGGGAGAAGATTCCCCCCTTGTCTGTCACAATGGGGAGCCGGGAGCCAGAGGATTTGTAACATGCTACAAAAGGTGAACTTATTCTTCAAGCCAGGGTCTCTTTAAAATGTCTGTCTTTCTTATGTAGCATCAAAAACACGTGCACTATCCAGGGTAAAAGTCTGGGCCACATAAAAAGAGGAATATGAACAAATAGAAAAAAATAATTCTGAAACAGAAATAGAAAAATGACCCTCTGAACAAGGGATGAAACTAGAAGAGGAACATTTCCAATCCTTGCAGACAGCCAGATATATTGTATTCTCACCAGAAAACATTAACTAAAAAGTAAATTTGTTGCTAAAATGAAAATACATTTGCCAGAAACCGAGTTTTATAACAAAGTTCTGTTCTTACATTTGCTATGCATGTTCTGCAGATTTTGTTTCCATGTACTTGCCTGTACTTACCTTTGTATCTGTTATAAAGTTGTTCTAATTTTTTTCTGTCCAATGCTCCTTTTACACTTTCTCGGATATAGTGTTCGGGATTTTGGAAAAAGTTATCTGTGGCAACATCTAGCTTCCAGTCATTCTGGGACAGGCAACTTACTGCAGTCTTTTCACTAGATTGTGTGAAGATCATAAACTGGCGAACTTTATCTTTCTGCGAGGATTTCAACTTGTTCTGTGGAAAGAAGGCAATACCATTACATACCAATTACATCATTTGAAGTTCCACAACTACTGAAACATCCTTTAAAACCCTAAACACTACCAATTTTAATTTGGAAGTTTAGCTTCCCCAAGGGCCTCCGTAATAAGGCAATTTTAAAGAAAGGCAAGCAATAGTGATAAATTTCATATCTCAGAACAAGTTTCCTTCAGGCTGCATTCACACTTCTATTTTAAGGCAAATGCATTTTCCATGGAAATTTGTGAAAGCGCATAAAAGTGTACTTTGTACTTTGAATTGCACAATAAACAGATGTAAAACTAGAATTTGGCCTTAAAGTGGAACTTTACTCTCTTAAGGAACATTAAATATTTTTAATCCTTATACTGCTAGGCTTGGTAAATAGATAGGAATGTATATATTATATTGACTTGTTTTAAACTTAATTTTTATATTTCTTAAGTTGCTTCCTGGTTTCTGGTCTAGGCCAAAATGGCGTCATACATTCCAGGAGTCTTAATGTCACTTTTTTTTCCCCTTTCATCTGGAGGAGGGATATTCTCAGCCAAGCACTTCTTCCTGCCTGCTCGCATGCATGAGATAAAGGCAAATGGATTCCAGGAAGTAAATGCTAAATTAATCATTTGCCCTTACTCAAGATGATCATAGCTAGAACTGAATTTTTCAAAATGATTTCTCAATTTAAAAAAGCAAGAAAATATGGATGGACGAGTTTGCTTTGAATATTGAAAAGTAAATAAAAAGTGTTTTTAGTTTGTGGTACTCAAATGACGGCTACAGTGTGGACAGCTAGCTTATACGACAGCCTCCTGTGATCGTGTCACCCGTGCGCCTGCTGCGGGGCTTAGGCGGCATGCTCCGATTACAGTGTCCAGAGGACACTGCCCATTAAAGACTGAGGTAAAGAGACAATCAGTGGCGCTTTACCACATCCAATCACAGCTGATCACAGATGTAAACAGAAGCTAGTTATTGGAATGCCGTTCCTCATGCTAACAGCATGAGAAGAGAAACGATAACCTACATCTCTAAAAGGGACAAGTACACTGATAATCAGGGAACAGATTATCAGTGCAATCCCAACATGCTCACCAGTGCTGCCCAGCAGTGCCGCCTACCAGTGAAGGAGAAAAATTACCTGTTTGCAAAATTCTATAACAAACTCTGAAAAAATTTTTTATTTTTTTTTCAAAATTTTCAGCCTTTATTTCTTTAGCAAAAAATAACAAACCCAGTGATAAATAAATACCACCAAAAGAAATCTGTTTGTGTGGAAAAAAAATGATAAAAAATGTGTGGGTACAGTGTTGCATGACCGCGCAATTGTCATTCAAAGTGCGACAGCAATGAAAGCCAAAAATTGGCCTGGGCAAGAAGGGGGTAAAAGTGCCCATAAGTGGTTAAAGAAACCCAGTCACATGATAAAACTATTTTAGCAATGGACATCTCTGTAAATACAAGACTTTACCTTCCCTTCCACCCCCTTGGAAATCAACACTTCTAGAAGTATCGATCTCCGCTGTCCCCCACTGCCCTCATTGGTTCCTCCCTCAGAACTACACGGTTCTGAGGGAAGAAGAAAAAAATAAATAAAATCAGATTTTTTTCAAAAATTTTAAATCCGATTTTGGGATAGCTGCTTTCCTACCAGCCGTAAGTTGGAGTTTGGACCTTGGCGTAAGGAGGACTGTAGGAGACTTACACAAGTCCTTCTTGCGAACCGGACAAATACCTCGCCTTGAGAAATCCCTCACTACCCGTCGCGTTGGTTTCAGACGAAACGAGCCCTTTCATATGTCTGTAGCTTTTGCTCCCTATCGGATATCCTATCTGAAACTATGGGATTTGAAGATATGCTAGTACAGACCGACCCGCCGTCCCATATAGTCTCACAAATTTATTCAATACTACTTCACTCTTCCTCCCCTCTCAGGAGAAAGGGTTCAAATTAGTATCCAGATGCCCTGCAACTAAAGCCCCATACACTATCAGATTTTCTGCTGAGTTTTTACTTCAGATTTACCAAAACCATATAATATGAGGACAAACCTTAGGAGTTTCAATGTGTATGCAATCAGGCAGGCCCTTCTACTACATGGTTTTGGTAAATCTGAAGGAAAAACTCAGCAGATAATCCGATAGTGTGTATGGGGCTTATAAAACACTTCAACCCGTCCCTTTCAGATGAGTGTTGGAGATGCTTATCCTCAAGAAGCACTCTACTCGAGAGCCGATCACAACAGTTATTCCGATATTATCCAATGGGACAAGCATGACAATTTTTCTCGTACGACCCCAGATCGTACGATTTTCATTTAAACCGTAGTAGTAGTTGTCGTTTAAAAATCCAACACAAATACATGACACAACATCACTTCTGTTGTACAAGAATTTTATTCTGTTGTACAAGAATTTTCATAACTTTAGTAAAACTCTTAATGTTTGATATGCAACTAGCATGCAATAAAACAGATGATCTGTCGTAAGATTTTCAGATTGCGTGTACGGGGTTTTAAGCAAATACAAGAATATGTAATAGAATGTTGATGTTTAAATAAATAAATAAAATTGGAGTAGTTCAACTACGTGTGATTAACCTATTAACCTAAAATCAGTTCCGATATCGCCATTTTACTAACTCGACAGCTTATTCTAAATAGGAAACCTTCATTTTGTTTGCAAATATTAAATATTCTAACTACCAGCAAGAATAAGTACCGTATTTATCGGCGTATAACATGCACCCCAAGTTTAGGAGGGAAATTTAAGGGAAAAAAAAAAAAACTTCCATTTAAATGCCCATCAATGCAGCCTTATCAGTGTCCATCTGAAGCCTTGTCAGTGTCATTTGCAGCCTTGTCATGCAGCCTGTCCGTCATTGCAGCCTTGTCATGCAGCCTGTCCGTCATTGCAGCCTTGTCATGCAGCCTGTCCGTCATTGCAGCCTTGTGCATCGTTGTCCCCTCAGTGATAACGTCAGCTTTTATTTTTAAAAATGGCGCCGCCGAGATGTCCTGTGTATCTCGGTGGCGCTCGGTAGTTCTCAGCCGCCTTCGGCCGTACTCGGTGGCTTTGGGCCGCCGAGAAGGGCCGAAAGCCGCCCAGAGCCCAAAAATCACTGAGAAATCATGGAGGATCGGCGGATAACACGCACCCGCGATCTTCCCCTGATTTTAAGGGGAAAAAAGTGTGTGTTATACGCCGATAAATACGGTACCTTACATTTAAAGAGCACCTGTCATTTCAGATTCATCATGGCAGCACCTGTTAGCGGGCATCCATGTCCCTGACCAATCATACCTTAAGTGAACGGTACTGTCGGTGAGTCAACAGCGGGTCAGAGGAGGAGCCGTTGCGGGACAGAGATGACAGTTGCACTTTAAAAATTATGATTTAACCACTTAAATACAGGGCGCACAGTCATATGACGTCTGCAAACAGGATCTCTCATCCTGGGCAGGCGTCATATGGCGTCCTCAGCCTCTCAACGCTCCTGCGGGCCCCCAGCGCAGCGATCGGGGATAATGTGTGTCCCTTGGACACAGCCCATCCCAGATCCGTGTAAAGAGCCAATAAAAAATGTCTCTTTACCACCTGTGTCCAATCACAGCCGGTCACATGTACTGTCCACATGCACGGCGCTCGTGTACGCCCCTAGGGAGCATACAGAGCGGTGATCAGGGACAAGGCTTGTCACCCTCAAACAGCCCAACCCCGATCACAGGGCTCTTTACCACGTGACCAGCTGTGTACAATCACAGCCGGTCACAGAATGTCAACAAACCGTGGTAACGAGACGTTATCGGGTTCTCCTCCTCACACACCAATCATGTATAGGAAGGAGATTGCGGTAACATCTCGTTGCCACTTACAGTGTACTCCAATCACAATGATTGCGCCCCCCCCCATAAAGAGGGCCTGTCACAGTTCATCTCAGGAGGAGTAGCAGAATGTATTTTGGAGTGTCATTTTTGCTATATACATGCTTCGAGTTAGAAATATCTTATAAACTGACCACTTTGTGTAAAAAAAAAAAAAAAAATATATACGTTTTAATTTTTTTTCCACGTTTTCCGAAGACTTGTGCAAAGAAATAAGCCATTCAAAAGACTCATTATGCCTCATAGAGTACACTTGGGGCGTTTTTTTTCAAAATAGGGTCATTTTGTGGGTAATTCCACTGTCCTGGTGCTCCAGGGCCTTCACAAATGTAAAAGGTCGTTAGGAAATTAGAGGTGTAATTTATGCTCCTAGAAGCCCTGATGGCGCTCCCTACATGCTGAACCTCTCTGTGTGGCCAGGCTGTGTAAAAGTCACACATGTGGTATCGCCATACTCGGGAAGAGTATCAGAATGTATTTTTGGGTGTAATTGGGAGTATGCATATGCTGTGTGTGAGAAATAACTTGTTGTTATGACAATTTTGTGAAAGAAATAAATAAAAATTCTTAATTTTCCCAAGAATTGTGGGGAAAAAAAATTACAACTTCAAAAAACTCCCCATGCCTCTTATCTTTGACTGTCTAATTTTCAAAAAGGGGTCATTTGGGGGGAATTTGTACTTTCCTGACATTTCAGAGCCTCGAGAAATGAGATTCTGAGTCGTCAGTGCATCAGGTGTGATCAATTTTCAATGATATGCTAACTTTCACAAAGACTAGAGGTCGACCGATATGGGTTTTTCTCTGGCCGATGCCGATATTTAGAAATCATGGCGGCCGATAGCCGATATATGATGCCGATTTTTTTGGGCCGATATGTTAGGCCGATTTTATTTTATTTATTTATTTATTTTTAATCCCCCTTGATCTAACACACCTTTCCCACTGGGGCGTTTTAAGGCGCTTTTGGG
This sequence comes from Lithobates pipiens, assembly GCF_037356315.1. Taxonomy (NCBI): domain Eukaryota; kingdom Metazoa; phylum Chordata; class Amphibia; order Anura; family Ranidae; genus Lithobates; species Lithobates pipiens. The sequence continues at coordinate 400,839,217 of NW_027507758.1, read as the reverse complement.
CTAAAAATAGCGCCTGTAAAATGGCTCCCCTGCAGTCTGTGTGAAAGACAGAGTGCTTTCACACTGAGGCGATGTGCTGGCAGGATCTTAAAAAAAAGTCCTGCAAGCAGCACGTTTGGAGTGGTGTATACCGCTCATCCACCACTCCTGCCCATTGATATGAATGGGCACCACTGCCGAAGCGCATGCAATGCGATTTGGCAGCGGTGCTTCATGGGCGCATTTAACCTCTTCCTTGGCCGCTAGCTGGGTTATATGTGCCCCACTAGCAGCCAAATAGCACCGCTAAAATGATGGTAAAGAGCCGCTAAAACTTGCGTTTTACCATCAACGCCTGCCCGCTCCAGTGTGAAAGCCCCCTTCATACGTGATACAGAAAATTTCTTACACTTAAACATTTATTAAACAAAACAAACCTTCAATCAGTTTACTTGTATGTATGATTAAGATAAAAAAAAAAAATATATATATATATATATATATATATATATATATATTAAATAAAAACAGGTAGTCAAAACTTTTGGACAAAAAAAAAAAAAAAATGGGCTAACTTTACTGTTTTTATTTTATTTTTATTTTTTAAATGGTGTATTTTTTTCCCAAAAAAATGCATTTGAAAGACCTCTGTGCAAATGCCGTGTGACATAAAATATTGCAACAACCGCTATTTTATTCCCTAGGATCTCTGCTAAAAAAATATATATAATTTTTGGGGGGTCTAAGTGATTTTCTGGCAGAAAATACAGGTTTTTTTACTTGTAAGCAACAAGTGTCAGAAAAGATTTAGTCTTTAAATGGTTAAACTGAGAACTTCTACACACAGAGATGACTTCATTCAAGTGTAAACATTGTATCTTTCTGTTCTTTTCTTGGCAGTCTGCCCAGAGTGGAGGAAAGTGTTGCTATGAGGACTCAGTCAACTTAGACCATTCTATACAGAAGTCATTTCAAAGTCCCGCTGTAGTTCTAAATCGGCTTTTTATCAGCACAAATCGGCCGATGCCGATTATTTAAAAAAATATATCGGTCGACCTCTAACAAAGACTAAATCATATCCACTAATTTGGGTTATTTTTACCAAAGAAATGTAGCAGTATAAATTTTGGCCCAAATTTACTGATATGCACAGCACATGCTCTTCTGCCCAGGTTAGGATCTGGTTTACCTCTCCCTGGGCTGCTTGACTTCTGGTGCCCCCTTGGTGATTGATACAAGACACTGCTGTGGCATTGTCATATTGGATCCCGACAGGGCACCCCCACAACCTGAATGTCTAGGGCTGGGTACACTGCCCGAATCTCTAGAATGTTGATGGGTAAGGTCCTTTCGGTTTTGGACCATTTCCCTTGGACAGTCGTGTCTTCCATGACTGCTCCCCAACCTAAAAGGCTGGCATCTATTGTTACCACCTTACAGGTAAGGATTTCCCTTTCCGCAGATTCTCGGGTATCAACCAACTGAGGCTCTGACGCACTACTGTAAAAAGCATCGGAAAATCTAGCAAATGAACCCACCATCTTTCTCAACAACCTCATGCAAAGGAGAACAGAAGGACCCTTCTTCGCCCTGACCACCTGAACCAGCTCCTTTATGGCGCTGATATTTGCCTGGGGTAAAAACACCCTCTTCTGGGTTGTAGCTATAACCAAACCCAAGTACTCTAGTCTTCTTACTGGCTTTAAAGAAGACTTCTCTATGTGGTGACGAAGCTTTGGTCTAAGCGGGCTACTGACCGGTCTATCAAGAGCAGGTCGTCTAGGTAAGCAATGATAGTTATACTCTGGGCCCTTAATCTGGTCAGAGGAGGGGCTAGGACCTTTGTAAACACTCAAGGTGCAGTAGCTAGACCGAAAGGTAGAGCTACAAACTGAAAATTAAGTTTTTTTCCACTTCGAAACACAGATATTTCTGATGAGCGGAGAAAATAGGTACATGCAGGTATGCATCCTTGATGTCGATTATGGCATAAGTTCTCCTCCTTGTAGGATGGAGACTATTGATCGAATTGATTCTATGCAAAAAGATCACATTTTCAGGAACTGGTTTAGATCTTTGAGATCTAGAATGGGTCTGACATTTCCATTTGGTTTTGGCACCATGAAAAGGTCTGAATAAAACCCCTTCCATGGAATCCACCATGATCACTTTTTGCGTCAAAAGTCGGTCTAACGCTTGAAGGAGAGACTTTTTCTCCGGATCTTTGGGAACATTTGATCTGAGGAAACAAGGAGACGGGAATTCTCTGAACTCTACTTTGTAACCTAGAGTTATTGTGGAGACCACCCATCTGTCCTGAAAAATCCTCCTGCCAAACTCTTTGTGAACTGTAGCAGTCTTCCACCCACTCGAACAAGCGGGGGTGGCCCTTCATAAAGAGGCTTTAGCGTTCTGTCTTGTAGGGTGGTAGAAGGGGACCTAATGCATTTTCTTCCACTTTGTGAAGATGCGATTAAGGCCGTTAATCTTTCCTTCAATCCACTCATGGCTGAGGAAAAAACCTCATGAGTAATATATACAGGGGCTGAAATGCCAGAAGCAGTAGGTCTTTCAGGGGGGATGGTGTTGCAGAAGGAGGGTCCTCAGAGCCTGAGGGAAATCTCTTTGAGCCCCTATTTTTCGGGGTATTTGTACCTCCCCTTCTGCCTATAGTGCCAAGCACAAATGCAGAGGTACTATCAGATATGCACCCACTACTGAGCAAAATAGTCCAGCAACTGCTGCTGCTATCAAGGCTCAGTCTGATGATTTACCGAATCCAGAAATGCACAATGCTATAAAACAAGCAATCTGCTGAATATCAAACGTCATAACATAGGCAGTATTGGAGAAGTACCATTATTATCTGTATACACTTGTAAAATGTCCTTCAGGCCCTGTGTGTTTTTAAAGCGGAGGTCCACCCTAAAGTGGACCTTCCGCTCATTGGAATCATCCCCCCCTCCGGCGCCACAATTGGCACCTTTCAGGGGGGAGGGGGGTGCAGGTACCTGTACAGTACAGGTATCTGCACCCACTTCCGGCATAGCTATCTGCGGAAAGGGGCGTAGATTATGCCCCTTTCCAAAAGTCCCCCGTTGCATGCTGGGAAACACACAGATCCCAGAGGCAGCGGAACCATCCTTATTGCGCAGCGTGACTCGCGCATGCGCAGTAGGGAACCGGAAAAATGAAGCCGAAAGGCTCCACTTCCTGATTCCCATATCCAAGATGGCGGCGGCAGCACCCGAGAGACGATCGAGAGATCGGCTTCGGGTGCCGACATCGCGGGCGCGCTGGGCGGGTAAGTGTCCTTATTTTAAAAGTCAGCAGCTGCAGTATTTGTAGCTGCTGGCTTTTAAAAAAAAACAAAAAAAAAACGGCGGAACTCCCGGCGGACTCCCGCTTTAAGAACATTCTTTTTTAATAAAGGGAAGTTTTATATGAATAGGACTTGTTGGTTTGGTTGCCGGCAAAATCCCATAGCGCATTACAAAACAAAAAATTATGTGAATATGGATGGTGGCAACCTTTTCTCAGAACAGAGTGACTCTATATAAAGAAAAGAACAGAGGCAAACACACTGCTAAATTATGGAGTCTGCCCTTGCAATTCAGCCAATGGACAGAAGCAGAGAGTGCAGTTCAGTTCTTCCTTTCCTCTTCTTAGTGAAGAGATTCACTTGCAAGGTTATTTGCCAATCAAACAAAGTCATGCAGTAACCTCATGGGTAACCTCAAATGGCAAAACACACTTCATCACTGCATCAGGCCATTATATGGGAGTGTTGGTCACTGTGCAATAGCTTGTATAGCTAGCCATACTTATAAAAAGGACTCTACAATTTACAAAATTCAGGTTACATTTATATTAGAGGTTCACCGAATGAAAATTTTGGTGCCGAGACCAAAAATTACACTTTTGAAAAAAAAAAAAAAAAAAATATTATATATATATATATATATATATATATATATATATATATATATATATATACACACATATACACATATACACATATACACATACATAAAAATTGTACTATATTCAACTTTTAAATTAATAAGAATTTATTGGTTGGCCATTATCGATACCTTTAGCACAAGAAAAGCGAAAAGAAAAATGCATCCTTTTACATTCTATGTATGTCTTCACACCATAAGCACAGTAAAATCATGGTAAAATCACATGCAGTCTCAGCGCCATCATCAGCACCTTTTTCTCTATCAGCAAAATGCCGAGAACACAATTTTCAAACGTTATCTTTCAGCTGCCGAAAATTTCAGTGCATCTCTATTTTATATGAAAGATATAAGAAGACCAACTGGATAAGCTAAAGAGGCTTTATTAAATTTAACAGGACTGCAACATGTTCAGTTCCAATGTTATGAACTGATGATCTTTCTTTATTACTCAGCTTTACTATATATACAGTATGTGTTGTGGTGACAGACTTAACTTGCCCAGATACGAGGAGAGCATTACTCAAAGCACATCTGAACCCCAAACTTTATTTTTATTTTATTTTTTGGAGGGGGGCAGTGAATGTTATAAACCCGATTCTGTCTGTGTCCGCATTTGAGCCCATTTACATTTTTGCAGGCGTTAATGTGTACTGCCTTACATTAACATGTGGACCAAAAACCATATAAAATTGACACCGCTCCAATGCCCCAATCTGTTATCCCAGCCAACTGGCCTCAATGTTTGCAGGTGCTGGTAGGGTTGAATACGGGCTCATTTGAAACATTGAGGATTTTAAAAAAATGGGTCCCTTCCACACACTGTCTCAGCAAGTAGTGAGCTCATCTTACTAAAAAATAATTCAGCTTGATCTCCTACCCATCAAAGAACACCCCCTAACATGTTTTGCCTAAGATTAAGCACCTCTTGGGCAGTTACATTAAAGTGTTGCGTTAAGGAAACCTATAGAAATAAATTGACTGCCAATGCACCAATACCTCCAGAAAATGACATGCAACACAAAATGTGTATTAAAACACCCTATGGAGCAATACTACGTGTTGCAATGCACATGCGTTGCCTGGTACCACAAAGCATGTAATGTGCATATTACATTGCAAAGATATAAAAAAAGACTCTCAACAGGCAACAATTTGCCTATTTGACCTGGTGACCATTCTCACATAGTAGTTGAAGGAAAATTCAAAATTCTAAGTTGTCACCAGAAAAGAAATAGAGGGGAAATCTACCAATGGGAACACTTGTTTAACTTGCCAACTGCCGCACGCTGATGTACGTAGGCACAATGGCATGGTTGGGAAAATGGGTGTACCCATACATCCCTCCGTTGAAGCTGGGTAGCCTCGATGTCCGCTGATGGCCCATGATCATAGCAAGGTGAAGCAGAACGGGGAAATACAAACAGGGCATTTCCCTGTTCTGCCTAGTGACATGACAGATCTTCTGGTCCCTGTCATCGGGAGCAGTGATCTCTGCCATGTTCTAGTGAGCTCAACCCCCCTACAGTTAGAACACACAGGTAACCCTTTGATCACCCCCAGTGTTAACTCCTTCCCTGCCAGTGACATTTATACAGTAATCAGTGGCTATTTATAGATCTGATCGCTGTATAAATATCAGTGGTGTCAAAAGTGTCCAATCTGTCCGCCGTAGTCCCAATAAAAAAATAAAAAATCGCAGATCACCGCAATTAGTAGTAAAAAAAAAAAAAAAAAAAAAGAAGGTCGAATCTATCCCCTATTTTGTAGACCCTATAACATTTGTGCAAACCAATATATGTTTATTGCGATTTTTTTTTTACCAAAAATATGTAAAAATACAAACTGAGGAAGAAATTTGGTTAAAGCGATACTAAAGTCTCATTTTTTTTAGTTAAAAATAACAAACAAGTTATACTTACCTGCTCTGTTCAGTGGTTTTGCACAGAGCAGCCCCAAATCCTCCTCTTCTCGAGTCCCTCTTTGGTGCTCCTGGCCCCTCCCTCCCGTCAAGTGCACCCACAGCAAGCAGCTTGCTATGGGGGTACCAGAGCTGAGCCACAACTCTGTGTGTCCAATCAGACACAGAGCCGCAGCCCAGTCCCCTTTCTCTCCTCATTGGCTGATTGACTTTAATTGACAGCAGCGGGAGCCAAAGGCACCACGCTGCTGTCTCAGCCAATGAGGAGGGGAGTCCCGGGCAGCAAAGACACTCCTGCAGCATCGCTGGATCTAGATGAACTTCAGGTAAGCATTAGAGGGGCTGCTGTACACAGAAGGTTTATCTTAATGCATAGAATGCATTAAGAAAAAAAAAAAAAAAAAAAACCTTCTGCCTTTACAACCACTTTAAAGCCCAACTCCAGGCAAAAATAACATCTTAAAAACTAATCTCAGCCTACAGAGAACTGCCTCTGTGATCAGTGGATTGGCAGGGGCAATATCAAGCTCCTGCAGACATATCCTCCAGCTTTCTTGCCCATACCTCTGTACAGGTCATTAGAAAGTTGGGAGGACATGTCAGCGGACTAGGAGAGTGCTCCACAGCACCCTTGCAGTCCATTAAAGCCTAGTACACACGATTGTATTTTCCGCAGACAAAGTGTCTGACTTTTGTCCAAATGGCGTTGACCAGGAACTTGTCTTGCATACAAACGGCACACAATTGTTGGCCAACAAACACAGACGTAGTGAAGTGCTACATGGTTTTTCATCTCTTTGGGCACCTTCTGCTAATGTGTTTGGTGAGCACGGATTCAATGCATGTGTGTTTGTACTTTGGACTTTTGTCTGACGGACTTGTGTGCACACGCTCGGAAAATTCGACAACACACCGTTGTCTGCGGAAAATTTATAAACTTGCCGTTCAACATTTGTCTATGGAAAGTTGGCCTACAATTGTCTGGTGGAGTGTACAAACGGTCAGATTTTCCGCCAACAGCCTGTCATCACACAATTCTGGTCAGAAAATCAGATCGTGTGTAAGCCATCTGCTGTGGTGGAAGGTGGGACTTTTAGTTTTCCCATTCATAGATGGCTGTGAATGAGTGGCGCAGCTCTGCAGGCGGAGCCCCGCACAGTTGCACCATTTTCAAATATGGCAGCGGGTGTGGGAGAGGAACCCCCGCCTGCTGTCATAGGGAGCAGCGCTTAGGGACTGGTTCTGGAGCATGTTATGCCCCAAATACAAGTGTAACATGCTCCAAAAGGTGATCTTACCCTTTACCGGAATATAGTAAATTACATACCTTTCTCCTGGATGGTGGTTTCAGCAAACATCTTGTCCTGGCACATTGAATGCAGTCTTTAATACTTACCTCTTCCTTGCTCTGGAAATCTTGTTTCCTGCCCCAGGGACTGTATCATTTCAGTTAATTGTTATCTTCTTGGGGACTGGCCCCCTCACTGGCTCCTGTAGTTTCACTGCCTATGCAATAGGTTCCTCGCCGCTGGAACTTGCACCTCCGCCAAGACGAATAATCTACATCACACAATGATGTAGATAACAGAAGGACCCACTGGATACAAACAAAAAAAGAGCAGAGGTGGCTTGGAAACCTGAATATCACATGATCTTGACTCCAGGTAAGTAAATGAGGCATTTACACAAAAAAATTTCAGTGATAAACTAGGAGGTGGAGATTGGTCTTGCTTTATCTATGGTTGGGAATAAAAGTGGTTGTAAAGGCTCAAGGTTTATCACCTTAATGCATGAAGGTGAAAACCCTTCTGTGCTGCAGCTGCCCCCCAGAACCCCTTTTTTCTTACCCAAGCTCAATTCGATCCAGTGATCTGTGCAAGTCCAGCAGCTCCAGCCTCTGCCTCTCTCCTCATTGGACAGGTTGATAGCAACAGCAGCCATTGGCTCCTGCAGTTGTCAATCAAGTCCTGTGACATGGGAGTGGGGGGGAGGGGCTGAGTCCCGCTGTCTGTGTCAATGGAAGCAGCAGCAGGACTGAGGAGCGAGCACACATTGGGTGCACTCATGGAAAGTGGCTTTCTGCAGGGTACCTATAACGGGGAGGAGCCAGGAGCACCCCAGAAGAGGAGGCTTGGGCTGCTCTGTGCAAAACCCTTGCACAGAGCAGGTTAGTGTAACATTATTACTTATATATTTATATATATATATAGCACCTTTACAAACACTTTAAGGTCTCCAGCACATGGGTGATTAGGGGTATATACTGGATTCCAGCAGCAAAAATCTGCATATTCTTGCAGCTGGAAGACAGGTGTATGCAAACAGCAGAGGATGCTTTACCTGTACAAAGTAATGACAGGCTGCATGAAGCCATCACTGCTCACATTATAGCCACACATGCAGCGGTTACCTGTGCATACAGACAGGTGTGACCAGGCTCAGAAATCCGTCCCTGACAGTAGCATGGGCGTTTACCCATGGACAGCCATGACTGAAATTAAAAAACTGCTTTGGCATTAGATGAAAGCAGAACAAGTTGATCTGGCTGCTGTGGGAGGACTTGCCATAATGTGCAGGTATCACAGCAGCATATCTACACATTATGGCTCACTTACCTCTGAACTGTGCCCTCCATCAATTACAGTTCCATGCCCATGACGCTGCTCTGTCGCTTGGTTTGTCTTTGGCCATCGGAAAACAAATAATGTAACTCCTGTACTGTATATACATCGTCTCTTGGTTCTATTGACATGTACACTGCATCGTGCATATGTCATTGAATGTACACCCCTGGTCTCCAACCTGAGCCCCTTTGGCGCTTGGACCTTGAGGACACTCATCTGTGTTTCTCTTTTATAGCAGTGATTACTAGCAGTCTCATATAACATGTCTGAAATTACTACCTCCTGAAGCACGTCCCCAACAACTTATATAGCATGTTCACAGCCTCTGGCCCCCTCTTCTATCAGGGCTGCTGCCTCTGGCCCCCTCTTGTGTCCTGCCCTCAGTCCCAAACCCTCTCCTCTCTACCCATCTCCTTTGTTATGGTCACAGTCTCTGACCGTCTCTTGTATCATGCGAATAGTATTATATGACTATATCCTGTTGTGTGTCTGCTGTCTGACATTGACTAATCTCTGAATACTACGTGTGGCCCTTTGGCGATATTGAGGGTCACACGTGAGGCCCCCTCACATCAAGAAAGTTGACCACCCCTGGTGTAAACAGAAAGAAAGAACACCAATAGTAAGGATGAGCTCAGGCGTGTTTGCATGCTCCACGTGCAGAGCCCGCCAGGAAGTCGGTGCAGCGCTAATCACAAGCAGTGAGACATTGCTCCGATGTGCGGCTGCAGGGATCGGGCAATGTCTCACTGCCTGTGAGTAGCGCAGCACTGCGCCGACTTCCTGGCGGGCTCTGCACGTGGAGTATGCGAACATGCCTGAGCTCATCCTTAACCGAGAGTAGTGGTGGAATGCGTTTCAGAGGTGTCTGACAGGGGAGGGGGGGGGGGTGATATGTTGAAACTTCCAGAGCGGTTGTGGTGTAGCCCCCATCCACTTGAATTGGCGGTACTGCCTGCTAAATACGGAAGGGGGCATTTTGGCACTTCCATGACGCAACACATTGTAGTCGCGGAATGTGTACAACCCTGTAAAAACGCAGCTTGACCACCTGTGTATATCACTGCCTGTCAATCACAAGTATAGCTGAGCTCTGAAGAAGGGGTCCCTGGTTATTGATGAAGGCGCACCCCCGGGGACCTCTCATCTCACACAGATGAATGGGGAGTGTACAGGCAGCACTCCTCTCCTCACCTAGCAGTGGTCCATGTGTTGTGGGGGAATACCAGGGAGGAGGATAGGAGTAGGACTGTACAGTCTTCCCTGTGTGCCATGACACCAGAGGGCCAGCCCTGTGACAGATACAGCAGGCAGCCCTCCCTGTACACAGCTCACACACATGACATTACACAGGTGCTGCTTCCAGTCACAGCCAGCTAATCCCCTCCATCCCTGACTAGGCCCCGAGACCCCGAGCTAAATTTGCGGGTTAGCCGCCTTCAACAAGCGCCTCCTTCCCGTGTCACCTCCCCGCCTTAGCCGAGGCCTGGCACCCCTCAGGCCCCCGGTGTGAGCCCCGCACTATGTCAGTCAGCGGCCAACCAGCCCGCTCCTCTCTCTCTCTCACTCACTCACCATGTTGGTGCTCGGCCTCCCGGTGAGTGTGAGTGGCGCTCTCACGGACTCTCGGCGATCTCGCTCATGCGCAATGATGCTGCGGCCTGCGGCAGGCAGGGGGAGAGCAGGGCCGGCATAGGCGGCGAGTCCGGCCCGGGGATACACTGGGAGCACGGGGGCCGACACACAGCAAGGACTGAGGGGGGAGGAGAGGGACCGGGGCCTCACCCACCACACATACAGACAGGCCTCCCTTCCCGCACGTTTGTCTGAGTGTTATGGAAGGCCATTTTGCCTGAGAGGATGTGGAGACATGGACACCCTCTTATCATACAGTTACAAAACTGCAACTGTGTAATACTTGGAGACTGCTGCCATTGAAAAACACGTCTAATTTAACAGTGCCCCCCAAAGTTTTAACATGGAAAAACTGTTAGTCACGTATATTATAATTTGTTAAAAATTAAAAACTGTTCATATTCGTTCATATGTGTGTGCGGCGGGGCACCGGAACAAATGGGTGTCTATTAGGTCAGTCAACTTTTGAAAAGCATGTGATTTGAGGCTGAGCTCTAATTGGCTTGTTTCATATTTTCCTCGGGGCGCAAGGCACTGTGCCCTGAACCCTCCCACTTTTGATTTTAGTTTATTAATATTCATCATTGCGTCACTTATGACTTCTCGTCACTTGGAACGCAAGGCGTCCTCTGGTGAGTGCAGACCTGGAGGGGGGAGCGCGACGAGTGATTTCAACATTTACATTTTTTGTGCCCCTCTCCCCCGGAATTTTTTTTTTTTTTTTTTTTTAGAACCAGCCACTGCTAATAAAATATCTAAAGTTAAAACTAACCTGACCGCTGTTATGTGTTTTTTGGCTGTATGTGTTTCATTGGGGAGATTTCTCCTTACTTCTTGCCCTGGAGACACAACAGGAAGTGAGAAGGGATCTCTCCAAAGGAAGGGCAAATGCTTAGTAGAAGCCCAGCTAAGGCTCAGGTCACATATGCATTTCTAATTGCATCTAATTCGCATAACGTTGGAGCTTGTTCACACATGTACAGTTCAGGTGTAAATTCAAGTAAACGCACCTGAACTGTTAAACAAAACCACACAGCAATACGGACTGCAAACCACAGCTGGACATATTTGAACCTAGCCTAAAGCCTACCTAGTCTTAAAACTAACCACTGTTCCCCTGACAAAGAAATGATCAGTCTATCATTTAAAGGTAGGTTTATTTTAATCACTTGCTGACCAGTGCATGCCATTTTACATTGGCAGAAAGGCACTGGTAGGCAAAAGGGCGTACAGGTACCTCCCCTTTAAGAAGTGGTGTCGCGAGCATATGTGCGTCCGCGGGTCCCGCGGACTCGATGACTGCTGGGTGCCAGCAATCATGTCATGGAGAGGTAGAATGGGAGATGCTTTTGTAAACAAAGCATTTCCCGTTCTGCCTAGTGACAGGACAGTGACCACAGCTCTCTGTCATCAAGAGCAGTGATCACTGTCCTGTGTGTTGAAGTACAGCCCCCTCACAGTTAGAATCACTCCCCAGGATTCACTTAACCCCTTCACCATCCCCTACTGGTTAACCCCCTTCACTACCAGTGTCATTTATACAGTAATCAATGCATTTTTATAGCACTAATTGCTGTATAAATGAGTGGTCTCAAAATAGTGTAAAAAATGTCCAATGTGTACGCCGTAATGTCACAGTCCCGATAAAAATCGCAGATCGCCGCCATTACTAATAATAAAAAAAATGAATAATAAAAATGCCATAAAACTATCATCCTATTTTGTAGATGCTATAAATTTTGTGCAAACCAATCTATATAAGCTTATTGCATTTTTTTTTTTTACCAAAAATATGTAGAAGAATACATATCGGCCTAAACTGAAATATTTTTGGGGATTTTTATTATTTATAACGTAAAAAATAAAAACCGCAGAGGTGATCAAATACCACCAAAAGTAAGCTCTATTTGCGGGGAAAAAAAGGACATCAATTTTGTTTGGGTAGAACTTCGCATGATCGCGTAATTGTCAGTTAAAGCGGAGGTCCACCCTAAAGTGGACCTTCCGCTCATTGGAACCCCCCCCCCCTTCGGCGCCACAATTGGCACCTTTCAGGGGGGAGGGGGGTGCAGGTACCTGTACAGTACAGGTATCTGCACCCACTTCCGGTGTAGATTCTGCAGAAGGTATGCCCCTTTCCGCAGAATCTACGCCCCTTTCCGAAGGCCCCCCGCTGCCTGCTGGGAAACACACGGATCCGAGAGACAGCGGGGACCATCCTTATTGCGCAGCGCGACTCGCGCATACGCAGTAGGGAACCGGGAAATGAAGCTGAAAGGCTCCACTTCCTGATTCCCATACCCAAGATGGTGGCGGCAGCACCCAAGAGACGATCGAGAGATCGGCTTCGGGTGCCGATATCGCGGGCGCGCTGGGCGGGTAAGTGTCATTATTTTAAAAGTCAGCAGCTGCAGTATTTGTAGCTGCTGGCTTTTAAAAAAAAAAACGGCAGACTCTCGCTTTAAAACGACACAGTGCCAAATCGCAAAAAGTGCTCTGGTCATTGAGCAGCCAAATCCTCCAGGGCTGAAGTGGTTAATAGTGAGAGACAAAACAAAAAAAAAAATCCAGAAAAATGCATTTGCATTTTAATCCCTTATGCTGCGTACACACGATCGGACTATCTGGCGGACAAACCGCCGGACTTTGTAGTGGAGGTCCGCTGGACTTTCCGAACGAGCGGACCTGCCCACACACGACCGGACTTTTCTGGCGGACTAGGTCTAGCGGACAATCCGTCGGACTATGGCGGGAGTCTGCCGGACTTTTGAAATGAACGTACTTGCCCACACACAGAGAAAAGTCAGTTAATTTTAAACGTGACTCCAGGTAGCTGGGACTAGCGAAGGAAGTCAATGTTGCCGCCTCCATCGGTGAGATTGACACCTTGCTGGCCCCCGTCACCTGGTATGGACTTAAAGGGACTTAAAGGGGAAGCCCTACGCCGAAAAAACAGCCCTATCAGACCCTTATCCGAGCACGTAGGCTGGCCGGTCAGGAAAGGGGGTTGGGAAGAGCGACCCCCCCCCTCCTGAGCCATACCAGGCCGCGTGCCCTCAACATGGGGGGTGCAAAGCACCTTGTCCCCATGTTGATGAGGACAGTGGCCTCTTCCCGACAACCCTGGCCGTTGGTTGTCAGGGTCTGCAGGCGGAGGGCTTATCGGAATCCGGGAGCCCCCTTTAATACCATGTACCCCTACCCATTCACCTGGGGAAAAAAAGTGTAAAGAAAAAAACACCACGTTTTTTAAAATAATTTATTGAACAGCTCCGGTGGTCTTCCGTCTTGGGGGGTATTCTCACCGGACTCCTCCGCTATTTTCTGCTAGCTATTTTACTAGCAGAGGAGCCCGGCTTTCTTCTTCGTCGCCACCGCCGTCCAGGGGTCTTCTTCTGACTTTGGGGGTCTTGTCCCCCTTTTCGGTGGTCTTGTCCCCCTCTTCGGTTCTTCTTGCCAGGCCTCCGCTATCTTCTTATAGCTCTTTTACTAGCGGTGGCCCAGTATTCTGACGCCTCCTTCTCTTCTTCTAACTTCTGGGGTCTTGTCCCCCTCTTCATGTTATTCTTGCCGGGTCTGCGCTTTCTTCTTCCAGCTCTTTTACTAGCCGTGGCCCGAGCTTCTTTCTATGGCCGGCGGACTTTTTGTTCCCAAAAGTCCGGCGGAGCCCACACACGGGCGGATTGTCCGGGGAACTCAGGATAGTCTGATCGCGTGTAAGCGGCTTTAGTCTCACAAGACCCAGCTACTTGGTGTCCAGTCAGACCAGAACAGAGTGATCACTAAAGGAGTGAAATAAGTATTTGACCCCTTTGCAAAACGTGACTTAGTACGTGGTGGCTAGGGATGAGCTTCGTGTTCGAGTCGAACATACGTTCGACTCGAACATCGGCTGTTCGCCCGTTCGGCGAAGTCCGAACGTTTTGGTCCGTTCGCGCCAAATTCGTGTGGCGCTCACGGCCCACAATGCACTGCGATGGCGCAGTGCATTGCTGGCTCATGATTGGCCAAGCATGCACTGTGACCCCGCATGCTTGGCCAATCGCAGCGCCAGCAGCGAGGAGAGCCATGATTGGCCACAGGCAGGATGCCTGTGGCCAATCATAGCTCAGGTTGTGTAGTGCACGCCCCACACTATATAAGGCCGCCAGCGCGGCGGCCTTGTGTAGTGTGTTGGCGTCTGAAGCAGTGGGTGTTCTGTGTACCTTCAACACAGTACACACCGATAGTTTTCGGCCGATTTTCGATCTTGCTGTTGTGTAGTGGTTGTTGTCTGCGTGCCCTGACCGCAGTATACACCGCTATATTCACCTCACCTATATAGCTAGTGATCTATCTTTTATAATGGAGCTTGCAGTCAGTAGTGTTAGGAGCTTGTGTGTGCTGTCTGCGTGCTCTGTACCCAGTACATACCGCTATATCCACCTACATAGCTGTTCTCTATTTGAGCCCACTTGCCATCTGCAGGAGCTATTGGAAGTTGTGTGTGCCTCCAGCACAGCACACATCTGTATATACCCCTTTATCTCTGGTGTTCTATAATAAAGGCATCTGCAGGAGTTAGTGGGTGTTCTGTGTATCTTCAACACAGTACACACCGATAGTTTTCGGACGATTTTCGATCTTGCTGTTGTGTAGTGGTTGTTGTCTGCGTGCCCTGACCGCAGTATACACCGCTATATTCACCTCACCTATATAGCTAGTGATCTATCTTTTATAATAGAGCTTGCAGTCAGTAGTGTTCGGAGCTTGTGCGTGCTGTCTGCGTGCTCTGTACCCAGTACATACCGCTATATCCACCTACATAGCTCTTCTCTATTTGAGCCCACTTGCCATCTGCAGGAGTTATTGGAAGTTGGGTGTGCCTCCAGCACAGCACAGTATACATCTGTATATACCCCTTTATCTCTGGTGTTCTATAATAAAGGCATCTGCAGGAGTTAGTGGGTGTTGTGTGCCTCTAGCACAATATACACTACCCAACTGCTTTTTTACCCAACTCCCTTCAGGCCATTACCATGTCTGGAAGGCCCGCAAGGAGAGGCAGACAGGCGCAAACCGATAAAAGAGGGCAAGCATGCTCTGTGTCTAGAGACAACAGTGCTGGTCGTGGACGCGGTGCATTGTCATCAGCACGTGGCCATGGGACACGCTTGTCCTTCTTTTCGGCAGCTGGACATGTTGAGCCGCAACATGCCAACGACTTGGTAGAGTGGATGACCAAGCCCTCTTCATCCTCCTCATCCTCTCTCACCCAGTCTCAGGGTACTAGCAAAGCAGCTGCCAACGCATCGTCTTCCCTCCTCTCAATGTCATCATCAGTGACTCCTTCCCTAGACCCACCACGTCCTCCTGAGGAGTCTCCTGAACTCTTTGAGCACAGTGTTGGGTACATGCTCCAGGAGGATGCCCAGTGTTTTGTAGCCTCTGATGATGACACTCAGCTAGTGGAAGGCAGTAGCGTGAATGCAGAGAGAGGGGATGCTCAAGAAGGACAGCAATCTGGCAGTCATGTTCCACAAGCTGCAGCATACTGCCAGGTTTGCTACAGCGATGAAGAGGGAGGGGATGATGAGGGCACTGACTCCACGTGGGTGCCTGGTAGGAGAGAGGAGGGGGAGGAGGAGGAGGAGGAGGCACATGTCCAACGAGGCAGGATGCCCTCCGGGGGCCAGCTTAGGGGCAGCACACCGACTGAATCACACCGCAGAGCTCCGCCTGTGCAGGGCGCTGCCTCTGCACGTTATTCTAAAAGTTCTTTGGTGTGGGCCTTTTTTGAGACGAGTGCATCAGATCGCACCGCTGCTATTTGCAACATATGTCTCAAGCGTATCTCGTGTGGCCAAAACATCAGCCGCTTGGGTACCACATGCTTGACCAGACATATGTTGACCTGCCATGCAGCTCGTTGGCAAGCGTACCTCAAAGACCCACACCAAAAAACAAAGCGGCCCTCTCCTTGCTCCTCATCAGCTGGCATCTCCAACCCCACTAGACCTTCAGTCCTCTCTGAAACCTGCTCTGAGAGGAATGAATTAGGTGTGTCACAGCCAAGTGCTTCCGGGCACTCTGCTAGCAGTACACCCACGTCCGATTATAGCAGGCAAATGTCCCTGCCCCAGCTGCTGGACCGGCGAAAGAAGTTCACTCCCACCCATCCACATGCCCAGCGGTTGAATGCTAGCTTGGCTAAATTGCTAGCACTTCAACTGCTGCCTTTTCAGTTGGTAGAGTCGGCCGCCTTCCGTGAGTTTGTACAATGTGCGGTTCCTCAGTGGCAGGTCCCCAAACGCCACTTTTTCTCACGGAAGGCGATTCCGGCTCTCTACCGGCATGTGGAAGGCAATGTCCTTGCCTCGCTGGACAGGGCGGTCAGCGGTAAGGTGCATATTACCGCTGACTCATGGTCCAGCAGGCATGGACAGGGACGTTACCCGTCTTTCACGGCCCATTGGGTCACTCTTCTGGCAGCTGGGAAGGATGCAGGACAAGGTGCAGTAGTGTTGGAGGTTGTTCCGCCACCACACCTCCAAAATGCTACTATTGGTTGTGACACACCTCTCTCCTCCACCCCCTCCTCTTCTTCTTCCTCCATGGCCTCTTCCAGTGCTCTGTCCTCAGAACCAGCGGTGCTCTGTAGGCGTTCCAGGGGCTACGCAAGTACGCAGGCAAAACGATGCCATGCCGTGCTTGCGCTGGTTTGTTTGGGGGACAGGAGCCACACTGGGGCGGATGTTTTGTCAGCTCTGCAGGGGCAGGCCGAGAGGTGGTTGACGCCACGCCAGCTTAAGCCAGGAATGGTGGTTTGCGACAATGGCACCAACCTCCTCTCCGCCCTCCGACAGGGATAACTGACCCATGTGCCCTGTGTAGCTCACGTCCTTAACCTGGTGGTGCAGCGGTTCTTGGGCAGGTACCCCGGCTTACAGGATGTCCTGAAGCAGGCAAGGAAAGTCTGTGTGCATTTCCGCCGATCATTTAATGCCTGTGCTCGGCTGGCTGAGCTCCAAAAGGAGTTGAACCTGCCCAAGAACCGCCTTATATGTGACATGCCCACCAGGTGGAACTCAACGTTGGCCATGCTGCAGCGGCTGCACATGCAGCAGAGGGCCATCAATGAGTACCTGTGCGACTACGGCACCAGGACAGGGTCAGGGGAGCTCGGTTTTTTCTCACCACGCCAGTGGGGCATGATCAGGGATGCATGCACGGTCCTGTCACCGTTTGAGGAGGACACAAGGATGGTGAGCAGTGACAGTGCATGCATCAGTGACACTGTACCTCTTGTCCACCTCTTGGAGCATACGCTGCGTGGAATAATGGACAGGGCACTTGAGGCAGAACAGAGGCAGGAAGAGGACTTCCTTGCCTCTCAAGGCCCCCTTTATCCAGACAGTGTTCCTGCTGTGCCACCCATCACACAGGAAGAAGAGGAGGAGGAGGATGATTGTGTCAGCATGGAGGTGGAGGCTGGCACTCAGCATCAGCAGCAGCAGTCTTGTAGGGATGATTTACAGTCCCAAGAAACACGTGGACTTGTACGTGGCTGGGAGGAGGTAGCTGCGGATCATGTTGTCCTTAGTGACCCAGAGGACTCCGGACCGAATGCCTCAGCTAACCTACGCTGCATGGCCTCCCTGATCCTGCAAAGCC
Source organism: Lithobates pipiens (assembly GCF_037356315.1). NCBI lineage: Eukaryota > Metazoa > Chordata > Amphibia > Anura > Ranidae > Lithobates > Lithobates pipiens. The sequence continues at coordinate 400,821,443 of NW_027507758.1, read as the reverse complement.
TGCGGAAGGATCCTCATATTCTTCGGATCAAGGAGAGGGACCATTACTGGCTGGCCACTCTCCTTGATCCACGGTACAAGGGTAAGGTTGCCGTCCTTATCTTGCCATCGCAGAGGGAGCAGAGAATGAGACATCTCAGGGAGGCCTTGCAGAAAGGTCTGTGCAACGCGTTCCCAGAGACTGGGTGGTTACAAACTCCTGGTCCTGGACAACGTGTTGCTGAGGCATCGGTCAGGAGAGGTGGAGAAGGTGGCCGTCTGACTGATGCTTTCAGACGATTTTTTAGTCCGCAGCCCCAAGGTATGATCGGTTCCAGCAACCATCGCCAGCGTCTGATTTACATGGTGCAGGAATACCTAGGGGCAAGGTCAGACTTGGACACCTTTCCCACCGAAAATCCTCTGACTTACTGGGTCTTGAGGATGGATCACTGGCCAGAGCTTGCACAGTATGCAATTGAGCTACTGGCCTGTCCTGCATCCAGCGTTCTTTCGGAACGCACCTTCAGTGCTGCTGGTGGCTTTGTTACCGATCACAGGGTGCGGCTGTCTACCGAATCAGTTGATCGACTGACCTTCATCAAGATGAATCAGTCTTGGATCACCCACAGCTACCAAGCACCTGAAGCTGATGTAACCGAATAATTTTTTTTGAAATATCACATCCCTTCAAGACTGCCTATGCTGATGCTGAGTGACTGTCCTGTTATGTTGATTGTCTATCCTCTTCCTCCTCCGATGATATGTTGGAAGAACATTTCTGTTTCTGGGTGATGCCATCAGCCCAATTTTTCTGCCCCTGTTTAACAGGGGCGTTTAAGTACAATTTTTGATGCAATGCTTTGCAGCAGGGCTAATTCCTGCAATAAAAGAAGAGTATATGGGAGAGGTTGCAGTGTCGTGGCACCAGCACCAGTGCCTAAAGCCCAATTTTTCTGCCCCTGTTTAACAGGGGCATTTAATTACAATTCTTGATATAATATATCACAGGAGGGCCCGTTCCTGTGCCCACCCAGAGTAACTGTGAGGACTTAGTGTTGTGGCACCAGCACCACAACCACCAAAGGTCAATTTTTCTACCACTGTTCAACAATGGCATGCAATTACAATTCTTGATATAATTGTTCACAGCAGGGCGCTCCAGCGCCCACCAAGAGTCACTTTGAGGGCTTACATTGTTGTGGCAAAACCAACACCTTGTTCCGCCATTTCTGCAGAGCATATAGGGCAGGCCCCAACTTTCAAACATCCAACTTACAAACATCTCCTACTTGCAAACGGAAGGAGACAACAGCAAGTGAGATGAAAAAAGATGGACGACAAAACTAATTATACAGGGGTGATAACCCTTCCCTATGTTTTCCAAAAAGCTTAAAAATTATTTTTTTGACTGGAGCTACACTTTAGAAATGTACCAGTTGAAAATTACAAACAGATTCAACTTAACACAACAAACCTACACAGTCCCTGTCTTGTTTGCACCGCCTGTATACTGCTGTTCTGAGTATATAGGGCCTGGGGGCCACACGCATTTCCTTTTTTTTAATATGGGTACGGGGTTCCCCTTAATATGCGTACAAGTCCCAAAAGGGGCTGGTAATGGGCAGGGAGGGCTACCCATGCCATTTTTCTCAATGATTTTCAACCATATTGCAGGAACCAGATATAACATTAAAACCGCAAGCAGCTTTAAATGACGTTATTTCCGTTAAATGTCATTTTGTGCAGGGACTGTTCTAAACACGGGAAACACGTGGCACTTCACAGGCATACTACAGACACCCACCAGGCACCATATTTAAAGGAATATTTCACTTTTTTTTCCACTTTAATCGACATTAAAATCAGTGCTCCCGCCAAAACGGCAGTTTTTAAAACTTTTTTTTGCATTGACCCATGTCCCCTGGGGCAGGAGCCAGGTCCTCAAACCCTTTTTAGGACAGTATCTTGCATATTAGCCGTTAAAAATAGCACTTTTAATTTCAAACGTTCAAGTCCCATAGACTTCAATGGGGTTCTAACGTTCGTACGAATTTGGGGTCCGTTCGAAAGTTCTGGTGCGAACCGAACCGGGGGTGTTCGGCTCATCCCTAGTGGTGGCATAACCCTTGTTGGCAATCACAGAGGTCAGACGTTTCTTGTAGTTGGCCACCGGGTTTGTCCCACTCCTCTTTGCAGATCCTCTCTGAGTCATTAAGGTTTTCGAGGCTGACATTTGGTAACTCAAACCTTCAGCTCCCTCCACAAAACTTCTTGGGATTAAGGTCTGGGGACTGGCTAGGCCACTCCAGGACCTCAATGTGCTTCTACTTGAGCCACCCTTTTGTTGCCTTGGCCATTGTCATGCTGGAATACCCATCCAGGACCCATTTTCAATGGCATGGCTGAGGGAAGGAGGTTCTCGCTCAAGATTTGATGGTACATGGCCCTGCCCATCGTCCCTTTAATACAGTGAAGTTGTCCTGTCCCCTTAGCAGAAAAAAACACCCCCAAAGCATAATTTTTCCAAATCCATGGTTGACGGGGGATGATGTTCTTGGGGTCATAGGCAGTATTCCTCCTCCAAACACGGTGAGTTGAGTTGATGCCAAAGAGCTTGATTTTGGTCTCATCTGACCACAACACATTCACCCAGTTCTCCTCTGAGCAGTGGCATACCAACGGGGGTGCAGGGGTGGTCCGCCCCGGATGACACACATGGGGGGGTGTCAGGCACTGCCCAGGGATCCCAGGTGCATGTGGGACCCTTGCACTTTCCCTGTCATTGCAGCTTTGTAAAAATGTTGATCGGATCAGCAGAGAGCCCAGTGGTGTGGGGCAAGTTGTCTGTAACACCCCCCCCCCCCGTCATCTCATCAAGTTAGGCTGTCCCTCAGGGATGTTCATTATCTCCTGAGGCAGCCGGAGGTGGTGGGCTGGGTAGGGGTGTGGCTGTTTCCTACAGACTCCTCCCCTCAGGCTGTCCCCCTACCACAGCTATATTACCCTAACCTGGTACTATATACCCGCCTAACCTGGCACTATAAACTACCCTACCACTATATACAACCATGACCAGGCACTATATATTGCTCTATATATCACTCTAATCTGACACTATATACCGCCCTAACCTGGCACTATATACCACCCTGACCTGGCACTATATACCCACCTAACCTGGCTCTATATATCACCCTAACCTGGCACAAGGGCCGGTACTACCACTAGGCAGCCGCCCTTAAGGCGCATTGCTGCCTAGGGCGCCCAGCCAATGGTGTTTCTTCCTCTTTTCTCTGCAGCAAGCAAGTCTCAGCATCAGCAGGCAGCCGCTGCTCCATTCGCACATAGTGTCAGAGGCGCAGCAGCAGTGGAGGACTGAGTCTGTGTCCCGACTCCAGAATGAATGGAAGCAAACATTCATTGGTGGGTGCTGGTGAGGCTGTATTTACTGGGCGTTTCATTATAAAGGTGGGGTATACATGGGCAGGGCAAAGGAGGTGGAGGTGGAGTCAGGGCTGGAGCGGGGGCGGTAAAAAAAAGGGTGTTAAATATCTTTGCACCAGCCACCCTAACCTGCCAGTATGCTACCTTAACGTCACTTGACATCAACATGTGGCGAGCTGCCCATCTGCCGGGGGGGGGGGGGGGTGCCAGATATAAGTTCCGCCCCTGGTGCCAAATGCTCTAGGTAGATGCTATAGAAGACACCTGGGAGCCAGAAATCTTGCTGATTGACAGGGGATCAAATACTTATTTCACTCATTAAAATGTAAATCAATTTATAACATTTTTGAATTGCATTTTCTGGACATTTTTGTTATTATACTGTCTCTCACTGTTAAGATAAACTTACCATTAAAATTATAGACTGATCATTTCTTTGTCAGCGGGCAAACATACAAAATCAGCAGCTGCTGCAGTGGCGAGGGCCACAGTAAGCCTATGGGTGATGTCGCCTCTCCAAGGCATTACCAGCCATTGTTGAACACTCTCTCTTCTCCCCTGCAGCTGGCACTGGCTGACAAAGGGGAGATTGCGTGACCAGAGCAGCGATCACTGGTGTCTTTCCTCACTAGAATTGTTTTCAATGTGCCTAATTTGCACTGCAACACAGCCTGAGGGGCAATTGCCGTTTTACCACAGCACACAGTTAGGCACCGCATTGTCACCACACAGCAGCTGTGCAGTGAGATGACTGAAGTGTCACTTTGTGCATTTTAAATAAAATTGTCAAAAAAGGGAACTGCGTGATGCACTGCAACACCACCATCCTCACCGCGACTTGCTGCAGCCAAAACTGAAAGCTGCAGCACACTGACCTGCTCAGGCTTAGTGTGTGCACAGGGTAAATGGACCCTTATTATTTTTCTTCCATATGAGCCTGCAAAACATTGTAACTGTGATCAGTGGATTGCGGGTACAATTCCTGGCTCCTGGGGGTACAATGTGAGGCTCCTGTGGGTATAATCCCAGGCTCCTGCAGGTACAATGCCAGGCTACTGCCGGTACTATGCCAGGCTACTGCCGGTACTATGCCAGGCTACTGCCGGTACTATGCCAGGCTACTGCCGGTACTATGCCAGGCTACTGCCGGTACTATGCCAGGCTCCGGTGGATGCAATGCCAGACTCCTGTGGGTACAATGCCAGGCTCCTGCTGACCCTTCCGCTATCTCCTTATCTGTACTAAGGTACCGGCTTTTGTTTACGGAGCTAAAATGTCTACAAACTATTAGTGTGATCACCAACCTGTGCCCATCTGCAACCATGACAGATGGGTAGGGCTGCTGTTACAAATCACAGGGCCCGTACAACAGCCTACCCAACAGCTCAAACCCCCCCCCCCCCACCCCCCCAAAAAAAAATGATCAGTGATATTTTCACAAAAATATATTATATCATGGACACAAGTACAACAAAACTTATAAAATCCAGAAGATAAAACTGTACTGAGTTGATAAATAAAGCACTGTGTGTGAATGAGGTTTTGGGGCTCATTCACATGGTGCTGTGTCCTGTACAGTGTGAATCATCATATTTATTTTTTATGTGGTCAGAGCTGTGTGCAGGCAGCCTACGTGTATGGAGAGGGACAATGTTATGGGAACGTAGCAGCTATACCAACACAGCCACAGGTCCTAATTTGACAGTGTGGGTGCAGGTGGGCAGGGTGCATTTGAGGCCACTCGCCCACACCTGCACACTTGTCATATTACGACTTGCAGCTGTGTTCATACAGTGCTTTGGGGTCCTTGACAAGAATGATTATTGGGGTGGCAGAGGAGCCCAATTACTGGAACTGATCCCTGTGACACCCACTGCAACAGTTGAAAGCCTGTGGGAGAGGAGGGAAAGCCAGCTGCCCTGAGGGGGGTACACAGGGGGCCCAGGCATCAGGGGTAATCAGAGCGTCAGGGGGACATTTACTGGATCTGATCCCTGTTCGGCTCTCCCTGCAGAAACTAAAAGCAGTTAGGGCTTAGTCTCTCAGTGGATGCAAGGGAGATATCAGAAAAGAGAGGGGGTCCGGATTGTGTAGTATTTTGAATAAACGTAGCTTTTATTGATAACAACGAGTGTGTCAGAATTTCCGACACACAAAATTTGAGCTCTGGATCTCAAATTTTCCGACAACAATATCGGTTGTCAGAAATTCTGATTGTGTGTACACAATTCTGAAGTTCTATGCATGCTCGGAATCAAGCAGAAGATCCGCACTGGTTATTAAACTTCAATTTCCTCAGCTCGTGTCCAAAAAAGTCTGTGCATATGTACAGACAAGAGAGCCAAATGAGAAAACCTGCTGAATTGAATCCTTTTAAGGAGTCAACAGCAAAACACAGCACTCGAGTCTTATTTTCAGGCAGATCATCCTCCTGGTTTAGGCCTATCAGGCCGTTTGACCTGATCCTTTATGAACTGGCAGATACCAATTGCTGCAACAGCTTGCTGAATAGCGGAACTGGCCAAAGAAAAGTAAGCCTTCAATAATGACTACGAACTTTTCATTTATGGGATGTAAAAAAGGGAAAACCTCTCAAGAGGAACAAAATCCTGTCAGGATGTTGCCAATCAGCATGCATCGCCTGTTCCAGCAGGGGGTGTGGGGGAAAGCCTGTGCGGCCTGAAGAGGCCTCAGGGATCCCAAGAGGTCCAGGGGGCTCAGTCACCTCTACTTTCTTAAGAGGCAACTTAAAGATGGAACTATTTCGGTCAGAGTCAGGATGAAAGCCTTTGCGACTGAGAGGCAGACATCAACTGGATATCTTTTTGTCCAGATTGCTTGGCAGCAGACTCCTCCGCCAGGCTCTCCACAGAATCCTGAGCTTTTAGCACTTCCCCATTCTCAACCCATTCCTGCTCCAAACTAGGAGGCTCCAAGGAGGGGGATCTGTCATGCTTCTTGCCACCCTGCGGGATGGAGGCAATCGTGCCAGCAATCCTGTGCTCTAACCTGGCTAGGGCTGAGCACAGTTCATCCTTAGAGATAAAGCGTGAAGCAGCAGCCTTGACTGTAGGCACAATCCCAGATAGGGGCAGCGGCTACGATTGCCCGGAAGCCTCTGGTCCCATCAGGGGATACAACAATAGGGATACAACTAGGTTCATTGGGAAACTACTGATGACATAGCTGTGCCCTCCCTGTAGTGTTAGTCTTGCTCCTCTTTTTTGAAGACATTTACTAGCCACAAAAAAACAGAACACCTGGGTGTAGTATTAAAACACATCAGTATGGAGACTCTTTAATAGGGCTCACCAAGCCTCTATGCATCAATCCTGTTAAGCACCTTAGCCTGCCAAGCGACACTTGGTGACTCGTGTGACTCTGGTAAGGAGAAATGAACCGCTGCAAGTGCCTGCTCAGGGTCTGCTCTGTGTCCCACAACTGCCTTCTGGAAGCACCGCATGCTTGACATATACAGCTTAAATAAGCTGGCTGTGCACCGGAACATTCTGTGCATGCGTGTGCATGTACGTGCGTGGTGCTGACAAACAGGAGTGGCTGTATTCACGTGTAACTCAAATCTTCGTTTGCCCAGATAAAGGATACTGCGCACATGCGGCAAAGCCGCGTGCACCATGTCCAAACAAACTGCTAAGTTCAGTGGCGCTTTTCCGAATGCACGTGCGCCATAGCTGCCAAACAACTGCTGAGTACGATGGCACTCTTGCGAATGCACGTGCACCATGGTAAACCAAGACTAAATGGCGCATCGTCATGTACCATCATACAGGTAAAAAAAAAAAAAAAAAAACAGCCAGACAAGCAAAAAAAGTACACTGTGAAAAACACCCACAGCTAGCCAAAAACTCCCCCGTATGGTCACCGCACACAGGTGTCTAGCCTCTAGCTAACTTGACTGATTGCTAAAATCACTGGGAAACCCCACAAAATTAAAATAAAGGGGTTTCACTTACCCGTCTAAGTGCAGGGCAGCTTGCAAACTAAGAGCCAACCTTCACGGCGTGTTCCTGTCACTTGAGGACCTTCAAGGACTGGGTAGCCTTTTCATGTTTAGGGTCCACTCCCTTGGACCCGTACAGCACCCTGCAGGAATGCCTTAGGGCTGTAGTGTCCAGGATTCCACTTTGATGGGTCCAGTGCCCGGAGGTCGCATTACAGGCAAAACCTTGCAGGTTCTCGAGTCTTCTTTGCGAGGCTCGGTTACCATTTATCTAAGCATATAAGACCTGTGTCAAATGGAACCGATCGGTCAATCCCTTGATTCATTTAAGAACCGTTTGTGGGACTAGAGACCTGGAGCTCAGAGCTCAAACAAACCATGCCAGCCACCTTGCAGACACTGGTAAAAAAAAAAAAAAAACTGAAGTGCTTCCTGTATGGGAGAGGTTATATAGGCAGCAGGTAATGAATAGTAGCCTGTCTCTGTATCCCATGATGTATGAAAAAGAAACGCTGACCTAACTGTCCCTGTACACACGACCGGTTTTCCCATTGGGATAAACTCTGAAGGTTTTTCCGATGGAATTCTGCTGAAACTGTCTTGCCTAAACACGTTTACACCAAAGTCCGACCGTCAAGAACACAGTGATGTACAACTCGCACGACGGGACTAGAAAAAAGAAGTTCAATGGCCAGTAGCTTCTGTCTCGTACTTGCTTCAGAGCATACGTAGTTTTTGGTATGTCGGAACAGCATACAGATAAGTGGTTTTCCCGACAGGAATTGATTCCGTCTGAAAAATTTAGAACCTGTTCTTTCTAGGTCCGTCAGAATTTTTGACGTAAAAAGCCTGATGGGGCATACACATGATCGAAATATAGGATGTAAAGCTCCCGTCTGACTTTTTCTGTCGGACATTTCACTCGTGTACACGGCATAAGGTTAGCTTCAAACCTGGCCACTCTGGTGTATGTTAACACATGTGCATTATGTCATGCATTATATTAAGGCAGCAAATATGTTTGAATGGGCTGCCAACACACCAGAGGGCAAATAAAAATAATAGTGTAGCGTGTTGCCATGCATTGAGGAGGTACTTTGGGGTGCAGTTCAACATCAATGACACTGCAACACACCAATTCTGTAAAGTGAACCATCATAGTACAACAGAGGCTTAAATGTTTGATATGAGCATCAGCAAATGTTACAATTAGCATTTTTTTCATACATTCAGCCCCAAATGTGTTATAACCTATTGTTGTTACAGGGCAACTTGCAGAAACCATTCTATATGGATGACATTGATCAGCATGGAACATACAGAGACCTATTTACATAAACAGAAACTAATGGGGACCATATTGCTGAAGTGTAGCAGATACAGAATATCTAGGGAGCTATTGCAAGCCACCTATACAAGTGTTCAGTGTTGGTGCTTTAAGGAGACCTTTTACTACCCTGTTTTGAGAACTGTTCAGAGTCCACAAAAATATATATTTTTTTTAATTGATGAATAGAGAGCTTAACACGAGCTGCACCAGAACATAAATTACACTGGTGTCAAGCTATATCACTTTACTAGAAGTATGCTTCTTTGTTGTTGCCTAGATGCACTATATACACTGAGCTTCAAATTCCCATGCGAGTTTCTTCTAGGGGTTTTCCTTTCCTAGCAAATTTATATATCATAGAATGCTTTATATTGTTTGATGGAAAAAATGTCCTTCCCAAAGATATGTTCATACGCCTTTATGGGGATTTATATGTTACAGTGGGACTGAGAATTGCAAGAACATTAAAATATTTTCAGGAAAAAACGTTACCTAAAATATTGAAACAGTGCACACAACATCAAAAGGTCTAGTCCACCCAAAAGCCATTATTTAGATATTGGTGGAACCCCATTAGCTGGGTCTTCCTATGGTTTCAATATAAATTATGATTCTCTGTTACTAACTATATATATATATATATATATATATATATATATATATATATATATATATATATATATATATATATATATATATATATATATATATAGTTAGTAACAGAGAATCATAATTTTTGTCCCTGTTATTGTGCAGCTGGGAATTTTGGCCACTTCGTCACACATGTGTTGTTGTCATGACAGGATACTTTTTTAACACAAGTACAACAGAAGCACATCAGGAATATGAAAGGTTGGGGTAACACTTAACTTTCTAGCATACACTATACTAAACACATATTTGGCAGGTGGACTTACCCTTTAATAATAATCTAAATTTTATAATTTAAACTAGTAAAAGCTGTGTAATTTTCCTGCACAAGGTGCCATTTCATGACACTTTTACCACCTTTAGCACGCATGCCATTGTTAATAAAGACATTAATATAAAAAGGTACCGAGGCATAAGATTGTTATGGGCAATTCTGATGATTATTCATGTATGTGTGTGCACAGATCAGTTCAGAGTGCAATAGCTGGGCAGATGGTCTATCGGGTTAATTGGTACTAGAATAAGACAGTATATTGAGATGTCTGACAAGGTCTGTCTGCCCACTCAGATGTGCAGGGAGCTGGAGGGGAGAGATTATTCTTGCGGGTTTCTTTACATACAGCAGACAATGGAAATGACCAGCTGTCACTTTCCACTATGGACATCATGCAAAACTACAGTTGTCTGGATGTCTGGCATTTAACAAATGACTGTTTCAGCATATGTACATCCACCCTAAGAGAATAGAATTTAGTGAAAAAAATTCTATAACAAAAGTGTATCTTTAAATAGAATAAAAATACGCAAATTAAAATGTGTAATATATTGCAGCACACCAGTACTTAGATGTGGCGAAGATGGTGGTGTTCTTTTCTTCAACTGGTGTTCCTGTCTATAACGCATTCAAACGCTCACTTACTGTACTGCACCTATGCAGGTGCATCATCATCCCAGGACATAACTACAGAACACCTCTATCACCATAACACAGTGGGTAGAGGTTTTGGAGTTCCCATAGACATCTAGGAGCAATGCTCACTGGTAAGGGTTCAGCACAGGCAGAGAGTTACCAGCTCACAAGATTTGTGGCACTTCTTGCACTTAGCAGATAACAAAATGCTTTCCATGGTATATTTCAACACATGAAAAGGGAGCGAATAAAGAGTTAATTGTTAGGGTTTACATACAATTTTTAACAGCATCCTGAAATTAAAGACAGAAAGCAAGGTCAGTATTCATATCAATATTATTTATTGTGTAAAATAGCAGACACATGGGAGCAATATACAAATATTTCTTGTAATAACACAAGAATAAAATTCTAAGAAACATGGTCACTCGGACTCTTCTTCAAACTCAACAAGTGGAGCATGTCGGCTGGCTTGTACACCTTCTTTGAAGTGAACCTTTTTGATGGTGCCTGCTTTGGGTGCTCGTATTGTGTGCTATAAGAAAACAGATGGGAATTCAAGATTTATTAGAAAACATTACTTTTAAGAGGTGAATATCAAGACAGATTCCTTTTCATAATCTGCCTGGAGTTCAAAGTTGCAAGGCCTGCTTTTTAAGTGTGCCCTCTCCTTGAAAAGTTGTGTATCACCCTCTAGTGTGCAACTAGTGTAGGTAAATTTATTTTGGTATGAATCGTTGTAACTGAGAGTCTGTAATTCGGTCGGGTTACTGCAGGTCAGGCTGGGTGGCTCTACAGGGTGGGTCTCTGGTACCTCCCCCTGGTTCTTTAAGCTTGGAGAAGCTTCTAAAAGTTAGTGGGCAGAGGCCAGAAGGGTGGTTAGGTGAGCCCTTAAAGTGAAACTATAGGCAAAATTTTTTTTAAAACACCTGTCAGATTTTTTTTCCCCCCATTTTGGAGATTTCCCTTCATTTCCTGTCCATAGCCAAACAGGAAGTGAGAAGAAATCCCTGCAAATTAAGGGAATTCCCTGGGAACTCCCAGGTCACCAGAACTAGTATCCCCATTGGATGATTTCCCCTCTGTTACTTTTCTGGTGACAACCCAAAATTTGGGATTTTTTTTTTTTACATTCAATGATAATGGTAAACTGGACAAATAGAGAGGGGGGAATCTCAATGGGGCACAGACAGCAATAAAAACTGGCAAGCCTTTTAATCCCTCTGTTGGCTGGAGCTGAGGAAAGGAAGGAGAGGAAGCCTGAGCCTTTGCATATCCGGGCTGGCATGAGAAGATCTGATCAGTTGGAGGCCTGAACAGGAATCTTGCCCAGTGTAGCACGAGTACCTCAGCACACCTGGGGCCATACAAGGGGAGAGACTGCCAGAAGCAACATACTTTAACCACTTTCAGACCGGACCATTTTGCTGGTAAATGACCAGAGGTCTTTTTACACTTTGGCACTGCGCTGCTTTAACTGGTAATTGCGCAGTCATGCAATGTTGTACCCAAACGAAATTTGCGTCCTTTTCTTCCCACAAATAGAGCTTTCTTTTAAAGGTATTTGACTGACTCTGCGATTTTTATTTTTTGCGATATAAACGTAAAAAGACCGCAAATTTTGAAAAAAAAATGATATTTTCTACTTTTTGTTATTAGAAAAATCCAATAAACTCAATTTTAGTCATACATTTAGGCCAAAATGTATTCAGCCACATGTCTTTGGTAAAAAAAAAGTCAATAACTGTATATTTATTGGTTTGCGCAAAAGTTGTCACATCTACAAACTAAGGTACGTTTTCTGGAATTTACGCAGCTTTTAGTTTACGACTGCCTATCTCATTTCTTGAGGTGCTAAAATGGCAGGGCAGTACAAAACCCCCCCAAATGACCCCATTTTGGAAAGTAGACCCCCTAAGGAAATTGATAAGTGGCATGTTGAGCCCATTGAATATTTTATTTTTTTGCCTCAAGCGATTGAATAATGACAAAAAAATTTTTTTTTTATTTATTTTTCACAAAGTTGTCACTAAATGATATATTGCTCACACATGCTATGGGTATATGTGAAATGACACCCCAAAATAAATTCTGCTGCTTCTCCTGAGTACGGGGATACCACATGTGTGGGATTTTTTGGGAGCCTAGCCGCGTACGGGGCCCCCGAAAGCCAAGAACCGCCTTCAGGTTTTCTAAGGGCGTAAATATTTGACTTCACTCCTCACTACCTATTACAGTTTTGAAGGCCATAAAATGCCAAGATGGCACAAAACCCCCACAAATGACCCCATTTTAGAAAGTAGACACCCCAAGCTATTTGCTGAGAGGCATGTTGAGTCCATGGAATATTTTATATTTTGCCACAAGTTGCGGGAAAATTACAAACTTTTTTTTTTTTTTTTTTTCACAAAGTTGTCACTAAATGATATATTGCTCACGCATGCCATGGGCATATGTGAAATGACACCCCAAAATAAATTCTGCTACTTCTCCTGAGTACGGGGATACCACATATGTGGGACTTTTTGGGAGCCTAGCCGCGTACGGGGCCGAAAACCAAGCACCGCCTTCAGGCTTTCTAAGGGCGTTACAGTTTTGAAGGCCATAAAATGCCAAGATGGCACAAACCCCCCCAAATGACCCCATTTTGGAAAGTAGACACCCCTAAATTTAGGGGTACACTAGTGAGACTAGGTAATAAATGGCGGGTGCCCTGAAACTATAAAAAAATAACTAACCAACCAGCGTCACCTGTAACAGTTATATGGTGATCACTGGTGAAAGGGTTAACTAGGGGGCAATCAGGGGGCTTTATGCGGTAGTATATGGGGGTCCCTGGCGCTATAAAAAGCTGCGGCGAACCTAAATACCTACCTGCCTAACTAGCGTCACCTGTGACACTAATACAGCGATCAGAAAAACGATCGCTTATTAGGCTGGGTTCACACTGGAGCGATGCGGGAACGCCACGAATCCGCGGCGGGTTCCCGCATCGCATGCCTCCCAGCGGCAGTTCACACTGCCCTATGCGAACTGCTGGGAGTGTCAGTGAAATGTTAATGACACCCCCAGATCAGTTCGCATATCGCAGTGCGATCTGCAAACTCGGATCGCATGGTGTGAACACCCATGCGATCCGATTCTGCTGCGGACCAAAAAAAGGGTCCCGTGCGAATTTGCGGCGGGTGCGGCGAATGGCTGAACTCGAATCGCAGAGATTGGATGTGATTTGCACTGCAGTGCGGTGCGAATCACATCCGTTCTCATAAACCGCTGCAATGTGAACCCAGCCTTAGTGACACTGGCGACGGGGGGTGATCACGGGGTTAAACCTTTATTGGGGGGGTTAGGGGGGTACATTAGAACTAAAGGGGGCTAACCCTAACTGCCCTAACAGTTATTACAGTCACAAATGACACCAATGCAAAAAAAAATAAAAAATGCATTGGTGTCACTGTGACTGGGGGGGGCAGGGGTAATTGGGGGGGTGATCGGGGGGTAAAGGGGGGGTGTGAGTGTGCCTGGCATGTTCTACTGTGTAGTGTCGTGTTGGTGCAACTCACCGATCCTCTCTCCTCGGTGCCGGAACGAAAAATACCAACACGGAGGAGAGATTACATCACTTCCTCTCCTGTGTTTACATTACAGGAGAGGAAGTGATGTCACGAAGGATTTCCATTCGTCGGGAGCGATCGCGAGGGGGTGGCCATGAATGAATGGCCGCCCCCTCATCCCGGATCGCTCCCGAACGAATACCGACCGCCGCAGGCATGGGGGGGGGGGCCCGATCGGGCCCCCCACCCGCGGGAAGGCAGGGACGTACAGGTACGCCCATATGCCTGCCCGTGCTATTCTGTCGACGTACATCGTCGTGCGGCGGTCGGCAAGTGGTTAAGGACAGATTTGTCGTGAATCTCGATCCCTTGTCCTTGGGAGTTCAGAGCAGCCATATGGGCCAGGCAGCCAAGTGGGCTGGTAGTATCTGGGAATGTCAGAACTGGGTGAAGGTTTACAGTGGAAGCAAGATACTTCTGCATACAGTTTTCAACTTTATGCTAATTCTTGAAGGGGACTGAGAGCTCCTGGCCCGTAAGGGATCTTGTCTCCGATTCATAGAGACTGCGTTATTCTGGAGGGAGTACAGCCCAAAAACTTCATTTTTGTACACAGGGAAGATAGTTATACTCATTTGATGTTTCTTCAAGTAAAGTTGGGCATCCTATAATCCCTTTACCCTATCCAAGTTGTTTCCCCAATTAAACAAAAAACAAAGCCCATGGACTGATTACTTATGTTTGGATGCAAGTTGGAAATGAGTGTTGCATGGCTATGCAGGAATAGGAGGAATCAAGATATCCAACGCCCTGCGGGGGTAGCGCTACAGTTACAGAAGACAGCTACCTGGCTACCATAGTACAAGAGGCGACTGCACCATCCTGCTGGCGAGATCCCATAGAATGCAAAGTGGTTAAAATTTTGTGAGAAGATGCTTGCAGCATATGGCGGGCTCGTCTTCTTAGACTTCACATACACTTGGCCTACATTTACTGCGGCCATGGGAAAACATGGCAAAATCGCATCACGATTTTACTGCGTTTCGTGTTTTCCCATGGCCGGCAGTCAAAATATTCCTATCCTGAGAGGGAGGTTAAAGCTCACCTAGCCGCAGCAGCTCCCTAACTCTGCTAAATGGAGTTGAGATTGGGAGCTTCGGCAAAAAGACACCAAAAGCTCCTAAACTCAAGTTTAGGAGCGGCTAATGTACATGAAGCCTTAGAGAGATTTGGGCTATTAAACATCCCCTAGATTTAAGCAGAAAGATGACTCTACGCTCAACAAGGCGCAGTGGCCAAAAGCCGATGGAAAAGCGTATGTGTTATACAACCTTTTGTCTTTTATGGGACTCTTTTGTAAGTTTTATAATGCATTTTCTGCAAGGGAGAGGGAGACACCTTTAAATAGGAGGCCTTGCAATTTAGGTGCAAGGTCTGCTTTAAAGCGCATCTCAAAAGAAGAAAAAAAATAAAAAACACATTTGGTACATTTCTGGATTACATGCACATTTTCTAGAATTTTCCCCTTTAAAACAACTACAAGTATATCAAAATAATAGTTAGTATGCCATTTATACTGTATGGTATGTTCCTCCTAGGCATGTGGTGTCAGCCCTGCCTACCTAATTTCAAATGCACTACAAAAAACACAGACCTCTCTTTACCACAGCCTCTTTCCACTTCCATACCCCCTCCTTGTCCACTTACAGACAGCATAGGAAGTTATCAGCTCAAAAGACTTGTGGCAAACTCAACAGGTATTTTGTGCACCAATCTAATAAACAAAACTCTTTTAAATGGTATATTTAGCAGACCACAAGGGAGCAAATAAGAGACGTGAACTATTAGGGTTTACATACACTTCAATATGGTTGAAACAAACGGTATAGTATACATGACAAAAATACTGCTAACATTACATTGAAAAGGTTTTGTATCTGAAATAAAAGATTTCCAAAGAACCAAGGTAAAAAAAAAAAAAAAATACACTGAGGTTTTGGCGCGGTCACAATACCTACAGACATGAAGTTATTTCTGCCACTCCCAATGACGACAGCCACACTGAGCAACCATTGTCTATAGGCACAATCATTCAATTCTATGCATGAAGACTTACCTCCATTTTCATAGCAATCATGACCATCAGTGGATCTCCAGCTTCTACTTTATCTCCAGCTTTTACAAACACCTATAAACAAACCATGAATAATAATTAGACAGTAAAACAGCTAGCTGGGTTATTTACTAATTCATGGTTGTGTATTTTAACAGGTTATTTATTGCACATAAATGGAAAATATAACATCTCAAGGTTAAAAAAAAAAAAAAAAAAACTACCCTTTAGTGCAATATGAAATGTTTACATGTCATTCCAACTATAGGTCTCTAATTTTAACCCTGCCACTCATATCCTGCAGCCGAATCTCTAGCACGCTAAATACCTATAGCTGCTTCTTATTCTTTTTCTTTGGGATGGCCCTGAATTTGAGCCTGGTTTTGGTTCATCGCCACCTCATGACAAACATTATAGCTTAAAGGAGTTGTAAAGATTCAAGTTTTTTTTTTTTAAATAACAAACATGTTATACTTGCCTCCTCTGTGTAAAGGTTTTCCACAGAGTGGATCGAATCCTCCTTTTCTGGGGTCCCCCAACTCCTACCTGCATAGAGTGCCCCCTTAGAGACCCACATTCCAAGGGGACACTCGTGTGGGTGCGCCCGAGTTCTGCTGCTGCGTCCATTGACACAGACAGCAAGACTTGGCACTGTCCCCAGACTCCTGTGTCACTGGATTTGATTGACAGCAGCGGGAGCCAATGGCGGCTGCTGCTGCGATCAATCTATCCAATAAAGAAACCCAAGACAGCGGCTGTAGCTGGAGTGCTTGTTCCAGTCGCTGCAAAGATCAAAGAAAAAGGTTTTATCCCTTCTCCTCATACCTTCGTGGCTTACCATTTGTAAAAGATCTGTGTAAATACCTTTTCTTGTAAATCAGCTTTGGCGTGATCACGCTAAGAAGCTGTAGCTCCCCTGTGTCAGAGCGCTTAAAAACAGGGCTGTATTTATGGGGCTGCAATGCCACCTGCCAATTTCCATTGCGTCCCCCCAAATTTCATTGGTGGTGCTCCCTCCCACCTCCTGCAGGAGCTGCAGCATCTCAAATCGTGTCCAGACCAAGTCAAATAGAAATAAATAAAATGGGAAAAAAAAAGCATTTACACAGATCTCAAACTTTTAAAACACACAAAAAATGCTAAAGTTCATTACCTTTTCTATCGTTCCAGTCATGGGTGCTACAGCCCCTCCTTGACTTCCTGAGGTGCTTACTTCAGAGAGAAATTTGGGAACAGGAATACCCAACTGAACACTGTCCTCCTGCAGCAAGAAGACATGGATAGTGTCAGATACAGTAGATGAGTGTGAGATATACAAAGTAATAGTTACTTACTTACAGAAATGTCTGTAATACAGAATAGCCATGTACATAGCTATTGTGATAATAGCAAAATGTACTTTTGAGTAACCCTAGCCTAACTGGACAAAGATTACTCAAAATTATTTATTGCTCATCGTTTTCTTTGCTCACTTAAAGCCCAAGTTTAGTCAAACTTAAAAAAAAATCTAAATGTGTAAACAATAGTGCTGCACTATAAAATATAAATTCAGATGACAGAAATAAAAGTACAAAATGTGTGAACGGTGTATACAAGTCAAAAAACAACATAGAAATTTACCCCACCAATCTTGGACTAGTAATGTCCATAGATCTCAGTGTCACTATGAAAAATACCCAGTAAAGTCAATCAAGCAAGGTAATGCAAGAGCTTCCGTACAAACCACCCCCTCGAAAGCCCCCAAGGGTGTATGTTTGCCTTACTGATGGACCCCAATAAATGGAGCAACAGAAGCCTTGTGTTATAAAACAATAGCTGCAGGTAAACACTTCAGTGAGTTTGTCAATAACCGCTCCGCTCAAAATAAGAAAAAACTCATAGTGCAGACTATAATAAAAACATGGCTTTATTCAAACTAAAAAACTGCACTTGCATGTAAGAAGCAAATAATAAGCTCATCACAAGTACTGAGCCTCCATCACCCCTCAGGTCTCTCTGCTTGAAGTACAGTCAAATCATGCCAAAAGGAAAGAGCAACAGAAGCCGGCAAAGCATCAAACCAAACACTCTTTCGCCTCAGTGTATCTCAGATGAGAGAGTGTTTGGTTTAGGGAGGGATGGGTTAGAAGCACAAACCAGACATTCATCTAGACCACCACCCCCCCCCCCCCCCCCCATATACAATATAGTACAGAGGGTATTTGGCACCAAATGAAACTCCTTTTTTTATGGGTATGGGGTTATAGCCAACCTGGTGGTAGGTGTTAAAAGCAGAAAGGGATATTGGGGTGGTGAAATGTCTAGTTATACGTGGTGAGAATAGGGATGTTCAGTGTGGTGGTGGCATGCACAGTGGTAGCAGATAGTGTGCACAAGGGTAGTTGGGTCTGTTCACTGGCAGTCAAGTGAATGGAGGGTGGAACTGGCAGGCCCAGTCAAAGTGAGCAACAGCAGCTATTTAAATGATAGAGCTCAGAGGGCACAGGCTGTATATGGGTACTGGGAGCAGTGTTCAGTGGCAGAATCAACATGAGAGAAACATGAGAAATGCACAAAAGGAACTGTAGATGCTGTGCAGGGGATGCACGAAGCACGGTAGGCACCAGGTTCTGCAGGTGGTGAACAAAGGAAGCAAGATCCTGAGTTAATGTGCAGGACAGTCAGGATGAAGGGATGGGATTGGACCATAACTTGGAAGACAAAGCGAGAGAGCTCTGGAGTCAAGTAAAAGTGCTTAGAAAGGCCTTGTCATTACATTATTGAGGATCATTAGGTAGGTTAAAAATTACAATAGCCCTAAACATATTCCACAGCAATATATAGAAAACATAAAACATGCATTAGGTTTCTGCCCTAGAAGTGCTTACACCTCACACACTGGTAACATTTACAATATACACTCACATACTGTAAAAATACATAAACACTAAGTTCTGACATATTTTGCAGTCTTCAGAGAATACTCAGCAAATCACATCAGTCTCTGCTGCCCTAGAGAAACTGACATTCTAATGTCCCAACCTTAGTTAGAACTATTATTTCAGTTCTGATACACAGGTTTTTTAATCCATCTATCTACTTTGTTTTCTTTGAAGTTCCACAATATACTCTTTTGTAGGCGAGAATCACAGTGTGCTGGACATCCCAACCTCCTGATATCTACAGAGGCTTCACTGCTACTCCAGTGGCTTACCATCTGCACCACTGTGACCCAGTCAGCTTTCCATCCTACAGACTGCATCTCGGACTGCCAGATGACCTCGCGCCCTGCATTCTGGACTCCTTATGTGCTTGATACCCTTTCCCTCTTGTGAGTAGCCATTTGACTTATTCTGTTGATTAAATGATTACTAAAATACTACACTGAGTCCGGCGCACCTTGTCCTTTCTTGATTGATAATAAATGGCTTCAGCCAAACACTAACCATGAGTGAAAGAAAATCTTTTGTGTTATCATTAATATTCAGAAAAATGCCCAAGAAATTATAAATTCTGCCAGGGTATGTAAGCTTATAAGCACAACTGTATATATTCATCAATTCAATGTTCAAATGCAGATATACTACTGTGTTACCATTGAGAAGAGATGGATAGTGTTATCAATGATAACAAGCTTGGATTTACAAAGTGTGCCATCCACAGAGCATCTTAGGAATGTCATGCCACCTTCATTCAGAAGTTCTCCTGAAACATTCAGCACTTTATCTTGAACCTGAAAAAAAATAAAAATAAAAAATAAAAATGCCCAGAAACTGAAATCCACTTTCATCTAAAACTAGCCAGTAATGAACCATATCTAGCTTGCCAGACAGGTGCTCAGACCAGCCAGCTCACTTTTTCCCTATATCTAGCAGTTACATGGTCTACTGTAACCTATCACAGTTGTGCACCCCATTATAATGATCAGATGATGAGTATTCAATACCCATTTGTGTTTTCAATGGTTATCCATCTACAGCATACAATAATCTTACTATTAATTCTGATGAAACCATTTTGAACTGCCTAGTATGGCTTCAACCATTTCCTAATTACTCGCTAAGAAACAGAGTTTACAAGCAGTTCAAATATATAACGGTGACAAGATATTTTATCTTAATTTTGTTGCCCGTGAGCTTGCAAAAAAGTGTAATATCTCAAAGCCATAATTTACTACTCCTCAGTACATGTTGCTCAGTACACGCTCCCAATTACCTGCATGTCAAATGATCCATCGCGGTTGTAATTAATTTTCAAGTCCACTTCTGTTAAAAAAAAAAAATAAAAAAAAAATAAGTTGCTAAATGACTGACAACATACAAGCAATGTACTTAAAGTATGGTTTTATTTTTTATTTTTAAGAATCATACTTACCTAAGTGGATGTAGCATCAGTCCGATCCTGCATCTGTCCCCCGCCGGCTCTAACAGTGAGAACCTAGTGATCTCGGTGCTCCCTGAGCAGAGAGCTGGTGGCCATCAGTCACCGACTCTTTGATCTGCCCCCCCCCCCCCCATGCTCGCTGGACCGCTTGGCTGTGGCGGGAGCATACGGCTCAGGGTCTCAATGGCTCACTGAGAGGCTGAGCCAGGTGCCAGTCCAGGCATGTGGGTAAATCCAGACTTTATTGTCGCGATCTTACCCCAACCTGGACTGGTTCTGTGACGTCACAAGACAGTGGGCTTCAGCCTGCTGTCTGATGAAAACAGGTAACAGAAGTGCAGAATGGACTGCACTCCTGTGAGCCACAGGAGAAGTAAAGCCAAATGAGCTTTGGCTGTACTTTTCCTTTAACAGAAAAATTTTGCCTGAACAAAGATGACAAAATTACTGAAAGATCTGTTTTTACTAGATAAAAGGAAAAAAGGGCATGGCACGGGATACACTTGGTGATAAGAAAGAAGTCATTACATCCACACTATGATAAACTAAGTCAGTTTCTTATATTAGTAAATATAAAATATTATGTAAATACTGTATTAGATATCCGGATATAAAGAAATGTAATAACCATTTGACATATGTGGCTTAAAAATTACATTTGGTGACTAGTAGCACTGAGTTCTTAGTACAGCAAGCCCCTACCATGAACACGGTTTATATGCCTTTTAAATGCATGTTCCCTTTGTGTATACTCCAAGTTCTCCAGTTTTCTTACATAAAACATACAAGTAGGTTTATTGGTTTCAGATCAAATTAGCATTTACAACGCACTCATCATTGAGATAGGGAAACAGAATGCTATCCCCTCTAGAGAAGGAACTCACTTTGCAAGGTGATGCTTTATACAAGTTCACCAGTACAGCAAGTGGAGGGAGATCTCCCCAAAGAGATTTAAACAGCAATTCAAATACAAATAATGTAAGAGCCATCTCCACTCTATTCAAAAGAAAAGTAAAAATGTTTTGGCTTAGGTCCCACTTAAAATCACATCTGACTGATGGAGATTTACATTTAAAGATTTTTATTCTGTTTCTATTTCACGCGATCCATCACTGAAAAAAAAAAGCTTTGGATGTATTATTACTTTAAAATTCACAAACATATGTCCAGTAAACAGAATGATGCCATTACATAAACTAGTAATGCACCAACTAAAATCCAATAGAACAAAACAAACAAACACACACACACTACAACATTTTCAGGATGGACCTGATTGGACAGTGTCTAAAAATTGAATGGCTCTGGTATGCGTGAAATCTGTGGACAGAGAAGAGGGAGAGAGAAAAGGAGAAGAGATTTCAAATCCCTGGGCCACTGCACTGACGGCTCAGCATCTTTGTAGCCAAGTACAGTTGTGACTGTGGGTGGGAAGGCAAGGTACGAGTACGATGTTGGTTCTCCATTTCATTTTTTTCTGAAAAGGTGATCACTGGACTTTGACAGGAAAAGTGAGATTATAAAATAATTTTTATCAGTCATGTTGACATGGAATCTTTACTGATGGGTGCCCAGTTTGTTCTTTCATCATCTATTCATTGCCAATTGTTACTGCTGTGAAGTAAACCTGTCACAAACTTTATCAGAGTATTAGCCATTGATCAGTGTCAAAAGTTTGGAGACTAAGCGATACCCTTTATTAGCAAAGCTCTCACTTCCTACCCTTTGCAGTGCTGTAGGAGAAATACAGCAGGGGGAAATGTCAGACCAACGTAAAAGTCCATTGCTCCCACACAGAACAGTCTTTAAGTGCATGTGCCTACAAAAAAAGAGGAAGAGTTTCTGCTAGAGAAGCGGAAACACCACAACAAGAAAAAAAAAAAACAAGCAATTTTTGCAGAGTCTACAATAAGGCATAGGGCCTCACACCATTAATGCAGAAAAAAACTGATGAAAATTTGCGCAGATTTCACTTGCAGAGACACCAGTTTACACCACTTTTTTTCATGCGTGTTTCAATTCGTTTTATATGCATTGCAGATTCCTGCATAGAAAGAAAACCACACATGATACCACTGTTGTGGTGTAAACAAGACACATAGAGAACAATGGTTTTCTTTGTGACCTTGCAGAATGCATGCAGAAAAACTCACGTCTCTGCACACTGGTGTGAGCAAGACCTTAAAAAAGTAGAAGTACAGCCAAAGCTTGTTTGGCTGTACTTCTCCTGTGGATCACAGAAGTGCAGTTTGTTCTGCACTCCTGTGACCAGTTTTCAGCAGACAGCTGGCTGGAGCCCGATGGTTGGCTGATGTCACAGAGCCAATCCATCGCTGGGGAAAGATCATGACAATATAGTCAGAATCAGCCCACAACCCTGAACCGGTACCCGGCTAAGCCTCTTAGCAAGCCACAGAGCCTGAGCTAGCCGCTCCCGCCACCCCCTCCGAGCCCATCGGTCAAGTGAGCATGCGGAGCAGAGCAGAAAGGCTCTCTGCTCATGGAGCCCTGAGAACTGAGCGATCAGTAGTGTTTGATGCATCACTTAGACTCCAGACAGACAGTCTACTTTTTTAAGCTATCCACATAAAGGAAAAGTTTGCCTTTTGAGGCTATTGGCTTGTAGTTCTCAAACTACCACAGAGCTTCCTGTCAATGTGAAACTGCCTGTGCGATTTAACTATAGACAGCTTACACCGACGGTCTTAAGGAGATCTATATGGCATCAGCGATCTGCTTTCCAGGCTTCGAAATAAAAAATAAAATACAAAATAAATACAAAATAGTAAAATGCACATTTTTTTTTTTTTTTAAGAGGTGAACCTATCTTTTAGGGAGAATTTCAGAATTAACCTAAGTTGGAAGGTATTTACAGTGGGGACGGAAAGGTTTCAGAGCTAAAAATGTTCACTCTGTTATATTGCAGCCATTTGCTAAAATCATTTAAGTCATTTTTTTCCTCATTAATGTACACAAAGCACCCCATATTGACAGAAAAACGCAGAATTGTTGACATTTTTGCAGATTAAAAAAGAAAAACTGAAATATCACATGTTCCCAAGTATTCAGACCCTTTGCTCAGTATTTAGTAGAAGCACCCTTTTGATCTAATAAAGCCGTGAGACTTTTTGGGAAAGATGCAACAAGTTTTTCACACCTGAATTTGGGGATCCTCTGCCATTCCTCCTTGCAAATCCTCTCCAGTTCTGTCAGGTTGGATGGTAAGCGTTGGTGGACAGCAATTGTTAGGTCTCTCCAGAGATGCTCAATTGGGTTTAAGTCAGGGCTCTGGCTGGGCCATTCAAGAACAGTCACAGAGTTGTTGTGAAGCTACTCCATTATTTTAGCGGTGTCATTGTCTTGTTGGAAGGTAAACCTCCAGCCAAGTCTGAGGTCCTGAGCACCCTGGAGAAGGCTTTCATCCAGGATATCCCTGTACTTGGCCGCATTCATCTTTCCCTCAATTGCAACCAGTCATCCTGTCCCTGCAGCTAAAAAGCACCCCCACAGCATGATGCTGCCCCCACCATGCTTCACTGTTAAGACTGTATTGGACAGGTGATGAGCAGTGACTAATTTTCTCCACACATACCACTTAGAATTAAGGCCAAAAAGTTCTATCTTGGTCTCAGATTAAAGAATCGTATTTCTTACCATCTCGGAGTCCTTCAGGTGTTTTTTTTTAGTAAACTCCATGCTGGCTTTTATGTGTCTTGCACTGAGGAGAGGCTTCTGTTGGGCCACTCTGCCACAAAGCCCCGACTGGTGGAGGGCTGCAGTAATGGTTGACTTTCTACAACTTTCTCCCATCTCCCGACTACATCTCTGGAGCTCAGCCAGTGATCTTTGGGTTCTACTTTACCTCTCTCACCAAGGCTCTTCTCCCCCGATAGATCAGTTTGGCTAGATGGCCAGCTCTAGGAAGGGTTCTGGTCATCCCAAACATCTTCCACTTAAGGATTATGGAGGCCACTGTGCTCTTGGGAACCTTAAGTGCAGCAGAATTTTTTTGTAACCTTGGGCAGATCTGTGTCTTGCCACAATTCTGTCTGAGCTCTTCAGGCAGTTCCTTTGACCTCATGATTCTCATTTGCTCTGACATGCACTGTGAGCTGTAAGGTCTTATATAGACAGATGTGTGGCTTTCCTAATCAAGTCCTAACCAAACACAGCTGGACTCAAATGAAGATGTAGAACCATCTCAAAGATGATCAGAAGAAATGGACAGCACCTGAGTTAAATATATGTGTGTCACAGCAAAGGGTCTGAATACTTAGGACCATGTGATATTTCAGTTTTTCTTTTTTTAATAAATATGCACAAAATGTCAACAATTCTGTGTTTTTCTGTCAATAATGGCTGCAATATAACAAAGAGTGAAAGATTTAAGGGGGTCTGAATACTTTCCTTCCCCAATGTATGTGCCTCTACTCTTAGTAGAGAAACAGAATAAAATAAAATATCACACAACATCCAGAAATACAAAATTCACTTACTATTGTCTCCATCCAGCAATGTGAGGTTCCTGGTATATGAAATATTTATTCTTCTGCCACTGCCAGAAGCAAATGGAGAAAATTTGTCTACAAAAGCAAAATTGTAAAACGTCATATTTTCACATTTTGCACTGTTTCTTGCAGACAATGCAAATTACATTTACTCTCATTCTAAGTGTCCTAAATCCACCTGGCAAGCCTCTCTTGCAATACTGCAAAATAGGAACACATTTTATAGATATCTAGGTACCACAAGCAGAAAATAGTTCAAAAGAAGTATAGTTAATGAGATCATGATTTCTAACTCCGAAAGGAAACAATATACAGTATATTTACCCGTAGTGGTGTTTTGAGCTAAACATGCAGAAATATTTGGTCTTTACACCACTAACTTCCTCTTCTGTGCTTTCTAGAATCATATAGGGGTTGATTTACTAAAGTAAAACACAGACTGCTCACACTGCAAGTTCAGTTGCAATTTGCAAGGGAATTTTCCCCAGATCTTAGTGAAGGAGTTCCATCATGCAATCACGTGCAAGCAAAAATGCTGTTTTTTTTCTATGTGCATATAGTAATTGGGTATAAATTTGCAAGTGAAATTTCATCACATTATCTAAGCTGTTGGGAAAATTCTCTTGCAGAATTAAAACATTCCTTGCAATGTGAATTGTATATTTGTCTTTAGTAAACCAACCCCATAGCGTAAAAGGATGTTGTAGCACTGTAATAGAACCCCCAAACACTACTCGGACCAACACTGGCAGAAGACATGCTACTTAGGATCCTATTAAATAAATTGACATATAGGAATTTCTATTACCTACCAACAGCTGAATTTTGCATTAGCATTTTCAGAGTAACTGACGTTTTCTGACTGCCATTGTG
The DNA here is from genome assembly GCF_037356315.1 of Lithobates pipiens. NCBI lineage: Eukaryota > Metazoa > Chordata > Amphibia > Anura > Ranidae > Lithobates > Lithobates pipiens. The sequence goes on along the minus strand of NW_027507758.1, from coordinate 400,795,756 downwards.
GAGGGGGTGGGAGGGGGGGGGCAGCGGCAAGATGCAGCTTTGCCTAAGCAGATAAAAATCCTTGCACCAGCCCTACACAGAGCTTTGAAGGAACGGCATGGGTATGCCATTCCTTTTAAGCACAAGGGCCAGTGATGTCACCGACTGCCAACCAAGTGAATATCTCCTAAGTGATGCAAGTTTAAGAGATATTAATTTAATATAGGGGTAAGCTTTATTATACATGCTTACCTGTAGTTAAAAATCTGAATCCAGAGTTTACTACCACTTTAAGCTTCAGCTCATTAGGATTTGTATTGTATCATATTTAATATGACGGAGAAACTTATTTTTAAAGAACAGGTTAACTTTTTGGAAAAAAGAAAAAGAATAAATGCACTTTTATTTGGAGGTAAAAAATAAAAAATTATGCATTTTTTTTGTAGCCTGTAAAGCATTGCACCAGTAATCAGCAGATCTCTGATGCCATGCAGGTCTCCAGCAGATCTGCCAGTGTATATGCTTGCCCGTTCATCCTGTACAGGTAAGCAGATACAATCTGACAGGAAGCATGAATGAACTACTATGGTGCTCCACAGAGCTATGGTAGTTCATTGAAGAAATAGCTGACAGCCACATAGGCTGCCGGACCTAGTAGCTTTCCATGCACAGAGCCCTGTAAATCAGTGACGTGAGTGGAGCCTCGCTTTGCCACATTTATTTATTTATTTATTTTTAACTTGCAACAGCTAGCGGGGAGGGAGAAGAAGCCTGCGAGCTGTCACAGCAGGGGATCGGTCCATTGGTAACATGTTACATCCTAAATATGGTTGCAACATGTTACGAAAGGTGAACGTATCCTTTTACCTGGACTAACCATTCATTTTTTTAACTAATGTGGCTATAAGTGTCTGATCTATAATATGGACTTTAAATCTCAAGTACCGTATTTTCCGGCGTATAAGACGACCTTTTACACTTAAAAAAACTGAGCAAAAAGGAGGGGTCGTCTTATACGCCGGGTCAGCTGCTGGGATGCCTTCTAGATGTCCGGTAATACTGTATGTAGCTTCGGCTACATACAGTATATACCACTGAACCAATCCCAATGAGCGATGTATTCAAATGAATACAGAGCCTGCTCGGATTGGAGTAGCAATCTCTGCCAATCCGAGCAGGCTACACACAGTAGCCTGCTCCGATTGGCTTTGAGAGTGAGGCGCGGGCTGATGATGTAACAGCCTCCGCCAATCCCAGCAGGCTTTGTATTCATTAATAGAATACATTGCTCGCCGTGATTGGCTCCAGCACCAGGAAGAAGGAAATGGCTCCAGCAAGAACAAAGAAGAGGGATATGAAGCGTCGGAAGCCTCGGAATGGGGGGTCGTCTTAAACGGTGAGTACGGGCAAAACATTTTAACTGTGCAGATTTTTAGGGGGTCGTCTTATATGCCGGGTCGTCTTATACGCCGGCAAATAAGGTACATTATTTGAGGAAACAGTTGCACACAACCGTCAGCCACAGCATAAACATGCCACAATGACAGCACCCTTACTAGGCTCCACAGGTGCTAATAATTGCATCCACACTACATAAATGCACCCTTACATTATAATGGAGCCGCACAATTTTTTAGAACCACCTAATGGCCATAACAATAGGAGTCGCGGTCTACTGCTTCTCAGGGGTTTACTGAATCTATCTGCATGCACGGTTGTAAGATAGTATGTGTGAGATCAGACTACATATTTCAATTAGTATAGAATACTGTATATAGAACATAGGGAAGGAGAAACAAACCTTCCCAATGCACATTGAACTCATGAGTTAAGATTTGCTCCTTCAGGATGAGACCCAGAGCAGCCTGACACAACATCTGATTGGAGATTCCTTTCTTAGGAGGAAACAGCTCGTTATAATGCTGGGGGATAAAACTGGTATGTACATCCCCTGCTTCAAATGCTGGATGTCCAGAGAGACTAAGGAGGAAATCAATATTGGTGCTTAGTCCTACAATCTGTAAAGACAGACCAGAAGGCAAATCAATAAACATATTAAGAGTGTGAGCATTAAACAGAGAAGAACGCAATTTTAATATAGATTTTCTATTAACCTGAGCATTTTATAAATAGAGAATCAAAGCAAAGCTAATAAAATGTAATCGCACATTACATTACAAGATTGTTAGCATTCAAAAAGTTCAGTGACCAAATAAATTTTGGTACTGCATTGTTACAGATTGTGATTTTTCTCAGAGGCTGCCATTGCTAGCCTCTTCTGAAATGCTAGCTGAATCTGTCATGTTGATGAATTAAAAATGTAGAGGGCGCTCTAAAACAATAAACGGTACCTGAGGAAATGTGAATTAACTCAGACAGCTAACATTAAATATGCTAATAAAGTGCAATGTGCATATACATAAATATACACAGGTGATATGCCACAAGTGATGCTGACAATATGCCAGAAAGACATGAAAAAGGGTATAAAAGACCCAAAAACAATATATAAATCCAGAGAAACTTCTGTGTTCAAGATCTTCCAGAGAAATAGTGAATGTTTCTTCACTGACTGTTCATAATACACCCAACGTGCTCTTATATATTATCTGCTTACCAGAGAAAATTTACTCTTCTAATTAAAAAGGGAGTCAGATAAAGCTTCAGCAAGAAAATGCTTGCTGCAATGATGGCCGGGGATATAGGAAACCTCTCCTCCGCAGGGATCATAGATGGGTTATGTAAAAAGATAAGGAACCAATAGTGTAAAATACAAATGCCGAATGTCTGCTTAAATATGCCTTAGCCTGGCACTGGGTCTGTGACCGTTATCGGGGGATGCCTCGCGGCTAGCCTCCGTGTCTGGTGTGCGTTCTACTATCCCACCCGGAACAACGAAAGGGAAAGGAAGTGCGGGAAGTAACGTAACCAAGTACTGCCTCAACATACGTTTCGTTATTACATCATCAGGAAGTGTACTTGGTCACTTGTGGGCGTATATTTTGATAGTGTGGAGCCAATACACACAGATGGGGAGGGAAAATTACATAATTGAGCAGCCACAATGCCGGTTTACATGACTCAAGATTGCCTCAGAGCTAAATAACATCCAAGTAGGTGCAAACTATGATTAATATTATATATAAGTATTAATAAGATATCATAGGACATTAATCCTAAAAAATACAATAAAAACTAAAATTTAAATAAAACTTTTACAATAAGCTTTTATGAATTAAGTTTAGTCCTTGGCCAGAAACTATTCAGGTCCAACTCTATATTCATACCCAGTGGCTGCATACTTCGCAATTTATACAACCACTGTGTTTCAATCCCATAAAATGTAAGTAATGTGGGGTCACTATTATGGTGGAGCCGAAAATGTTTATATACACTATGGTTTAAAAGCCCTATTCTTAAATGCTTATTGTAAGATCCATCCTCTCCTTTATCCTATTTCAAAATCCCCCCCTTTAAAAAAAATTTAATAAAAAAAAGTATCCTCTTTATAATAATAGTATTTTTAAAACCGCTTACCTGTAAAATCCTTTTATTGGAGTACATCATGGGAGACAGAGCCTAAGTAATAACTTAATGGGTTATGGGCTACCTTCAGGTGTTGACACGGGAAGTTCACACCCCTATATAACCCCCTCCTCCTTCCAGGAGTACCTCAGTTTTTGTAGCAAAGCAATATACTTAAAACCTCTGTGTCCCATGATGTAAGCCAAGAAAAGGACTTTACAGGTAAGCCGTTATAAAAATTTTCTTTTCTTTATCGTACATCATGGAATACAGAGCCTAATAACTCAATGTTACATAGCAATGCGATTTGAGGGGAGGGAGAGACAACCCGTAGGGCAACCCCAGACCTGAGGACTGCCTGCACCACACTGCGCCCGAAGGCGATATCCTCATACCTCCTTACATTCACAAAATTTTATCAGGTGGGTGTATGTACTGAAGACCAAGTTGCGGCGTTGCAGCTCTGAGCCATGGAGGCCTAGTGAAGCATTGCCCAAAAAGCACTAACCGACCTGGTAAAGCATGCCTTAACTTGAAACAAGGGAATCTTACCCCTTAAATCATAAGTTAGAATTATCACTGGTCAAATCCACTTAGCAACTGGGAATTTAACGCTGCCTGTCCTTTCTTAGGACCTTCTGGCAGAATAAATAAGACATCAGTCTTACGAATCTAGGCGGTTGCCTTTAAACTGCTCTCACCACATCAAGAAAATGTAGTGAGTTTTCTTCCCTAGAACATGGTTTTGGAAAAAAACGATGGCAGGACAATATATAACAATATAGGTTCAGGTGGAAACCTGAGACTACTTTTGGTAAAAAACTCGGATGAAGGCATAACACCACCCTGTCCTCATGAAAAATCAAATATGGCTCATAACCAGAAAGAGCAGCCAATTCCGAAACCCTCCTTGCTAAGGATATAGCAACCAAAATACCAGCTTCCTTGTCAGAAGGACTAAGGAAATATGCTGCATCGGTTCAAATGGCTGTTTTTTTTAACACTGACAACAGTAAGTTCAAGTCCTAAGGGCTTAAAGGTGATTTAGCTGGCAGAATAATCTGCATCACCCCTTGCATAAAACCCCAGACTAAAGAATGCGTAGCAAGCAGGCTTTGAAATAAAATCGATAAGGCTGAGACTTGGCCCTTAATAGTACTCAGGGCCAATGTCATCATTACACCTAACTGCTGAAAGGCAAGAATTCTGCTTATGATACATCTTCAAGGGTGCCAACCCTTGGATTCACACCAGGAAACAGAAGCCTTCCAGACTCTATAGTATATAGTGCTGGAAGCTGGCTTCCTTGCATTAAAGTAGAGATAACTGACCCGGAAAGCCCACGTTTCTTCAGAATGTGGGTTTCAATAGCCAGGCCATTAAATTTAACGTTTGTAAAGTAGAATGGAATATCGGCCCCTATGAGAGCAGGTCTGGCCTTAGTGGGAGGGATCATGGACCCTCCACTGCCATCTTTACGATTTCTGCATACCATGACCTTCTGGGCCATGCTGGTGCTACCAGAATTACCGGCTTTCTTTACAGCTTGATCCTGCAAAGAAGTCATGGCAGCAATTGAATAGGGGAGAATACATAGATCAGTGAGAACTGATTCCATGGGGTTACTAACGCATCGGTTCCGCATGCGAGTGGATCCCTTGTCCTGGACACAAAGTTGATCAACGTCATGTTGAATCTGGACGCTAGACGATCTACGTCTGGAGTCCCCTATCTTTGGCAAACAGCCCGAAAAAGAGACCATTCCCCTGGGAATAACTGCTGGCGACTTAAGTAGTCCGCCTGCCAATTCTCTATTCCCGAAATGAAGACTGCCGATAGGCATGGAATATTTCTTTCCTTTACAGATGCCCCAGTAGGAGGACTTTAGCCTGAAACATGTCGGGTTTGTAACTCACTCGATTTTTGTGTTACCACGCTGTGATTTTCACATGCACTTACCGGATGGGCAATTGTGCATTTTTATCCTTTGTTTTATTTAGTTTTTAAATTAAAGTTCCCTTTTTGTATCCTGATTCATGCACTATGTGGAAGCTTTTTTTTTTCCTCTTTATGATTCAAACAACCCCTTTGAATGCCATTGAGAGTTCCATATATACAGCTGTTCAGAGTTGGATCTGCCTTATGGTTACCTCCCGGAGTGATTGAAGTACCAGCTATCCACCATCCTCTTGATGTTGAGGTCAGAGCAAGCTTCTGTGTCATCAGCATTCTTGCATAAAGATCTGCTGGATCAATTAATCCGAATGCTCGCTTGAATCACCACTGTACAGTGTGTGTGTGTCCATCATTGTGGTAAGCGTACCTCATCTATTTATTACTACCTAAGGATTGTGACTCATGATATGTGGATGGATACAGTTCTCTTAGCATAGCAACACTCTTGTATGGCAACCCTTCTTACCCGTTCAGATGGGAGGCAGCAGATTCCACTTGTTCAGATAGGACTCAACCATTTTCTAGTGGAGACAGTTCACGTTTATATGGTTTATTGATCTAGTTTGTTATTATTTTAACACTTTCCATGTGATCACATTTTTGTATAATATATATATATATATATATATATATATATATATATCCTTAAAGGCACTTGTCTCATCACAGGTCCAAAGATTTGGGACTCTTCTTTTCACTCAATAGACTATATTATATAATTACACACTTTGATTTATTGTATGGTGTGCACACTGGTGTTGATAGTTATTTTTGTTGTTCTTCTGAATTTTTTTCAGGAGCTATTACTATATATCACTGTATATGGTTTCTCTAGATGGTTTGTTTAGCGCTGCATTTTACTTAGAATATTTCTTTCTGCCCAAGTTAGAATATGGTTCACCTCTCTCTGCACTGAGAGACTCTTGGTGACCCCTTGGTGATTGATATAGGCCACAGCCGTGGCATTGTCAGATTGAATTCTGACAGGACAATTCCTTAATCTGGAAGTGCAGGCCTTCAGAGTTAGATGCACTCCCCGACTCTTTAGGATGTTGATGGGCAAGGCTCTTTCGTTTCTTGACCACTGTCCTTGAACAGTCGTTTTCTCTAGTACTGCTCCCCAGCCTGAAAGGCTGGCATCTGTCGTTACTACTTTTCCAAATAATTGGTCTGAAGGATTTTCCTTTCAGCAGATTCTGGGTTAGTAACCACCAACTGAGGCTTTGGGACACTCTTGTGGACAGCCACATTGGCAAGTCCAAAGCTTGGATTGTTTTGTTCCAAGCAGACAGGATACTGTTTTGCAACAGTCTCGATTGGAACTGGGCATAGGGGACTGCTTCGAATGAAGCCACCATCTTTCCTAACAACCTCATGCAAAGGCGAATTGAGGGATTTCCTTTCGATCTGACCATCTGCACCAGTTCTCATAAGGAGCTGATCTTTACCAGAGGCAAGAACAGCTTTTTGGACCGTGTCTATGATCAGGCCCAAATACTCCAGCTTTCTTAGCGGTTTTAAGGAAGACTTCTCTAGGTTGAAAATCCAACCCAGACTTTCCATGTAATTGGTTATAATGCTTACACTTTGCTCCAAGCGATCCACTGACTGGTCTATTAACAATAGATCATCTAGATACGCCAAGACTGTTATGCCCTGTGCCCTTAACCTGGCTAGAGGTGGGGCCAATACTTTTGTGAACACCCCCTGAAGAGTGGCTGTAGCTAGCCAGAAGGGCAAGGCTACAAACTGAAAATGCTGTTCTACTTTGAATTGCAGAAACCTTTGGTGATTGCGAAATATAGGGACATGCAGATATGCATCCCTGGTGTTGATGGACGCCAGAAGTTCTATTCCCTGTAGGATAGAAACTACTGACCTGATTGACTCAATGCAAAAGGAGTGGATTTTCAGGAATTGAATTAGATTCCTTAGATCCAGAATGGGTCTGACATTTACATTTGGTTTTGGTACCGTAAACAGGTTTGAATAAAATCCCAAACCTTGCTCTTCTGTGGGGATTTGTAGGATCACCCCCTGAGCCAATAATCGGTCTAATGCTTGAAACAGAGCTTGTCTTTTCCCTGGATCTTTGAGAATGTTTGATCTCAAAAAACGAGACGGTGGAAACTCCCGAAATTCTAGTTTGTATCCTAGAGACACAGTGGAGATCACCCATCTGTCATGAATTTCCCTTTGCTAGACTTCTGAGAATTTTTAGAAGTCTTTCCCCACTCCGGTGAGGGGGGCGCCTCTTCAAGATGAGGCTTTAGTATTCTGCTTTGCAGATTTGTGGCCCCAGGTCTTCTTTTGTGCCTGGGTCTGACCCTGAGGTTTTCCTCTAGAGTCTGACAGCAGAGGCCATCGCTACTGCCTAGAGGTGGATGAGAAAAAGAAGAAAGTCAATTTAAAATGAATGACATTTATACTTTCTTTTCACTGGCAAAAGAGTACTCTTCCCACTAGAAATCGTATAGATGTATTTATCCGAATCATCCACAAATAATAGCTCCCCATGAAAGGCGAAACTAGTCAGAAGCTTTTTGCAAGGTGCTTTGGCTGACCAACTTTTTAACCACAGGGTCCTACACGTGTACTAGCACAAGCGCAAGTCGGACATTTGGTGAATAGAGTCTTTCATGGCGTTTATGACAAAACATAACGCCTTTGGTAGTTCAGCCAACTCACGGGCCTGTTGTGCAAGGACCTCCTTAAGGGCCTCTTTGAACTGGTCCTTTAGGGACTGACAGATGCCTATTGTAGCGACTGCAGGCCGAGAAATGGCCCCTGCCAAGGAAAAAGAGGATTTCAACAAACTAACTTTTTATCTGCTGGATATTTAAGCATTTGTGCATTGTCTACTAGACAAGTTAAATTTTTATTCACACTGGAAATGGCAGCGTCAACTGCTGGTACCTTCAATTTTTTTGTGAATTTCTTCTCCATGGGATAGAGAACTGAGAAACTTTTTGGACGGAGAAAATGCGTATCCGGGTGATCCCATTCAGCATAAATAAGCTTTTCTGAAACGAATGAAAAGGCTGTAAAGGTTTTAAAGAACCCAAGGAAGAGACCGAACTTTCAGCTGACTCTGTTAGGGGTAGCATGAAAGTGGAACGAACCATCTCTGTAAGCGTTTGTACCATCAATCTCTCAGATTGCAAGGTTGCAAAAGATTCATCGATTGTTTCCTCCGCAGAGGAATAATCTGCTTTTTTCCTCCTGATCGCCCGAGGGCAATACCTCATCCTATGCCCACTGTTCCCTTGGTAAAGGGTTTGAGGTGGGGGAAGGGGATCTAGCATGCTTCCTATCCACTTGGATGGAGGATGCGATTAAAGCCGCTAATCTTCCTTCTAAGCCCTGCAGGGCAGAGGAGAATGCATCTTCAGTCACATATACAGGGATTGAAGAGTGAGAAGCAGTTGCACCATCAATAGGTTCTAATGACTCACCCTGGTTTGCCATATCTGGTATCTCCAGAGAGGATGACAGCGTGGAGGCATGACTGGAGTTCCCAGCACCTTTAGCGCTGTCACATTTTTTCCAATTACTCAGACATGCAACACTACTCAAATGTAGGATGTAGTACAGGTTTTACTACTGGGACACACACACGCTGTTATAGTTGGACACAAAGCTGCTGAGAAGCAACGCAACAATGTATGTGCATCTTTACTCCTTCTAGAGGAGATTTTAAGGCATTACATTGTTTTCATTTGGAAGAAAAAAAAAAAGGCATAGGTGGACTTTGCAGTTCCTAAGCTTCTTCCCTTATTTTTTTCCTTGCTGCAGGACACTGCTGAAAACAGACAGATCCAAACTTCACCCATCACGGCAGGCAGCCTTAGTAAACTTTCAAAGACCAGGTCCCTATTATAGGCGTTCCACTCCTTTGGACCTGTATAGCACCCCTCAGGAGCAACTTTAGGTAATGTAGCAGGACCAAAAAGAGCCCTGGTTCCTGGGGTCCAGCCCTCAAAAGAGAGGCTTACAGGCAAAACCTTGTTCTTCTATGTGAGGCCCGGGTACCATCCTGTGGCCTTAGTGGCTTGGATAGATCAGGTCAATGGAAGAATTTAAATCCAGCATGGATCCCTGCTGGAGCTCCTCAGAGCACATCTTCACTTGTGACTAACACCTTAGACCGGTAATTCTCAACTGGGGTTCCGTGGAATCCTAGGGTTCCTCCAGAGGTTGCTAAGGGGGTCCTTCAGCATTGGGCAATTTCTGCCTCTCAGATAAGTTCCCACTGTTCCCAAGATCCCATTGATCCTTTTAGCTATCTGTAAGGAGGTAATTCTTCCCAATGACCACAAGTATAAGGACCATTCTTCCCACTGGCCATCACACTAATGTATCATGAATTGCATATTTCTAATTTTTAGCAGGGGTTCCCCTCAAACCGGAGAACTATTTCAAGGGTTCCTCTGTGTTGAAAAGGTTGAGAAAGGCTGCCTTAGACACTGGCGAAAAAACTGCGGTACTTCTGGAAGGAGGAGGGGTTTTATAGGGGAGTGAACTTCCTGTATTGGGTATACCAGTGTCAACACCTGAAGGTGGCCCATAACCCATTAAGTTATTACTTAGGCTCTGTGTCCCATGATGTACGATAAAGAAATGTAAGTTTTATTAAATTTTAGTAGTATTTTTAGATTAAAGAGGGATTCCACCAAAAAATAAAAAATTAAAAGCCAGCAGCTATAAATACTACAGCTTTTAATAAATGGACACTCACCTGTCCCGGGTTCCAGCGATGCCGGCAGCCGAGGCCGATCGATCGCTCGGCCCTCGGCTGCTGCCGCCACCATTCTAGGTGAGGGAATCAGGAAGTGAAGCGAATCGGCTTCACTTCCCGGTTCCCTACTGCGCATGCGCGAGTTGCGCCGCGCAATAGGAAATCTCTGCGCTGTCACTGGGACCCGTGTGTGTCCCAGCAGACAGCGCGGCAGGGCAGGAAATGGCGTAGACTCCCACGGGAGTCTATGCCCGGAAGTGGGTGTAAATACCTGTCTTTGACAGGTATCTCCACCCCCCTCCTCCCTGAAAGGTGTCAATTGTGACTTTAGGGTGGAATCCCGCTTTAATGTCCTATGATATCATATTAACACATTTTTATATATAATAATATTAATTATGGTTTGCACCCACTTGGATGTTATTTAGCTCTGAGGCAATCTTGATTCATGTAAACCGCCATTGTGGCTGCTCAGTTATGCAATTTTTCCTCCCCACCTGTGTGTATTGGCTCCATGCTATAAAAATATATGCCCACAAGTGACCAAGTACGCTTCCTATTGATGTAATAACAAAAAACGTACATCGAGGCGGTCACATTCGCAGCCACATCTCCATGTGAGCAGCCATTCGGCATTTGTGGTTACATTTTCTTAACAGGATTGTACTATTGATTCCGTATTATATTTTTACATAACCCATCTATGATCCCTGCAGAGGAGAGGTTTCCTATATCCACGGCCATCACTGCAGCAAGCATTGTCTTGCTAAAGCTTTATCCGACTCACGTTTTAATTAAAGGAGTCAATTCTCTGTTAAGCACATGTTGTGTATTTTGAGCAGCTGGTGAAGGAACATTCACTATATCTCTAAGATCTTGAACACAGAAGTTTCTCTGGATTTATATATTGTTTTTGGGACTTTATTATACCCTTTTCACATCTTTCTGCCAAATCTATTGTCAGTATCACTTGTGGCATATCACCTGTGTATATTTATGTATAGGCACATTGCACTTTATTAGCATATGTTAATTGTCTGAGTTAATTCACATTTGCTCAGGTACCATTTACTTTTTTAGAGCACCCGCTACACTTTAATTCATAGGTTGTTCAGTATCACAAGTACATAATTAGGGGAGCAGACATTTTTTCTGAAATTTTTCATAATTTCACTATTTTAATTGTGTTGGTGCAGAGTATACCAATTTTATTCAGCATGTTCATGAATTGCCTTCGATACTTCTTGACTAACTGACCTGGAACAATTACTGACTTATTTACAGCATGTACAGTAGGGAAATCATTTGAACCCCTGCAGATTTTTTGTACGTTTGCCCACTTACAAAGAAATGAAGGGTTTCTCATTTTTATCATAGGTTTATTTTAAATGATAGAGACAAAATAGCAACAAAATTCCAGAAAAAAAAAAAAACACACCCGATACAAATTGAGTTGCAGTTCAGTGAGTAAAATAAGTATTTGATCCCCTAACAACCAACAATTCTGGCTCCCACAGACTGGCTACCGTATGTGCTCATGTGGTACACAGATTAGTCCTGTCGCTTTAACAAGGTGCTCCTAACGACAACTCGTTATGTGTTGTCCACAGAAACTTTCATTCATTCAAACCTTCCAATCATGGGCAAGAGCTGTAAAAGTATGTCAGGGACAAGGTTGTAGACCTGCACAAGGCTGGAAAGACCATCAGCAAGAAGCTTGGTGAGAAGGAGACAATTGTTGGAGCGATTTTTCACAAATGGAAGAAAAACAAAATAACTAACTATCAATGGCTCTTGGTCTTGTGGTCCATGCAGGATTTCACCTCATGGGGCAAGGATGATCATGAGAAAAGTGAGGTATCAGCCCAGAACTACACGGGAGAAGCCTGTGAATGATCTCAAGGCAGTTGGGACCACAGTCACCAAACAAACCATTGGTAACTCAATATGCTGCCATGGATTGAAATCCTGCAGTGCCCAGAAGGTCCCCCTCCTCTAGAAGGCACATGTTCAGGCCCGTCTGAAGTTTGCCAATGAACATCAAAGGATTCAGAGAAGGACTAGGAGAAAGTGCTGTGGTCAGATGAGACCAAAATGTAGCTATTTGGCATTAACTCGATTCGCCGTGTTTGGAGGAAGAAAAATGCTGACTATGACCCTAAGAACACCATTTCTACAGTCAAGCACAGAGGTGGAAACATTATGCTTTATGGCCGTTTCTCTGCTGAAGGTATGCCACATTGAGGGACCAATAGACGGAGCCATGTATTATTGTAAAATCTTGGAGGTGAACCTTCTTCCCTCAGCCAGAACACTAAAGATGTGTTGTGGATGGGTCTTCCAACATGACAATGATTTAAAACATACTGCCAAGGCAACAAAAGGAGTGGTTCAAGAAGAATTTAAGGATATGGTGGAGTGGCTTAGCTAGTCTCCTGACCTTAATGCTATAGAAAACGTATTGAGGGAGTTGAAACTTCAAGTTACCAAGTGACAGCCAAGAAACCTTAAAGATTTAGAGAAGATCTATTAAGAAGAGTGGACCAAAACCCCTCCTGAGGGGTGTGCAAAAGGTCTTACTTCTGTGCTTGCCAACAAGGGTTTCTCCACCAAGTACTAAGTCGTGTTTTAGTTACATAGTTGGTCAAGTTGAAAAAAAGTCCTTCTAGTTCAACCATAAAAAAAAAATAAAAAATAAAAATATCATACAATCCCATATACCCAAAGTTGATCCAGAGGAAGGCGAACAACCCCCCCCCCCCCCCCAGAAAAGTAGGATTCAATTTGCTACAGCAAGGGAAAAAATTCCTGATCCCAGAGAGGCAAATCGGATTTTCCCTGGATCAACTTTACCTATAAATGTTAGTACCCAGTTATATTATGTACATTTAGGAAAGAATCCATTTCTTTGCAAGTGGGCAAACTTACAAAATCTGCAGGGGATAAAAATAAAAAAAAAAGACTTTCCCCACTATATGTTCCTGATCTGCAATTCAAAATATATTGATGCCAGAGACAGCAAGGCAACTAGTATTTTAAAAGTGAAGGCCATAAATGGCCCCCATTTCTCTCATGACATTTATATCACCTTAAAAATGAATGAAGGGTATAAAGTTACTCCTTAGAATATTTTTACGCCCAGATTAACAATCTTGCAAACCAAATTGAAATAACTGTAACCATTACTAAAGGGCTTACTAAAAACAAAGAAAAACAGTCATGATTGATCTTAGTCAAGAATATAAACGTTAAGCCTTAAATGATGATACATGTGCAGGCTTACATATGAAAAAGGTATAACTTCACCCTTATTTTAGCTGTATTTACTTTGTCAGAACACGATGCTAAAGCTGGCCATACACAGCTCAAATTTTGGCTGACCCCTGCTGAATCAACCCAAATTTAAGCTGTGGGTGGCCCTGATATCAAGGGAGCTGGGTGGAAAATTATCAGCTGACAAGTGACTGCATGCAGTCAGATACAGACACGGTTTAGGTATTTAAGCAGTCATGAGTGCTACGGCTGCCTAAATACTGTACATTAGCCAGTAGTGAGGATACCTCAATAAATGCCTTTTAGTGTGGATAGGGGAATCAAATGCTGAGAGAGTTGAGCTAGGTACGCAGAAGGAACCAGCATTCGATCAGCACTTGCAGCCAATAACTTCAGCACTGATCAGTGCATTCCGACAGGGCAAGGGTGGGTGGGGGAGGGCCCCCCCCTGTCAAAATACAAAGACACAGGAGGAGAGATCCTCGCATCAAGATCTCGTGTTGATGCAGAGATCTGTACGTTTTATTTTTTCGTTCAAACTGTTGGTTGAAAAAAAAAAAGAAAATGATTAAAAATAAAAAATCAGCATGTATGCAGAACTCTGCTTTAGGAGCCACTTGGTCAGACAATTCCGACTCTGTGGACTTCCTGGTCTTAAGCTGATAACAGACATTTAGTGTGAAGTTAAGCAGTTCACAGGCTACTGCTGGCAATACACTGTTGGCAGAAAAAAAAAATGGATTTCTCTAACCACACAAGGTATGTATTGAAATTCCCCATGAAGCATTCTGACCGGCGGCACCCAACACTTTTAGAATACACTGATCAGCGGCTGCAGCCAGTGATCAATGGAAAATTTTCAAACGTACTTTCAACAGAAGTTTATTAGACAGCGATGCTGTAGAAAACTGTTCAAAGTTGTTTTACTCACATTGTACTGCCGTAAGCAATATCTCAGTTTTGTCAGTGCTGCTTGCCGATCCTTTGCCCAAACCACCAATTTGGCAATCATGGGATCGTAATGTACAGAAACCTCATCACCTGTCGGTTTTGGAAGAGGAGAAAACAAAGCAAAGTTATCGCACAAGAAAAATTACAACTAAATTCCTCTGCAAAACAGCATGTTTTATATGGCGTTGCCTAAATCAAAGGCTTAATTTTTTTAAATAACAAACATGTCATACTTATTACCTGTTCTGTTCAAGGGTTTTGTACAGAGCAGTCCCGATCCTCCACTGCTCAGGTCCCAGCAGCGGCGCCATTGGCTCCCATGGCGGTCAAAGTCAATTTGCCAATCAGCAGAGACAGGGGGCGGGGCCGAATGGTAGCTCCATGTCTGAATGGACACGCGGAGCTGTCCATTCAGCTGCAGCTCGGCTCGGGTGCCCCCATAGCAAGTTGCTTGCTGTGGGGGCATTCGACAGGAGGGAGGGGCCAGGAGCACAGAAGAGGGACCTGAGAAGAGGAGGATCCAGGCTGCTCTGTGAAAATCCACTGCACAGAGCATGCAAGTATAACATGGTTATATTTTATTTTTGTTTATTAAATAACAAAGTGAGACTTTACAAATCATTTTAAAGTGGTATCAAAAGGAAGAGAAATATAGCCTGGGTTCATTTGGCTGGGCTTCTCCTATGGGTCACAGGAGTGCAATTAATTTTGCACTCCTGTGACCCGTTTTCAGAAGAGACGTCTGACGTCACAAAGATCAGTCCAGACACCGTGTCATCCAGACTCTGGGAGTCTGGATCCACCAGGGGCCTGGACTGATGGCCATCTAAGCCCCTCTCAGGGAGCCACCCCTCCACAGCTCAGTGCTCCAGTGAGCGTGAAGGATTGACAGTCAGCAGCTCTTTGCTCGGGGACCTGAGAGAACTGAGCCATCTCAGCGGCGAGGCGTTGGGGGACAGGTAACTTTAGGACTAGGTAGGAATAATGGGGGGGAAGAAACCGGATTCCCATACTTCTCCTTTAAATGCAAAAGCAAACAGTTATTATATTGCAGCTATTTCTTAGATGTGATGGCTGTATTCATTTTGCATTTTTTTTTTTTGCATTTTTCTTTATTTTCCCCTGCTGATCCAGCCAGTATGTCTATTATATTTCAAAAGAACAAGCTCACCAGTAGAACCAGTTACAGAAATGAGACAAACATTTAACATTAGCAGGGGGCTTATAATGATCATGATTATGTAAAACCTCTATCCCAGAAGAAAACAAATATTTGCTGTAACTGCTTATAAAGTATTAGCTGGAGTTTGGCTTCAATGTGTTAGTGTATTTAAATCTGTGAGTATATCCAACACTCCCTTCAGAGGGACAAGGCTGCTGTCCAAAAGTGTCCCCTGCGTTTCTTCATCCCGAGTGAGGACACTCTAATAAAGGAAGTGTGTTACTGACCAGATCACCAGTTGAAAACTGATGCAGCCACCACATGTAAATGATAGGCAAGCTGCAATATATTACATTATTGATTTGGGGTTTAATCACTTTTACGTTTCTTCATAAATATTCTCAGGATAGCTAGCTCACAAAGGGGCATACTAGTCCAACTTGAAAGTATTACATTTAACCCGACTCTGGGGACAAAATCTGCCTAGCGTCTTTATCTCTATGTTCATCTAGCTGACCTCACTATAGACCAATATCCTCATCTAACTGAGTAATCTGAACCTATAAAAATGAAAACTAGTGTTTCCCAGCCTTTTCTTTGTTTCCTGTTGTACATTAAATAATTTTTTGACAAGAAGCCACATACAAGACAAGAAGTCCCATTAGAAACCTGGAAAGCGGTCACAGTGGATTTTGTATAACCTAAATGAAGTGCATTTTTTGACCAGCATTATTTGTAACTTTTACTGGTTAGGATAGTTAACTGACTGACTTTATATTGAAGAGTTTACAAAACTTTACATATTCCTCCATATACAAAGAATTAACATGCGTGATCACCTTGCCTGACTCCAGTTTCAATGCGAGTGTAAAGATCGGCTGGTGGAGTAGAAAGATGTAGAAGTGGGCCAGCTCCAGGCATGAAGTTACTATTTGGATCTTCAGCATATATCCTAGCTTCAAATGCATGGCCACTCAGAGTAATCTCTTCCTGTGTTACAGGGATCCTTTCCCCAGCAGCCACCTGAAAAATACCAATGCTTTCCTTTACAGCCAGAACAGCAGAATGGAAGGTTTGGGAATGGTCAATGTGTTGCAGAGACAATACGTTAAAGCGAATGTAAACCCTCACATATACCCAGTGAAGTGAACAGCCTCAGATAATACACAGGGATGAAAAATCTCCCTACATAAAAGTTGATTGTAGGAAAGGCACACACCCACCCCACATAAGTAGAGACTTGCAGAGCTGTGCTGTGAATAGACCAGCTCTCTGCTAATTTATAGCACCCAACCTGACACAAAATTCAGTCTGGTTTCATCACAGCTGACAGAGAACTTGTCAGAATTTATCATACTGATAACAGAAGAACAGAGCAGGATTAAGCAATGGGACTTTGAAGAGGGATAAGAAAACAGTACAGATATATGTGCACAGCTCAAAATTTCATGAATCATGTTCACATCCACTTTAAGTCCTGCAAAATAAAGATTAACCACTTGCTTTTGGGCCAATTCTGACATTTCCCATATACATGTAAAAACAATCAGCATTTCTTTTGCTAGAAAATTACTTAGAACCCCCAAACAATATATATTTTCTGAAAACAAAGTCTCTGGAGAATAAAATGAAATTTTATGGCAAAACAGGAGAGCCTGGTAAAGGAAGTGGGTGGCCACAGGGTGAGGGATCCCTTTCCACCACCTGCAAAAGCGATCAACCGGCTGTATAGCCGTATGAATCACTTTTACAAGAAAGAAAAAAAAAAAAAAAAAAAAAAAAAAAAAAAAATCGCTGACTGAAAAGAATGATATTTGGATTATGGTTGCAGCCATGACCCCCCAAGGAGAGAGATACATATATAATATAATGTGTATATATATATATATATATATATATATATATATATATATATATATATATATATACACACACACACACACACATATACACACACACACACACATACATATATACATACACACACACACACACACACACAGTGAACAATACATAGTTAACCACTTGCCGCCCGCCAGCCATCAAATGACGTGCAGGTATATCCAAATGATGCCTGCAGCTACAGGCATCATTCAGATATCGTCTTTTTCAGCAGGCGATTCCCTACACCATAAGAATGATCATAGCGGCTGTTCTGCCGCTTGAGTGTTCTTACGGGTGATGAGAGGGGTTGTCCCCCCCCCCCCGCCGCCCTCCGGTGCTTCTACCGACTCACCACTTCCAATCGGTGAGTCAGAGACAGGATCTGCCGGCTCAGGATGGTGACCATAGAGATTTCTGGTGGACCAGATGGTCGCCAGAGTCTCTGATCGTTCCGAGGCTGGGCATGATGTTATGACTATCTTATTGACCCCATATCTCACTGTAAAGAGGACCGATCATGCCATATGCCTATTATAAAGGGATGTTTACATTCCTTGTAATAGGAATAAAAGTGATCAAAATTTTTTTTAAAAAAAGCGTCAAACTAAACAAACAAAAAAAAGTTTTTAAATTGCCGGTCTGTGTGCTCGCACGCAGAAGCAAATGCATACGCAAGTCCCACCCACATATGAAAACGGTGTTCAAACCACACATGTGAGGTATCGCCGCCAAGGTTAGAGCGAGAGCAATAATTCTAGCCCTAGACCTCCTCTGTAGCGTCGCCTATGTGGATTTTTAAGTACCGAAGTTTGGCACCATTCCGCAAGCATGTGCATTTTTGAAGCGTGACTTGCATCTATTTACTCGGCATAACTTCATCTTTCACATTTTGCAAACAAATTGGGCTAACTTTACTGTTTTTTATTTTTTTTTTATTTTTAAAGCACAAAACTATTCTTTTTATCAAAAAAAAGCGTTTGAAAAATTGCTGTGCAAATACCGTGCGAGATAGAAATTAGCAACGACCACCCTTTTATTCTCTAGGGACTTTGCTAAAAAAAAAAAAAAAAAATATATATAAAGACATATATAATGTTTGGTGGTTCTATGTAATTTTAATTTTTTTACCAAAAAAAGACGATTTGTACATGTAGGAGAGAAATGTCAGAATTGGCCTGGGTGGCAAGTGGTTAAAACTTTACAGAAGTAAACCATCTGCAAGCAACAAAAATTTTTTTTTTTTTTTTTAATAAAGAGTACTCCAAAATGACCATAAAATAAAGGGTGGGCACAGACAACAAATTTTTAAATGAGCTAATTTATATATGAACCGCACTCCCAACTTCAGAAAGGGACACTAAAATTATTAAACACATTATTGTTAGAGATCTAAATCCTTCTACCATTAGAGATTATAGAAACATTTTTATTTAATTAGTGCTCTTGCTTAGAGATGTGGATTCTAATTTATGCAGTTTAGTATCACATCATCAAGAAAACAAAACAAGACTGTAAACCAGCCTATACAAACCCCCCCCCCCCCTTTGAGGAACCCCTAAAATAATTTTCAAGTCATATCTCCCACCCTCTTCCCAGCTGTGAGTTTAACAGCAGCGGGCAGACGAATACATATACACAAGAGGAATCCACCCTGCTGTGTCTCCCTCCCTCTGCCGTGCTGTGAATGTTAACAGCAGCAGCGTCAGGACAGGAGTCCACTCAGGCTAAGTGGTGCGGCTGCAATCTGGACAGGATTGTTGCCAGATTGTGGTCCACCATTTAGTGATATCTGCTCTAAAGGACCCTATCCGAGAATGGCTGCTGTAAGCAGTGCATATTAACTGGTTAACAAGGACTGTAACAGAGGTTCCCAAATGGTGTCAGCTTGTGGCAACGACTACAAGTAGAGTCCAGTCATTCGCTTGCTTTGGGACTCTCCTAGAATTGCAGAATTATGCAGAAATAACGCCATGGGATGTCTCTAGCACCACACTCTGGCCTGCATTTTAAGAATGACTTGTAAAATGCAGGCATAGGTGTGGAGTGTTGTTCAGTAAAGAACGGACAGTGGTATCCACTATAAATGGGCCTCTTAAAATAAAAACCAACAATTAAAATATAACTAATAGTAGTAAAGGTATTTAAAAAACAAAAAAATGCTCGATTTTATGGGCAGTGTACAAAACAGCAGATGCTCTGCCAGTGGCTACAGCTTCCAGAGAGGCTGTTGGAATAAAAAAGACAGCTGAGAAATTTATGTAGGCTGCCACTGCAGCTGCCATTAAGCTCAGCCTGATGCAAAGTAAATGTGTCCTGGGAATGCCTGTATCAACCAACACTCACATGCGACCCGTCTGCTCTGGTGTCCCTCCTTTAGCCATATGCACCTGAAAAAAAAGGTGCACTTTATAGTTTACATAGTCCGCGTTGTGGGTGCTGAAGCACGTAGACGCTGCTAAGCCCCGCCCACTTTTCTCCAACCACCCACTGCACCCCCCTCCCTCATCTTTTTCAAAGATACAGCTTCTCCGTGCGAGAGGGGCTCCGCCGGATCGTATATGGAGGAGGGCTGGGGTGGAGGAGAGGAGGAGAGCCACCGAACGGATGGACGCCGTAATGGCAGCGGCACAGCACACCACCAACTGAGCCACGCCTCCTCTGCCTCCTGGAGTGAAGCTGTCCAGGTGGGGGAACATTCCCAAAAGGAAAAAAAACCCTTTCCTGCGTCTTATCTGGGGCTTGGGCTGGAGGAAGCATGCAGCTCGACACAGGCAAGGCTGACAAGCATGGAATCAGGTACATGCTCTTGACAGCCCACGGTGGCGACTATAGGCATGACAACATTTACATTAAAAGGAGAAATACCCACAAGAATTAGAAAAATTCCTTAGGAATCTCCCTTACCTTATCCAGCTGCAGGGTTCTGTGGTAACAGACCCAATCTTCACCTCTCACGGTGGGCTCCGTTAAAAAAACCTTCAGGGACTGGGGACACCTTTTTAAAGTCGGGGGGATCCACAGCTCTGGGCCTCTAAAAAGCACGCCAAGGATATGGCTGAAAAAAACCAAATACTGGATCCCGGGGGGCAACGGCTCTCTTAAAAGAAGCGTTACAGGTAAAACGTTGTTTCTTCGGACACAATACCGGGGTAACATTTAATTTGGTCTGGAAAAGACACTTTGAATGGATCCAGTTGCATGGCTTGCCCCAGTAAGCAATATTCCAGCGGCGCTCAGCACAAAACATCTTTACTCATGACCAACACCTAAGACGCTGGTGAAAAAATGGAGGTACTCCCAGTAAGGGTAGGGGTTATATGGGGAATTGAACTTTGTGTCTAGGGTGTGCCAGTGTCCATCACCTGAAGGTTCCATATAACCCATACAGTAATTACTGTGACTCTGTGTCCCATGAACAATAAAGAAATATTACTTGCCTGGCTGTCATCCTAATGCTAAGACCTCAATAATTATGAATGACTAATCTAAAACATGTATATAATTTGTTTTAGCATTTTTAATGATTTTTGTTTGTTACATGCTTCTTTCAGATTAGCGACTCAAAAAGTATCAAAGTCAGACACAGCCAAGCAGCTAGCACCTTCAGCAGGAGAGTAGCAGTGGAAAACTGAATTTCTTCCAATCTGAGTTTGACTTGTTTGGAGAAAAAGGCAGGTTTGACATCAATAAAAGCTCATCCATGTCACCATTTCACACTGCAGCGTTATGCCCTAATGGCTTTATTTATTTCTGCAACCACTCTACATAGAAGATTATAGGGACAAACTGTTGGGGGCTCTTTTACTTACTCGTAGCTGCCACTCCACCAGGTCAGTTCCAGTGATCATCTCTGTGACTGGATGCTCTACCTGCAGTCGGGTGTTCATTTCCATGAAATAGAAATTCTGCTGTGAATCCATAATAAATTCTACTGTGCCTAAAAGCAACAATGGGGCAATTTGTCAAAAAAAGGACACTAAACATTTCTTGCAGCTAGACAACTCCATATCTGATATGTCTGCTCACACATCAGGCTAAATGCCTCTCTTGTATAATATAGAGACATACCTGCACCCACATAGTTGACTGCTTTTGCAGCTTTGACAGCAGCTTCTCCAAGTTTCCTTCTGACCTCAGGACTGATTCCAGGCTGTTAACATATTAAAATATATTCACAAAAAACCTTACATTGCTGTGTTGACTAAAATACATTTACATTTGAATAAGGTGGTTAGAACAGCTGCTGTGTTGAACAACAACAAAGCTATCACAAACCTTTTTTCCAACATATAAGCTAAAAGAAGCAAAGTTGTACACTAACCAATGATACAGTAGAACAGTAATGCAGATCAAAAACAGTAAGGCTGGCCATAAACAATGGAAATTTATTTTCTGCAACAATGGGTTTGAGCCTCGAGTCCCCCATTAAACATAGACAGTGTTGACAGGGCAAGCCCTCCCGCACAGCCAATGTGTTCTCCCGGTAGGGGGGGGGGGGGGGGGGGGGCGGTCGGCGACAGGGGAAGCTGTCCACC
Source organism: Lithobates pipiens (assembly GCF_037356315.1). Taxonomy (NCBI): domain Eukaryota; kingdom Metazoa; phylum Chordata; class Amphibia; order Anura; family Ranidae; genus Lithobates; species Lithobates pipiens. The sequence continues at coordinate 400,773,753 of NW_027507758.1, read as the reverse complement.
CTACCGAGACAAGACAGTGATTCTTGCTAGTGGCTATAACAGCCACTAGAAATATTTGTATATGAAATAATCGGCTGGCTGGTTGTACTAAAGTTGATAGATCTGACCACATGGGTGCATTCAGCCTGCCCATACATGGTTTGAATCTCAGCCGATTCCTGCTGAGCCAGCTGAGAGTTGAACCATCTATGGCTGGCTTAGGTCTTTTTAGATCATTGGCAATGGCAACACAATGCCCTAAAACTGAAAAAGGATTTTTTTTTTTTTTTTAAAGAATGCCTGTAATGAAACAGAATTAGTCTTACCCCAGGTGCTTCCTCTATGATTTTCTGATGTCTTCTTTGAACACTGCAATCTCTTTCAAATAAATAGACAGCATTTCCATGCTGGTCCCCAAACACCTGGACTTCTACATGTCTTAGAGAAAAACAAAATAGGCAGTACACTTAAAATGATTGTATGCGACTTAAAACCTTTTTAATCATATACAATAAGTTTTTGCCCACTTATCGTTGGGAGGAAAAAAGAAAAAAAAAAAAAAAAGGCAGGGATATCCATGAATTGCAAAATGCTGCACAAGATCAAAATCCTTGGTTGTACTGCACAGGAGACCTGCCTTGCTGGGGATTGAGGAAGGCTGAGGATAGAGCAACAGCTGGTACACATGGGCCGAATATAAGCCGGCATTGGCTGGTTCAACAAAAGCCAACTGACATTTGGCCCATGTTGCCCTTGTGCTGGAAAACCAGCATGTAATTGGCATTTGATAAGCGCTGACAGCCAATAGCTGCGATCACTGACCGATGTGTTCTGGTGGGAGGGCTGGTCCCCCTGTCAGAACACAATAGCTCAGCGGGGAGATCGCTATACTAACGTTGCATGCTGCGTGCTCCTCAGTCTTCTTTTTTTATTCAGCCCTCTGGGCTGAACGAAAAAAAAAAAAAAAAAAGAACAAAGTGTGTACCAGGTTTAAATCTTAAGCCAGCCTTTCAACCATGGTGTCCCTTGGAAAAATGCCTAGAAATTGCCCTAAATTGTAAACAAGCCAGAGGGTGGATGAAGCCTGCCTTTTAATTACACAAAGCCACATGTTTTCATTGTGCACCATTACAATCTTCCAGCCACATCATCGGTTGATAAGCAGGATATCAGGCGCCTGCACTACATCCTTTTTTGCCTTTCCCCTGCCCTCTTCATTAGCACTGCAATCACATTAGCTGAATGACGGTCAGAAAACCGAGGAAGAGAAACATTGGAATACTAGTCACTACCAGTGTGCAAAGGTGCATTTACTTCCATCGTGTCCTATACAGGCTAGCTTGTGGAAATGCAACTCGACTTTTGTTGAGAAAATAAAAAAAACATTCCCCTCAGGGTGATCTATGTACAATGCATGGATTATAACAACCTTTGTTGCAGATTCCTACCTTTTGTTATTCTGAATTAATCAATGTGTGTTTGTCTGTGCCTCTGTACAGAGTGGGTCTAATGGGAGTGGTTTCATAATTAACTGCCAGAAGTGCAGCTGCAGGGCACTAAGGAGTAAATCTGCTGGGCATGCATCCCTTTAGAGACGTGCTCCTATTGAAAGTATCTCTACAAAAATGACATTTTTGTTGCAGGGGGTGCCTGAAATCTGACTTGTATCTTAGTCAGACCTCGGACCTAGGATTTTTATAACAGCTTACCTGTAAAATCCTTTTCTTGGAGTACATCACAGGACACAGAGCCACAGCAATTACTGTATGGGTTATATATCGCATGATGGACACTGGCACACCCTAGACAGGAAGTTCAGCTCCCCATATAACCCCTCCCCTTACCGGGAGTACCTCGGTTTTGTAGAAAAGCAATACACGTGTAACCAGAAAGAGGGGAGGGACATCTGTGTCCCGTGATGCCACAGTAATTAATTATTGTATGGGATGTCCCAGAGCAATGTTATCTGGATCTGGGGGGGGGGGGGGGGGGGGGATGGGACAGGGAAGACAAACAAAAGTAGGGTGAAATCAGACCTAAGGAACTATACTGCTGCCTGCAGCACACTGCACCCAAAAGGCGATAGAATCTGGTGAATGTATGGACTGAAGACCAAGTTGTGGCCTTGCAGATTTGAGCCATGGAGGCTGGGTGATGCACTGCCCACGAAGCACTAACAGCCCTGGTGGAGTGCGGTTTGATTTGAAAAGGTGGAACTTTCCTCTTCAAACCATAAGATTGAATAATTACTTTTCTAGGACCTTCAGGCAACACAAACAAAACATCTGTTTTCCGAATCTGAGCAGTCGCCTTCAAATAGATTTTTATTGCTCCCACTACATCCAGAGAATGTAGTGATTTTTCTTCTGTAGAACAGGGTTCTGGAAAAAAAATGAAGGTAGAACAATATCCCGGTTTAGATGATAACTTGAAACCACCTTTGGCAGAAAGCGAGGATGAGGAAGCAACACTACTCTATCCTTGAGAATGATTAAATATGGCTCTTTACAAGAAAGAGCAGCCAATTCTGATACCCTTCTTGCAGAAGATATGGCTACAAGAAAAACTAGCTTTCTTGTCAACAGGACCAAGGGAATATGCCGTATCGGCTCAAATGGCTGTTTCTGTAATGCCGACAAAACTAAATTCAAGTCCCAAGGGGTGCTCTAACTGGTGGATTAAGCCACGTTACCCCCTGTGCAAAGCTTTGGACCAAAGAATGCCAAGCAAGTGGTCGTTGAAACAAAATCAATAAGGCCAAAACCTGGCCTTTGATGGTACTCAAGGCCAGCTTCATCTCTAACCCCATTTGCAAAAAGACAAGGATTCTACCTATAACATACTTTCTAGGATGCCAACCTCTAGATTCACACCAGGAAACATATGCCTTCCAAACTCTATAATAAATGACTCATTAACCAAAGTAGATATCACTGAGCCTGAAAGCCCATGATTCTTCGGAATGTGGGTTTTAATAGCCAAATCTGTAAATTTAGCCATCTTTACTATTTCTGCATACCAAGATCTTCTGGGCCACAAGAACTAACCACTTCCTTTCCTGCTTGATCCTGCAAAGAAGTTGGGGTAGCAGCAGAATAGGAGGGAATGCATAAATCAGTGAGAACTGATCCCATGGGGTCACCAACGCATCTGTTCCGCATGCGAGTGGATCTCTTGTTCTTCACACAAAGTTGTCAGCTTTGTTGTTAAACCGGGACGCAAACAGCTCTATGTCCAGGATCCCCCATCTTTGGCATATAGCCAGGAAGATGTCGGGGTGAAGGGCCATTTCCTGGGAACAACTGCTGGTGACTCAAGTATTCCACCTGCTAGTTCTCTACCCCTGGAATGAAGATTGTCCATATGCACGGAACACACTTTTCTGCCCAGGTTAGGATATGGTTTACCTCTCCCTGGGCTACTTGACTTCTGGCGCCCCCTTGGTGATTGATATAGCCACTGCTGTGGCATGGTCAGATTGAATCCTGACAGGAGAATTCCGCAACCTGAATGTCCAGGCCTTTAGTGCTAGGTGCGCTGCCCGAATCTCTAGAATGTTGATGGGCAAGGTCCTTTCGGTTCTGGACCATTTCCCTTGGACAGAAGCTTCTTCCAGGACTACTCCCCAACTCGAAAGGCTGGCATCTGTTACCACCTTCCAGATAACTGGTAAGAAGGATTTCCCCTTCTGCAGATTCTTGGATATCCTCAATAAACTGAGGCTCTGGCGCACTTTTGGCAATAAACGAATTGGAAAATCTAGTGCTTTTACCTGTTTTGCAGCAGTCTCGAATGAAATTGAGCATAGGGAACAGCTTCGAAAGAAGCCACCATCTTCCCCAACAACCTTATACAAAAGGCGAATAGAAGGCCCCTTCTTCGTCCTGACCACCTGAACCAGCTCCTTTATGACGCTCATCTTTGCCTGGGGTAAAAACACCCTCTTCTGGGCTGTATCTAAAACCAGACTCAAGTACTCCAATCTTCTTACTGGCTTTAAAGAAGATTTATCCAGGTTGAGGACCCAACCTACAGGTATTCCAGGTAGTTGACTGTGGTGACCATACTTTGGTCTAAGCGGGCTACCGACCAGTCTATCAAGAGCAGGTAGTCTATGTATGCTATAATTGTTAAACCTTGAGTCCTTAATCTGGCCAGAGGAAGGGCCAGAAGTTTTGTAAACACCCAAGGTGCAGTAGCTAGACCGAAAGCCAAGGCTACAAACGGAAAGTGTAGTTTTTCTACTTCGAAATGCAGATATTTTTGATGAACGGGGAAAATAGGCACATGCAGATATGCATCCTTGATGTCGATTGACGCCAAAAGCTCTCCTTCTTATAGGATAGTGGCTACTGATCGGATCGATTCCATGTGAAAAAGAGCGGATCTTCAGGAACTGGTTAAGATCTTTGAGATCTAGAATGGGTCTGACATCTCAATTTGGTTTTGGCACCGTAAAAAGGTTTGAATAAAATCCCAACCCCTGCTCTTCCATGGGGACCACCATGATCACTTTTTGCCATAAAAGTCGGTCTAACGCTTGAAAGAGACTTCTTTTTCTCTGGATCTTTGGGAACATTTGACCTGAGGAAACGAGGAGATGGCAATCCTCAGAACTCTAGTGTGTAACCTAGAGCTACTGTGGAGACCACCCAATCTGTCTCACTCAAATGTGCGGAGGAGCTGCCCCTTCACAAAGAGGCTTTAGCGTTCTGTCTTGTAGGTTTCCTCCCCCAGGACTTTTTGTCCCTGGGATGACCCTGAGGTTTACCTCTAGAACCTGATGGTGGAGGCCTTTGCGATTGCCTGGAGGCTGATGTCCCTGGCACTGGAGAAAGACCATGTTTAAATGAGGGAAGTTTACTCCTTTCTTAACTGGCAAAAGGGTACTTTTCCCACTTGATATCTCTTGGATATATTTATCCAAATCATCCCCAAACAGCTTTTCGCCGCGAAAAGGAAAACCAGCCAGGAGCTTTTTGCATGGTGCTTCAGCTGACCAATTTTTCAACCATAAGATTCTACGCATATACACCAACCCAAGTGTAAGGCGAAAGGTTTGAGGAATAGAATCTCTGATTGCGTCAATTGCAAAACACAAAGCCGCTAGCAGCTCGGCTGAATCCTGGGCCTGCTGTTCAGGGAAAACCTTGAGCACCCGTTTCAAATGGTCTCTCAATGATTGACATACCCCAATTGCCGCCACTGCACCTGCCAAGGAGAAAATGTTTTTCAAGAGGAACTACAATTTTTTATTGGTTGGATCCCTAAGCATTTGAGCATTGTCAACCGAACAAGTCAAGCTTTTATTCACAGAGGATATAGCAGCATCAATTGCTGGTATACTCCACATCTTAGTAAAATTTTCCTCCATAGGATAAAGTCTTGAAAACTTTTTAGGGGGGAAAAAATGCTTATCTGAGTGATCCCATTCAGAATACATACCCTGTTTCCCCTAAAATAAGACCTAGTGTGATTGTCGGTGATAGCTGCAATAAAAGCCCTACCCCCCAAATAAGCCCTAATTAAAGTCCTTGTAGGTCTTCTTTTCAGGGTAGGGCTTATTTTTGAGGAAACAGAGTAGGGCTTATTTGGGTGGTAGGGCTTATATTGCAGCCAACACCGACAATCACGCTAGGTCTTATTTTAGGGGAAACAGGGTAAGCTTTTCCAGCAACGAATGGACAGGAAAAGGCAAGCCAGCAAAGCCTGAGGAGGTTTTAGTGAATAGAACAAGAAGTGGGCTTTTCAACCGACTCAGTTAAGGGTAGCTTAAATGTGAAGCAGACCATTTCAGTAAGAGAATGCACCAGCAATTTCAGAGCTTGTGAAGCTGAAGAAGGTCCTTCCCCACTTGATCCCTCAGAAGAGGAGTCATCAGTCTCTTCATGGTCCCCTGAGGGGGATTCATCTTCCCTCTCCCATTGTTCCCCTGTTTGAGGATCTTAGGCGGTAGAAGGGGACCTAATGTGTTTTCTTCCACTATGTGAAGATGCAAATAAAGCCGCTAATCTTTCCTCCAATCCAATCATGGCTGAGGAAAAAAAACTCCTCAGTAATATAGAGACAGGAGCCGAACTGTCGGAAGCAATTGCAACCCCTGATGACCCCGATGGCTCACTCTGACCAGCCTTCCTAGGCCTTTCGGGGTGGGGATGGTGTTGCAGAGGGAGGATCCTTAGAGCATGAAGGCAACACCTTTGTGCCCTTGTTTTTTTGGGGGTTTTTTTTTTTGGTATTTGTACTTCCCCCTCTGGTCATTGTGCCAAGCACAAATGCAGAGGCACTACCAAAATGCACCCACTGCTGAGCAAATAGTCCAGCAACTGCCATTGCTATTAATGCCCAGCCTGATGCAAGGTAAATGTGCCCTGGGAATTCCTGTGTCACCAACACTCACATGTCCCTGTCTGCTCTGTGTCCCTTTGACAGCTGAATGCATCTGAAAAAAGGTGCACTTAATAGCTTACACAGCCCTGCATTTGTGAACGTCTGAGGCACATCGAAGCTGCGCCAAGCCTCGCCCCCCCTTTCTCCCTCTTCCCACCATGCCCCCCACTCTCCTCTGATCTGACCGGATTGCATGTGGAGGGGGGGGCTGGGGTGGAGGAGGAGACCTAATGGACGAAGAACCGCCGTTACGCGGCGGCAGCAGGAGCGGCGCCGACTGGCCCATGCTCCTGCTGCCTCCTGGAGAGAAGATGTCCAGGTGGGGGGATGTTTTAAAAGAAAAAAAACCCTTCCCAAATCTTACCTGGAGCTTGACTGGATGAAGCATGTAGCTTGTATTGACACAGAGCAAGACCGACAAGCATGGAACAGGTACATGCTCTTGACAGCCCCCAGTGGCGACTTTAGGCATGACAACATTTACTTTAAAAAGGAGAAAACCCACAAGAATTAGAAAAAATCCTTAGGAATCTTCACTTACCTTATTCAGCTGCAGGGTTCTGTGGTAAACCAGACAGACCCAATTTTCACCACTCACGGTGGGCTCCATTAAAAAAAAAAACCTTCAGGGAAACAGGGCCACTTTTTTAATTGGGGGTTCCACACCCCTGGACCTGTAAAGAACCCCGCCAGGAAATATGGCTGTAAAAACCCAAGCACTGGATCCCGGGGTCCAGCTCTCTAAAAAGAGACACGTTACAGGAAACACCTAGTTTCTTCTGCCAAGAGGCCGGGTACCAATCAATTCAGCCTGAAAAGACACTTTGAATGGATCTGGTTGCATGGCTTGCCCAAGCAAAGATTTTTCCAGTGGAGCTCAGCACGTAATTACTGCGGCTCTGTGTCCTGTGATGTACGATAAAGAAATTGGTGAGCCAATCCAAGCAGGAAATTAGGTTTCTGTGGAGTAGTCAGTACACACTGTGTACAGAACAACGCCATGTAGCCATATTGCAATGCATTCTCAGAAAATGACAGTGGCTACAGACTGAAAAGGAAAGGTTATTTTTAATAACATTCAATTACTATACGATTAGTGTCGCAATTATATGTGCTATATTTTTTCTTTATTTGATATTTTTTTCCCCCCCACGGAAGTTGAGTTACCCTTTAAAGGTTGTTTTGCAGTACATGAGAGTTCTGCTTAAAGCCCAGTGATGCTGGACATTATACAATCAAGAGCAGCGCCAACATTGGATCGCAAAGAAGAGAGCTTGTGTGGCAGAGCTTTGGACAGGAGAAGAATAATGCAGAAAAAGAGATATATATATATATATATATTTTTTTTTTTTTAAAAAGAAGCTGGACAATGGAATTTTAAATTAGCCTGCAACGTCAGCTACCCACATATTGGTTCCTGTTTAAAGGGGATGTTTACCACTTCACTATATTTACAGTATGTGTGTCAATGAGATCACCCTTGTATGCCGGCCCCTTTGAGCCATTCCGATTGGTGGCAATAAAATTTATTTGGATTTACAATTGTCAGAACGAAATCACATGCGTCACAATTTCATTGTACAAGCTAATGACCTTAGACAGAGTTGTACAGAAAAGCAGTGCAAAACATTTGACAGTATATGGTGGAACATGTTTGCTAGTCTTAAGCAGATTCTAATTGAAAATTCCCTTAAGCTCACTATGCACAATACATTCTGGCTGCACAATCTCCTATAGATCTACTAAAAACTATACTTTGACACAACAGACAAAAAAAAAAGGGTTCTTTGCGCCGCACATCACTGCAAGATAGAAAGGATAGTCTCAGCCTGGGCTCCAGCCAAACCATATCCCCAATGTTTCACTCTGCCCCAGAGCTTAATCATGGGGCAGAGTGAAACGTGGTGGGGGCATTGCTTGGCTGGAGCCCAGGCTGAGGTGGTCATTTCACATATCCACAGGGTCTAGCAGTGATGTGCGGTGCATAGAACCTTTTTTGTCTGTTGCATCATTAGAGCTGGGATAAGCTCTGTCCTTGCCAGCACTACCAGCGGTGGACTACAGGAAAGGACCCGGCTAGAGCCTTGAATGGCACCCCTTATTTGTTGTCTATGCAGTGACACAGTCTGTCTGAATGTATACAAAATAGTTTAGATTAGGGATCATGATCTCACCCAAAATAAAACATGGACCTCTTAACTACTCTCTTCTCTCCCCCTCCCAAATCCATGAAATTAAAAAAGGCCTCAAAATATGGTCCTGATCATAACTTTCTTGGTTTGGCAAACCTGAATATGGGTGTAACATGTTAAAAGGGGATTTTATTCTTTAATGTGCTTGACTGGCTTGACACTTTGTGAATTTAAATGTTGAATATCGTGAACAGTTAACCCAATTCTGCCTGGACATCCAGTAGCACAGAACATGAGGGATTGCCTGAGACAGAGGTAGGCACAGTGTGTAGCAAAAAGACCTAATGCACTGCGATTTATTACAGGCAAATACGCTTTTCATTTTGCAAGGGAAGTTGCTCTCTGCAAGGTAAATTTCCCACTAGTCTAATAAACGTAGTGAAGTTTACTTTGCAACGAATACCCAGTTGTGAGCAAGGAAAACAAAAAAACAAAACAATCAAAAACCTTGCATTTTGCATGGACATAAATTAGAATATGGAGTCAACAGAGCTTCACTCATTCACTAAGCTCTGAGGATAATTCCCTTGCAAAGTAAACAGCCTATTTTCCCTTAGCAAATCAACCCCTACATGTGCAAAACAATGGTAGGAAAAACCTCTGGGAGGTACTAGAGACACAATGGGGTTGATTTACTAAAACTGGAGAGTGCAAAATCTGTTGCTACTCTATATAGAAACCAATCAGCTTCCAGGTTTTGTTGGTCAAAGCTTAAATTAAACAAGTTCAAGTTAAAAGCTGATTGGGTGCCATGCACAGCTTTTGCACTCTCCAGTATTAGTATATAAACCCCAGTGATACAAGTTGACAAAATAGATGTTCATCAATATTATATGAAACCTTAAAATTAGATATTTTTACCTTGGGTTGTCCACAAATTTTTCAATCAACATGACATCATCATTAAATGACTTTCTTGCTTCTCTACGAGCAGACTCTAGTTGCTCCACAAACTCTTCCTCAGACCTTGCAATTCTCATGCCCTGTGGTGGCAAAGATAAATCATACATGTTTCTTGTAGTTGACAATTCCAATAAACTATTAGCTATGCCCCACCCCCAACCTCAAAAAAAAAAAAAAGTAAAATGAAAATTATACATTCAGAGAAACTTTATGTCAGTAGTCTTCAAAGAAAAGCCACATTACTGCCCTACAGAGAAGGCACTTAAGAGTGCTGGCTTTATTAGCCTGAAAGCCCCTTCTGTGTGTCTCTGCAGTCTGGCTGTACTTCTGACACTGGGGTAAGCCCCACTCACTCATGGGCCTACCTTCCAATAAAAACTCCTCAGAAGTGCAATCACATTAAATAGCGGCAAGGCATAGCATATATGATAAATACATCTGAACCACTACATTAACAATGAGAAAAAAACAGTATTTGTCAATCTGAAATAATGTCTCGCAAAGAAATCTGAAAATAAAGCATTACTACACAAGAGGAATCAAAAAATACACTATATGGTTAAAAGTTTGTGGCTACCCGACCATCACACCTACACGGCCAAATGTATGTGGACATTCAGATGTTTCCAGTAATGGGCACTATTAATCTTACAGTACATATAAGTAAAAAGGTGTCAGGCTCGCTTATCCTACGCTTCCCACATTGTGATCACATTAAATATATAAAAGAAATGTGGGAAGCGTAGGATAAGCGAGTCCGACGCGTTTCGACTGCATACAGATGACCTATTGAGTCGAAACACATCGGGCTCGCTTATCCTACGCTTACCACATTGCTTTTATATATTTCATGTGATCACATTTTATTATCACATCCGTTTTCATGTAAGATGTGAATTAAAGATTTTATCTATTTTTGACCTGCACCATCAGAGTATTTTCTGTTTTTTCAAATTTCCCATATCGCATTGGACTTCTGCTGAGCTATTCCATTGCAAGATTAACGTTTTGGATGGATGCTGCTCCTCTGGATGGTTGTCTTGCAACCTTGATCGCCTGGATTTGGTTTGGTTCTGTTCCCCTTAGCGCTAGTGGTTGTAGCGCTGTAAGCTCATACAATACACTGCCTTATGGTAGGTGTGTCCAACACATCTGGTAAGAGTGTTTTATATTTCCACTCTTGAAGTTTTTAGATCCATTGAGGCCCATTTTGATTGTATCATCCCGACATTCAAGTCATTTATCACTCTATTGGACAATTTAATTTGTGGGACTTTATGGTTGTATTTATGTAATAATATTTTTGTGGGTGACACCCTATAGGGATTTTTTGCATGTACACATATGTACCTGTTCTTATGTACATCATTTCTGCTTTGAACGGCTTTTGTATCCTCACGGTTTTTATTTTATTTGTTTTATAATTTTTTGTCACTGTTTAAGTACACGGATGATTTATGTTTAGCGCTACACACATTTTTTGTATACCTTCTGGACTTTGAGTGTTAGCTGCTTTTTTTCTCAATTTTTTGGGTTTAGCACAGTATTTTTTCCCACTTCACCAGAGTTGATGGGAAGATGGATGGAGCCAAGAACAGGGTAATCTTATGCTACACTTTCTGTCAGAAAAGGTCCGACGGAATAATTTCATTGGATATTCGGGTTGTGTGTGGACATCTGACTTTTTTTTTCAAAAATTCTAAAGGACCTAGAAATAGAACAGGTTTTAAATCTTTCCAACAGAATCAATTCCTATCGGGAAAACCGTTCATCTGTATGCTATTCCAACCGACCAAAAACGACACAAGGGCAGCTATTGGCTACTGGCTATTGAGCTTCCTTTTTCTAGTACCGTCGTATGTCATCACGTTCTAAACGAACGGACTTTGGTGTGATCGTGTGTATGCAAGTCTGTTTCAGTGCAACATCACCTCAGTGCAGTCATATAGAAGTTTTAGAATGTTGATGTCAGCATCATGCTGTATGCAAGATGAACACCGGTATTCTAAAACTTCTATAGCGCTATACATTTTTCATCCAAACTCCACTATATGACTGCACTGAGGTGATGGACAAACTGGCTAGCATCCAAGGCAGGGTTCCTCAAACTACGGCCCTCCAGCTGTTGCGGAACTACACATCCCATGAGGCATTGTAAAACTCTGACATTCACAGACATGACTAGGCATGATGGGAATTGTAGTTCCTGAACAACTGGAGGGCTGTAGTTTGAAGATCCATGATCTAAGGAATGGACACATCAATATAATCACCAAGTGACTGCATATGATGACCAATACACAAGCATCGATAACACAGGTCAGTGACTTGATCTGATGTGTACGGACACTTGTTCTTAACCGACATTCATGCCACTGCCCACATGAGATGTGGATCTATTTGTAAGCAGAAAGAAAATACGAGTATATGAGTAAGGAGGAACACAGTCTAACAGGACATCAAATGGTGGGCTTTATCAAACACTATCTAAATGAAGTGATTGCTCTAATCCTAAGTATCTGTTTTTTCCCTGTTAAATCGCTCTATTTGCTACTTCTGCAGAACTCTGTGGAATTGATAATGACTTTCCTTTAATGTCTGTCCTAATAGAGTAAGTTAATACATAAATTTCATCCTGGAGGAAATTTACAGTATCACCTTTTTTGATATGTACATATATTTTTTCATCAAATCTCACATGGCCACTGTGGGTATTTCTCTAGAGAAAACTAATATATGTGTAGATGGAATGGATGTGGTGCACGTTTGTATGTGTATGCTGATACATAGAGAAGAGACACTGGTGTCATATTAAGACCTAGTCTAAATTTTAATGGGTTTGAATTTATTGAGGGATATTTATCAGTAATTTTTGTATATACATGTGTGTGCAAAAGCTTTAATAAAATCTTGTTATACCTGGTCTGTCCTCGCTGATGAACTTTTTGGGAATCTTTCCATAGTTTGTTTACCCTTACTTAACCTCCCTGGCGGTATGATTATTTCAGATTTTAGGTGCTGAAAGCGGTACAATTATTTTGCATGAAAATGTGGCGTTTTAAAATTGTAGTCCTGTAATTCTTAGGAATAACTCACTTAAATCTGTCCAAACCAGAGTCTAGTAGACATCCCGGGTATGATAAAGTTTGAAAAATTAAATCATACATAATATAAATAATTATACCAAATAATAATATAATAATAAAAATTATTCAATAATGTAATCAAATCAAAAACACTGAAATTTGCTCAGTTGCAGAATTGTCACTGTCATTACTTTTCAATATTTGATGACGGATCTCCCCACAAATCTCTATCGCTCAATTCTAAAATCATTTTTGATGTAAAGGGACAGTTGTGGTTGCTATGGACAATCTCCAGTTTCCATGCAGGGCACTGGGCAGAACACTAGGGACAAAGGGGATGTGAAATTATTACATACAGCAATGTAATCTGTAAGATTACATTATACTGTATGTAAACTGTGTGTTTCACTTTTTGAATTTGGCACCGATCTCCATCCCCATGCATCGCAATGCTCGCAGGGAACGGAGATCGGCTCCGTGATGAATCGAGCGGAGGACGAGCCACTCGTATAGCTGGAGGACATCGCTGGATCCAAGGGAGAAGGCAAGTAAACCTCCTCCTGCATACAGCGATGCGGTCCCGAGTCTGGCTCGGGGTTACCGCTTTTGGTATAAAATAAAACTTCCATCCCGAGCCAGACTCGGGAATACCGCCAGGGGGGTTAAATCTATCATGAATGCTGCTGCCGGACTCATCCACTTTACCAACTACCAAGTGATCCCCACTCCTCTCTGCCAATCCCTCCACTGTCTTCCCATTGCCCAAAAAAAAAAAAAAAATTTCAGAATACTAACATACAAGGTCATCCACATCTTTGCTCCAAGCTACCTCACCAATCTTGTCTCCAGATATCACCCAAAGTGTCCTCTCCGCTCCTCTCAAGGCCACTTGCTCTTTAACTCACTTGTCTTATCCTCCCATGCTCGTCTCCAGGACTCCTCCAGAGCCTCTCCCACCCTCTAGAACTCCCTTCCCCTATCTGTCCCGCTATCTCCTACTCTGTTCACTTTTAGGCGATTTCTGAAAACTCACCTCTTTAGGGATGCCTATCCTACCTTCAGCTAACAACTGAATCTTATTTTTCCCATTAGTTCATCCCTCACAGTTATTACCTTTTGTTTCACTTGCCCTTCCCTATAAGATTGTAAGTTCCCAGAAGCAGGGCTCTCCCAATCCTCTTGTATTGTTGTTGCATTGTCTCCCTCTATAGTTTAAAGTGCTGGAAAAACTGTAGGCACTATATAAATCCTGAATAATAATAAATGTCAGGCGTCCACAAACATTCGGCCATTTATTGTCACTGTCCACCTGCATCCACAGCATACCACAACTCTCTTGCTCAGATGGCAATTTGCTGTATTAGTCTATCATTAAAAGGCATCATACCTTACCACCTCCACCACGGACAGCTTTGATCATCACAGGGTAGCCAATCCTCCTGGCTTGTTCTTGGAGATGCTGGTCAGACTGCTCTTCCCCATGGTAACCCTCTATGATAGGAACTCCTGCAGCAGACATAATTGACTTTGATGTGCTAAGAAGACAGATAGATATGTAATTGATCTCTATCAGGAAAGAGAATTGTTAATAAGATCTTAAGCACAGAATTTGTGTTACCTCTTAATCCCCATATCTCGAATAGCAGAGGAGGGAGGTCCAATAAAAATTATATTTTCTTTCTTGCACAGTTCTGCAAATTCGGTGTTCTCAGAGAGGAAACCATACCCTGGGTGAATAGCCTAATATCAACAATACGGATTAATACTTAGAAGAATATTCTATTATAAAATACACAGATCTTATGTCTCGTACAAAGCACAAACTAAAATGAGATTTAGCATGGTACTTTCCACTGTAATCCATGACCTCCAATCTCAATCAACTCAGTACTTTAAAGTCATTAAGGCCCCTTTCACACTTGTGTGACTTGTCCTGCGTGTTGGGACTGCAAAGTTGCACAACTAGTCGAGTACCATTCATATCTATGGGACTTGAAGTCGCAGCAACGTAAAGAAGTCCCTGCATTACTTTGGTCCGTGTTGAGGTCCACAGACCTCAAGATTTCACAGGCATTGCTTCAAGTCGCGGCAAAATCGTGCGGGCCTAAAACTGCTTACAGATATTTCATCTGAAAAACAGCTGAATACATGCATGTAAACCAGGGCTCGACAAACCCCGGGCGCCAGGTCGCATTCACGTCCTGGCGCAACACAGCTGGAGTATCCTGTCTCCGTGTGGACCCCGAACACTGCCGTGCGATTGCATCGGGCCACGCCAGCCAGTAATTGATAAATAAAATGTTTCCATGGTCTGGCGCCATCTTGTGGTGGATGTTGAAATTACAACCCATCCAATAATGCTAATCCTAATGGAGCTATTTCTTTCCCAAAGTGAAGAGAAGGAAGTGATTGCGGGTGTCATCTGGCGCCTTTTACCCAACGATGTAAAAGGCGCCTTTTGCCCAACGATGAGTGTGGTGGCTCGTAAATAGCTTCATATATATATTTATTTATTTTCCATAATAGCTTTTATTTGTTTTTTAAAAGTAAAAAAAAAAAAAAAAATTTAATTAAGGAAAAAAAAAAATTATGTGTAATCCTACCTGCTTGGCCCCTTTCACAAGGGCTGTCTGATCAGGTTCACCTGTCAGTTTTTCAGGCGGACTGATCGAACCCTTAGCGGGGATATGGCAGTAAATAAGCGGGAATATGGCGGAAATAAAAGAAGTCACATTCTTTTGTTAACCACTTCGTGCCCACGCTATAGACGAAAGATGTCTACAGCGCGGACACCAATTGCCGGGAGGGCGTCCCTGGACATCCTCCTTTTTACTTCCCCTCTGCCCGTCGCCATGCGCGCGCATCGGGGAAGTTCTGTGTTGGCCGTGTCCCTTGGATACAGCCAATCACAGATCATGCTAAATGGCCAATCACAGCGGCCATTTAGCACGCGGTGTGTCCAATGAGAGGTGATCTCATATGTGGGGGGCTGGGGGCTATCTTCCCCTCACTCGTCTCCATGTCAGACCAGGGACAGGTCCAGATCGCCGTCACGGACCTGGCTCCTAACTTTTTTAGCTGGCTCCTAGATTCCAAGCAAATTTGTCAACCCCTGATGTAAACTGTTACCAGACAAACAATTTGCAATTATATAAAGCCATTTTTGTGATCATAGCACTCTTGCCACACAACAACCTGAAGACTATACTGCAGTCAGCACTATAGTCTGATCCATGATTCCCAGGGTTACAAACAGAAATAAAAAGCTGATGGGAGTTCTAGCTTTCCTCTACTCAACTATAAAAACAAAACATTTTTTATTGCCGATTCGCATTCAAAAAGCCAGCAACTTGGTAGACTTCTCTTGCAATAAATCTTTATTGGCTACTGATCAACACATCCAGCGTCAATAAATGCAAAATGCGTTTTGGCCACAATGGCCTTCTTCAAAGCATATTTCAACCATTGTGTCAGAATCTCATTGGGATTCATAGACACTGTACATATTGATCAGTAGCCAATAAAGATTTTGCAATGAGAAGTCCACTGAGTTGCCGGCTTTTTGACTGTGAATCTGCTATATTGGGGGGGGGAGGTGAAACTTCCCAGCCTGAGCACCGGTCTCCAGCCTTTGAAATCTGATTAGACAGCTGAGCTAGGGTATATAATTTTCTTCCTATTTTTATTGCTGCCTCCATTGCTTTTGTAGCCTTCACGTCACTTACTGTCTGTTGATGCAGTTGTCACAGAGACAGTGAATGAATGGATCTTTCTAACGGATAGTGGTAAAAACCTAACAGGGATAATCGTCCCCCACTCTGCCTAAAGCTAAAAGTAAAGTCATGGATGGACAGCTTTAATACTGAACTCTAAATGCATAAGTCCTAGACATTTCTTGAGGTTTTTAGTATTATATGGTCTACGTTTTAGCTTTTATTAAGCCTAAACAATGCTGTTATTGTGATGTGAGAATAATTAGCAGTATGTCTATAGACAAGAAATGTCCTAATTTGTGGGTGGAAGAAGGGTGGACGAGGATCAATAGTCAAATTCATTCCTTTACATATAATGTCAAAATGTAAAACCCTATGATTTACATTACAATTTCACATTCGCTTAGGGGACATGACTATCACTATGTTCTGAAATTCCTTCCTGTCATTTTAGTGCCAATAAAGGCTCATCCAATTTCAGTTTTAATTTTCTTGCATAAAACCTTTGCCATACGATCTTTACCACACCTGATATGGCAAAAGCAAAGAATTAGTGTTGTGTGTCTGCAAAGTGTGGGTTTTCACATGTTTATAACAAACAATGATTTTCAAAGTGTATCATACATTACAATAATTATAGTACAATCTCCTTTAGATCTACCAACTATGGAGTGCAAGGCCTGGCCTGATTGGATACATTAGGTAGCACTTCATATTACATAGTTTTGAAAAATCTAAACTGGGTTGTACAAAGATTTATGGCAACTTTCATACACACAAATCAGTTTCTGTAAATCTTAAAAATAATCCTATAATATGACTTATACCAAACCAAAGTGCCTTTGCCAGATCCATATTCATTATGTGACTAACCATGATATTCACTCTGCAATGTAGCAGAGTATAACCTAGTTAAAAGCAGAGTTCCGCCCCTCCAGCAAAAAATTTAAAGTCAGCAGCTATACATACTGTAGCTGCTGACTTTTAATATTAGAACACTTACCTGTCCTGGAATCCAGCGATGTCGGCACCCTAACTGATTTTTCCATCAGCTCTCGGGTGCTGCTGCCGCCATTTCTGAATGGCCAGGCGGCGGGGGAAGGAGGAGGGGGGCTGAACTTCGGAGTGATCTCAAAAACAGGTACCCATACCCCCCCCCAAATGTGGCACCGGAGGGGGAAGAAGGCCGGTGAGCTGAGCTTCAACTTTTGGGTGGAACTCCGCTTTAGTGGAGAAATTAAGCATTACATCTAGAAAGTATTACCTGAGCACATGATGATTTTGCCACACGCATTATTTTGTCCATGGCGAGATAGCTTTGTTGAGAAGCAGCGGGACCAATAAGATAGGCTTCGTCTGCCTGCAATAACACTGAGGCATTAACATTGGCAAAATAATGTACTAACAAAAGCAGACTGCAAGCAGGATCCAGTCCAGGCATAACAGAGTGGAACAAATATTCAAATCCTTACCGAATTTATAAAGCATCTCTAAAGCCCAAAAACTCCCCCCCCCCCCCCCCCATTTCGGAAAGTAAGGAACAGTTACAATCCCTGTCAGTTTAATTCTGACATCTGTGCCCAATTGGGCAGATTTCCCCTCACTACCTGTCCTGGAGACACACCAGGAAGTGAGAGGTAAGGTCTCTAAAATTAGTTACAGCTGTCACTAGAGCATGTGTCCCCATTGCAGGTTTTCCTATCTATTACTGCTCTGGTGACAACAGTTTTGGAATTTGACCCACATAGAGTCCCAGTCACAATGGTCAGCAGGACAAATAAAGGGGTGAATCTCCGTAAAGGGGACACAGAGAGCAATAAAAAAAAAACTTGACAGGTGTTCTAACCACTTACCAGTTTATCCAAAACTAAAACGATACACTTTAGGGGCTCATGCACACAGATGTAAAACACGCTGCTTTCAGATCCCAAATAATTTTTTTTTTCTATGAATCTGAATGCAGAAGTATCATATGCTATAGCTCAAGCACGCAGCCTTATTCATATCAGTAATATTACTCTGTTTTTTGTGTCTTGTTTTAGTGTTTGGCATATTTATATTGCATTATTTTTTCTTGTATAAGAATGATTTAAAGTAGTTATAAATGCAAAAGATTTTTCAACTTAATGCATTTTGTTTAAGATAAAAACCCTTGTGTGCAGCAGATCCATCAATACTTACCTGAGCCCCATCTAGATCCAGTGATGTTGCAGCAATGTCTCGGCTGCCCAGGACTTCCCTTCTCATTGGCTGAGACAGCAGCGTGGTGCCACTGGCTCCCACTGCTATCAAAGTCAGTCAGCCAGTGAGAAGAGAAAGGGGGCGGGGCCGGGCCACGGCTCTGTCTGAATGGACACATGGAGCTGTGACCCAGCTCCAGTGAGCCCATAGCAAGCTACTTGCTGTGGGGGCATTCAACGGGAGGGAGGGGCCAGGAGCACAGAAAAGGGACCCCGAGAAGAGAGGTTCCAGGCTGCTCTGTGCAAAACCCTTACACAGGGCAGGTAAGTATAACAGGTTTGTTATTCAAAAAAACAAACAAGACTTTACAATCACTTTAAGATATTATTTAGAGAATTAATTTTCCGGAAGGTTTAAAATTAGATTGACATTTAATTGTAACTGAGAAAATGTAGTGCACAATTTTTGGTATTGTAAAAGATATGTCTACAAACTAACAATTATTGCAGAAAAACAAAAATACAAAACAAAACAAAAAACACCACACACCACTCTATGTAATGATCTTTAAAATCAAAATAGAAAAATCTGCTGCTTTAGGATTCATGCACATGGCTATAATTATTTACAGATATCTACGCAGCATCTTGCTGGCAGAGACTATCCTAATATCCTGCCTAAAAAATGCAACTGATTGTCAGTAAAGTGCTTCCGTAAACACTTGTTTAGATGCAAAAAAAAGGTACAGATCAAAATTCTTTCCAGTTCTTAGCCCAAATTGAGACACCTTTACATATGTGTAAAAGACTCACCAGGGATTGGTTAATTACAGCCACGTGCATGAATCCTAAAGCAGCGAAGGGCTGCAAAGCGCTGAGAAGGCTTTGTTGTGGTTAAAAACAACACTTTGCTCTAGACGCTAAATGTACATATATTTTTTATATAAAAACACGCGTGTGACACACAAATACTACCAAACGCAGTGTACCAGAGAGACGTGCATGGAATTCCTGTCTGCCTCACTGTACACAGCTACCGACTGCACGCCCATCTTCTTTGCTGTGCGCATCACTCTGCATGCTATTTCCCCTCGGTTTGCAATAAGGACTTTCTCGATCTTGGATTTGCCTGAAAAAACAACCACAAACACAAGTCGACTTGAAATAAAGATCAACAAGCAAAATTGGCTACTGTTCCATTAGATGTACATACATATACACTGCCTTGAAAAAGTATTCACACCCCTTGAAATTTTCCACATTTTGTCATATTACAACCATAAAATTTTATTTTTATTTTATTGGGATTTTATGTGATGGACCAACACAAAGTGGCACATAATTGTGGAGTGGAAAGAAAATGATAAATGGTTTTCAAAAAATAGATCTGAAAAGTGTGGAGTGCATTTGTATTCAGCCCCCTTTACTCCGATACTTATACCTAAAATCTAGTGGCACCAATTGTCTTCAGAAGTCACCTTATTATTAACCACTTGCAGACCGGACCATTTTGCTGGTCAAAGACCAGACCACTTTTTGCGATTCGGCACTGCGTCGATTTAACTGACAATTGCGCGGTTGTGCGACGTGGCTCCCAAACAAAATTGATGTCCTTTTTTTCCCCACAAATAGAGCTTTCTTTTGGTGGTATTTGATCACCCCTGCGGTTTTTATTTTTTGCGCTATAAACAAAAATAGAGCGACAATTTTGAAAAAAATGCATTATTTTTTCTTTTTGTTATAATAAATATCCCCCAAAAATATATAAAAAAAACCATTTTTTTCCCTCAGTTTAGGCCGATACGTATTCTTCGACATATTTTTGGTAAAAAAAAAGAAAATCGCAATAAGCGATTATTGATTGGTTTGCGCAAAAGTTATAGCGTTTACAAAATAGGGATAGTTTTATAGCATTTTTATTAATAATTTTTTATTATTTTTTTTTTTACTAGTAATGGCGGCGATCAGCGATTTTTATTGTGACTGCGACATTGTGGGGGACCCATCTGACATTTTTTTACACATTTTTGGGACCATTGTCATTTATACAGTAATCACTGCTATATAAATGCAGTGATTCCTGTGTAAATGACACTGGCAGTGAAGGGGTTAACCAGTGGGTGGCAGTGTAGGGGTTAAGTGTTCCTAGGGGTCTGTTACTAACTGTGGGGGGGTTGGGCTTTCATTTAGTGAACACTGATCTCTGCTCCAATCACATGGAGCAGAGATCAGCATCACTAGTTGCTAGGCAGAATGGAAAAATGCAGTTTACACGGCATTTCCTCCATTCGGCCGCTCCGTGAGGCGATCGCAGGGATGCCCGCGGCGATCGAGTCCGCGGGTCCCGCGACCGGACTCACGGGGGTCCCGACCAGCGCGGGAGCGCGCCGTCGGCGGCGCGCTCCCGATGGCAGGGCGGCATTGAATATTGGACGTACCTGTATGCCAATATGCCTGCCCGTGCCATTCTGTCGACGTACATTGTCGTGCGCTGGTCGGGAAGTGGTTAAATAGAGTCATGTAGATAAAGAAAGGGCCAAGGGGGTACCATATTAGGGATGCACCGAATGGGTTTTTTGGGGCTGAAACCGATACCGAAAATAAATCTTCCTTGATCCCAAAAACCGATACCGAAAAAGCACTGATACCGAAACAGACTGTTTAAAAAAAATATTTTTATACAGGAGATGGTCAGAGACCGGGGACATGCTACAGGAGATGGTCAGAGACCGGGGACATGCTACAGGAGATGGTCAGAGACCGGGGACATGCTACAGGAGATGGTCAGAGACCGGGGACATGCTACAGGAGATGGTCAGAGACCGCGGACATGCTACAGGAGATGGTCAGAGACCGCGGACATGCTACAGGAGATGGTCAGAGACCGGGGACATGCTACAGGAGATGGTCAGAGACCGCGGACATGCTACAGGAGATAAACGCAGCCTCACCAGTGCCCATCATATGCAGCCTCACTGTGCCCAGCAGCCTGCCTGTGCATCACCAGTGCATATAAACATACACATACGCACACACATAAACATGCACACATATAACACACACACACACACACACACACAATCTTTTTAAAAATTGTCAGCTGCAGCTCTGTACTTTCAATCTCCATGCTGGATACTGCACTGTAGGGGGAGGCAGATAGCACAGCACACACTGCTGGACATCTCCATCTCTCCCTTGCTTTCACTTTCACAGTAAACAACGTGACCAAGCTCCTGCACAGCTGATTTACACATCGGCTGAGGAGCCATATGCAGCCACCGCTGGGGAGAGGGGGACTTTACAGGGAGACCCCACGGGCCGCCTGCAGCATGGGTGAGGAGGGAGGGGAGGAGGAGAGAGTAAAGATGGAATGACAACCTCGTGATGGGTGGCACCAAGCCCAGCAGGCCCGCCCCATTTTCGGCGCCAGTATCAGTGAAAATTCTTTCGGCTTTTTGCTGAAAGGGCCATTTTCGGCCGATATGTTTCGGCGGCCAAAATTCCGGTGCATCCCTATATCACATCCATATAAAATTGCTAGTGGGGACGTTGGAGCGGACTTTATAGGTACCAGAAAAGGAATACAAAATATTAGAAAAATAATTAAACATAGATATAAAAAAAAAATTGACAATATAACATTAAAAACAAATAGCATTGGCTTCCAATAGAATAAGCCACACATGGTATGTGTATTGATCCCTGTTACTGCTTGAATATGGCAGGTCAAATTAAATAGAGTCCACCTGTGTGTAATTTAATCTCAGTATAAATACAGCTGTACTGTGAAGCCTTCAGAGGTTTGTTAGAGAAAAAAAATTTTTTGCAAATAAGTAATTTTTGCTCATAAATTTGGGCCAACATTTATACTGATAAATTTCTTTGGTAAAAATAACCCAAATAAGTATATATTATTTGGTCTGTGTGAAAGTTAGAGTCTACAAGGTATGGTGCAAATTAATGAAAAGTTATCACACCTGATGCACTGACAGCCTACCTCACCTCTTGAGGCACTGAAATGTCAGCAAAGTACAAATACCCCCCAAATGATCCCTTTTTGGAAAGTAGACAGTCCAATGTATTTAGTAAGAGGCATAGTGAGTTTTTTGAAGTTGTAATTTTTTCCCACAATTCTTGGGAAAACAGACTTTTTTTATTTTTTTTATTTTTTTTTATTTTTTTTATAACAAGTTATTACTCACAAACAGCATATGCATACTTTCAATTATACCCCAAAATACATTTTGCTACTCTTCCCGAATATGGCGATACCACATATGTGAGACTTTTACACAGCCTGGCCACATAGAGGTCCAACATTGAAGTGGAACCTCCAGGTGTTCTATGAGCCTAAATTACAAATATAATAATATTCCTACCTATCACACTTTTGTTCCAGGACAGTCAATTTACCCACAAAATGACTCCATTTTGGAAAGCTAACACCAAGACATGGCATGGGCTGGTGACAGGTACTCAGGTGGGCTGGTGACAAGTGCTTTGATGGGTGGTGACAGGTCCTCTTTATTGGGGGGGGTGTCAATCCGTGTGTTTGGTGTATACTGTAGGTGGTAACGAGCTGTTAGCGCAATCTAGTGTGTGAGGAGGAGAGCCCGGTAACAGCTTGTTATCTCGATTTGTTGACATTCTGTGACCGGCTGTGATTGGACACAGCCAGTCACGTGATAAAGAGCCAATTTCTTTGGCTCTTTACCACGATTGAGGATGGGCTGTGTCAGTGTGATTGCTGCTCGTGCGCGCCCACCGTGTACGAGGACAATGCATGCGATTGGCTGTGATTGGACACAGCCGGTCATATGGTAAAGAGCCGATTTTTATTGGCTCTTTACACTGATCTAGGATGGGCTGCATCCCGAGGGACACGCCTCATGCCTGAGCGCTGCACTGCTGGCCCCCGCAGGAGTGCCGAGAAGCCCAGGACGTCATACTATACCCGACCGGAGGGACAGAGTGTTCCTGTGGACTTCATATGACAATGGCCCGGTATGGAAGCGGTTAAGAGCTATGGGCATAAGTGACATTTGATATCGCTTCCGCCCTCCCATGCTATGGAGCTCAGTGGGGCCCATCTTCCCCTCAGTCGGCAGCCAGGCATCCATGAGAAAAGACGTGATAATCTCCGCCGCTACCGGCGGGTCAGGTAAGTGGCAGAGAGGATTGGAGTGTGGCAAGAGGGGGGGGGGGGGGGTGAGCATCTCTCTCGGCACCGATAAAAGTGATCTTGCTACTTTTATCCTAAAGAGAAAAGCACGTGGTTCCCGAAAATACCGGGGTTATGGCCGCTTATAACCCCAGTGTTTAGCGTCAAGGTGCCATTATGTCGTTTTGCGTGAAGTGGTTAAAGCAGCGTTGGGATTTTTTTGTATAACCTAAGCTTTAAACATTTCACGGAGCACTGTTCAATCCATCATCCAAAAATGGAAAGAGTATAGTACAACAAACTTACCAAGAGGCCCATGGTAACTCTGGAAAAACCTTAATAGGTGCTGGCCTAGACCTTTTAAGGGCTCTAAAGAATCTGATCACCAGCGGATCTGAGGCCACAGATCTTTCTAAGAACACTGACAGAGCTGCTACCTGCACTTTCAGGGTACTAACTGCTAGTCCCTTGTCTGCTCCATCTTGTAAAAACTCCAAGATGGAGACAAGGCTCCCTGGCACCTGGGCGGCTGAAAAACACCATGTTTTATAACGCTTCCAAACCTTAGAATAAATGGCCCCTGTAACCCTTTTCCTACTTGCCAAAAGGGTAGAGATCAAACGGCTGGAAAACCCCTTGCTCCTAAGGAGCTGCCTTTCAGAAACCAGGCCATGAGGGCCAAACTGGCCACTCCTGGATGGTTTACTGGGCCCTGCAACAACAGATCGTGCCTGAGGGGCAGATGCCAACAAGGCTTGATTGCCAGACCTAGAATTGTCGAAAACCAGGCCCTCTTTGGCCAAAAGGGCGTGATTAGAATAACTGGCACCTTTTCCTTCTGAATTTTCATTAAAATTAACGGGATTAACTGAACGCGTAGCAAAGACGGGGGGGGAACGCGTAGCAAAGACGGAATTCCCATGGATATGCTAGCGCATCTGTGCCCAGCGACCCATCGCGACTGTCCAGGGAAAAGAACTGGGGAACCTGGGCATTCTCCTTTGAGGCGAACAGGTCCACCTCTGGTAGCCCCCAATTCCCGGCAATCATTGCGAAGACTTCTGGATTTAGAGACCATTCCGCCTCCTGAATAGGGTTTCTGCTTAGGAAGTCCGCTAACCTGTTTAGATCCCCTTTTAGGTGGACTGCTGATAGAGACAACAAATGCTTTTCCGCCCACCGAAGGATCTCCATGGCCAGTACTTGAAGCGACCTGCTTCTTGTACCCCCCTGCCTGTTTAAATAAGCCACCGCCGTGGCATTGTCTGTTAGGACCTGAACGTGATGGAACTGAAGCTCCTGAACAAACAATTCCAGAGCCAAGGCAATCGCCTTGAGCTCCCTCCAGTTTGAGGACCTTACTGCCTCATCTTTGGCCCAGGATCCCTGAGTAAAACGTGTTCCTAGGTGGGCTCCCCACCCCCAGAAACTCGTCGGTTGTTAGTCTTTTCTCGACTGGAAAAGCCCGGACTAACCCCTCTGATAAGACGTCTTTTCCACCACCATAGGGACCTTTTTACCTGGGTTGGCACTTTTACCTCTGCCTCTAGGGATGCCACTGTGTGATCCCAAGATTTTAGAAGAAAAGCCTGCAGACACCTGAAATGCATTCTTGCCCACTGGACTGCCGGCATTGTTGAGGTTAGAACCCCCAAAGCTGCCATAACCTGTCTTACTGTCAGATTTTGGCTGGTCTGCAGTAAAGACATTGCACCGGAAATCCTGTCCTTTTTGTCTAAGGGAAGGAAGATTTTTTGATCCACCGAATTTATTAGATACCCTAAAAACCGAATCTCCTGGGATGGGTGTAGGGACGACTTTTGGAGGTTCAAAATCCACCCCAGAGCCTCCAGATGGCTGCGAGCTTTGCCTAGATTGATCTGCAATTCCTCGCTGGATGGGGCGAAAAACAGCGGATCGTCTAAATAAGGAATAACTGCGATTCCCTGAAGTCGCAGCGGCGCTAAAGCTTCTGCCATTACTTTGGTAAAAATTCAGGGAGATGATGACAGACCGAAGGGTAAGGCCCTGAACTGGAGATGATGAACCACACCCCCCAACCTCACCGCCAGCCTGAGGAACCTCTGAGACTGGGGAGAGATCGGAACATGTAGGTATGCATCCTTTAAATCCACTGACGCCATAAAACATCCTGGCGTCAACAGATTCCTGACTGAAAAAATTGAGTCCATCTTGAACCTTCTGTACCTGATGGACTCGTTTAAAGGTTTTAGGTTGAGAATCAGCCGAAATTTTCCTGTCGGTTTTTTTACTAAGAAAACATGGGAATAAAACCCCTCCTGCTGTTCTTGCAGGGGCACCTGTACCACTACACCCTGCTGCATCAGTTCCTCTAGAGAGGACTTCATGGCCAGGGCCCTTACCGAGTCCCGCGGGGTGTTTGTAATCAGGAACCTCTTTGGGGGGTTGTTGGCAAACTCGAGTGTGTAACCCTGCGAGAGAGTGATCAGAATAAACTGATTTGAAGTTATCCCTGACCACTGCGGAAGAAATTCTTGTAGTCTTCCGCCCACCCGCAGGACGAGTCATTGAGATTTCTCGGCCTGTGTAGGAGGACGGAAGAGAATTCCGCCTCTATCTTTCGGCTTCGGAGCGGACCAATTTTTCCTTCTCCCCTGCAACTTGCTGTCCTGATCCTGAGTTTTTTGAGGTCGAAAAATATGTTTTGGTACCTGTTTTTTCTTTTTGACCGGGAAGGATCTCTTTTTATCGGCTGTCCTGTCAAGAATATTATCGAGGTCAGGGCGGAAGAGAAGGTCACCCGAAAAGGGTAACCCACACAGCTTGTTCTTTGATGCCGAATCACCGGGCCAGGTTTTAAGCCATAAGGCTCTCCTTGCAGCAATAGTTAGAGCTGCTGACCTGGCTGACATCTTAATTGCCTCAGCTGAGGCATCTGCAATATAAGCAACTGCTGCAGTCAGGGTAGGAAAATAATCTAAGATTTCCTGTTTGGGGGAATCTGCAGCTATATGCGACTTTAACTGGTTGATCCAGTATTCTAAATTTCTGGCTAGACACGTTGTGGCCATTGCTGGTTTTAAATTGCTCATAACTGATTGCCATGATCTCTTGAGCAAAAGATCCATGCGTTTGTCAATCGGATCCTTCAAAACTCCCATGTCTTCAAAGGACAGATCCGTGGACCTTGAGAACTGGGAGAAGGCGGCATCCAGTCTGGGCACCTTGTTCCATACTGCTGCAGGGTCCTCCTCAAAAAGAAAACGCCTTTTGTGGGCTTTGGAGAAAAAGGGCTTTTTCTCTGGATCCTGCCATTCTTTCCTAATGGCCTCAGAGATGACCGGATGAACTGGGAATGTTCGGCCCTTTGGCTCATCCAACCCAGCATACATGCGGTCATGGAGTGATAATTCCTTTCTCTCCTCACTTAAGCCAAGCGTAGCATGAATGGCTTTAAGGAGCCCATTTACCTCTTCAAGGGACAGTTTGAATTTAGAGGGGGCTACCTCAGACTCCTCCAACTCCTCTTCCGAATCTTTAACGGAAAGAGCAGTGGACTGCTTTTCCCTATCTGAAGAGTCTTCAGGCAGAGATTCCAATACCGGGATAGAAAAAGACCCCTGGGAGGACTCTGAAGTGGAAGGCTGACTAGCAGCCGGGTTTACTAGTGAGTCACGAAAATTCTGAATCGTGGCGTATAGCTCCTTCTTTACAGAGGCAACCAGATCCTCGCATACAGAGGCTGATTCCTCTTTAACTAAAGAAGTAATGCAGGCACTGCATAGGGTTTTCTTCCAATTTTCTCCCAGCTTGGCCCTGCAAGAAGGACATCTCTTCTTTGGGTCAGAGCTCTTAGCCTATGAAGAAAAAGACAAAAAAGGGAAAAAAAACAGGGAACCCTTAGTGAGACCCAGTCTCAGCCTTGATAGGGATCACCACACAGGTGCACTGAGAAGAAACCAGTCAGCTTCTAGTGCCCAGACAGGCCCCTTGCCACCAGGGGGGAAAGAAAAAAAGAGAGACCAAACGCCAGGAAATAGGAGAAAAAAGGCAGACTTTAACTGCTGCCTCCTACCTGGGCTTTGCTGGTGCCTGTGCCTGTCCCCACCGCTGCAGACGCTGAATCTTCCATAACAGGTGTGCAGAATTCCACTTGTGGCTACACGCTGCCTCCGGACTCCCATAATGCATCTGCACTGGACCGGAAGCGGAAATAGGCACCAGCTCCTGTCCTCCCTCCTCCCCCCTGCGTCCACGCCGGAAACGACATTTCAGCCGACCCAGTGACCCGCTCTGTCATTTCCGGCGTGACAGCCGAAAAAAACATGGCGGCGGCACACGCGCGCCGCCGCGCCTACAGACGTGCAGGCCACCGAATCTTCGGCTCTCTCCAAGCACCAAGAGGGGAAGAGGAGCCCGCTTGCTGCCGCTGCCGAGGCCTGGGTAGGTCGGGAGGACAGCGGGTCCCTTAAGGAGGAAAAAAAAGGGAAGGAAGCCTTGTCCCTCAGGAACACCCAAGAGATCTGACTCCCTCCCAAAAGAGGTTCTCTCCGGGCCGGAGGAAACACAATAACTGAGGTGTGGTAGGGAGGTGCCTCCCTTTAAAGTCTGGGAGGAAGAAGGTGTTTCCTAACGAGGAGGGAGGAGTCGCTATCTCTCAGATGCCGTCCTGAAAGACGCCTTGGGAAATTGAAATTTGTGGCCTATAAGCAAAATGCTACGTGTGGCAGAAAACTAACACTGCACATCAACCTGAACACACCATCCCCACCATGAAACATGGTGGTGGCAGCATCATGTTATGGGCATGCTTTTCTTCAGCAGGGACAGGGAAGCTGGATGGAGTCAAATACAGGGCAATCTTATGCCGCATACACACGACCGGACTTTCCGGCAGACTAGGTCCGACGGTCCTCCCGGACTTTCGGCAGAGTTCCGAACGAACGGACTTGGCCACACACAATCACACCAAAGTCTGACAGATTTGAACGTGATGACGTACAACTAGACTAGAATAAGGAAGTTCATAGCCAGTAGCCAATAGCTGCCCTAGCGTCGTTTTTTTGTCCATCGGACTAGCATACACACAAACGGATTTCTCGATAGGAAACATGTTCTATTTATAAAGTCCGTCTGATTTTTAGACAGCAAAGGTCCGATGAAGCCCACACACTATCGAATTGTCCAACAGATTCGTTCTGTCTGACCTTTTCTGTCGAAAAGTCTGGCCGTGTGTACATGGCATTAGAAAAAAACCTGTTAAGAGTTTGCAAAAGACTTGAGACTGGAGTGGAGGTTCACATTCTAGCGGGACAGCGAACCTAAACATACAGCCAGAGCTACAATGGAATGGTTTAGATCAAAGCATAGTCATTTGTTATAATGTCCCAGTCAAAGTCCAGACCTAAATCCAACTGAGAATCTGAGGTATAACTTGAAAATTGCTGTTCATAGACGCTCTTCATCCAATCTGACAGAGCCTGAGCTATTTTTCAAAGAATGGGCAAAAATGTCCCTCTCTAGATGTGCAAAGCTGGTAGAGACATCCCCAAAAAGACTTGCTGCTGTAATTGCAGTGAAAGGTGGTTCTACAAAGTATTGACTCAGGGGGGCTGATTACAGATGCACACTACATCTTTCAGATATTCATTTGTAAAAAAAATTAAAACCATTTATCATTTTCCTTCCACTTCACAATTATGTGCCACTTTGTGTTGGTATATCAAATAAAATCTCAATAAAACATATTTAATTTTTTGGTTGCAACATGACAAAATGTGGAACATTTCAAGGGGTAGGAATACTTTTTTTAAGGCACTGTATAATAGCTATTTGTCTCTATGTTATCAGTAAGGCCACTGCATCAATACTGGCCCATAAGAAAAAAAAAAAAAAGAAGAGCACAATCATTCTATTTATGGTTTTATTTCTTGTTGTAAATGTTTATATAACCAGTGGCTATGTGGGCAACCCAAGACAATACTTTTATGTCTGCAGTCATAGCATAAACCAGTTGTGGGAAACCCTGCAGTACCAAGTTCACACAACACTGGCTGCAGACGGGTAAGGCTCGGTTCACACAGGGGCGACTCCGATCCGACTTCAGGTCGCCCCTAGTCGCCTCAGGTCGGACAACATTTAAAAATCAATGTAAGTGAATGAGAGCCGTCTTAATGCACACTACTGACAGTCGCTCCGACTTCAAAAGAAGTTCCTGTACTACTTGAATCCGACTTGTACCCATTGATTTCAATGGAGGTCGCCTCCAAGTCGGATCTCTGTCTATACGGAGGCGACTTTAACAGAATTATTAGCTCTGAAGGGGGAACTCCACGCCAAATTTCTGAAAAAAATTTGGCGTGGGTTCCCCCTCCGAGAGCATACCAGGCCCTTAGGTCTGGTATGGATTCCAAGGGGAACCCCCTACGCCGAAAAAAACGGCGTGGGGGTCCCCCCAGATCCACACCAGACCCTTATCCGAGCACGCTACCCGGCCGGCCAGGAAAGGAGGTGGGGACGAGCGGGCGCCCCCCCCTCCTGAGCCGTACCAGGCCGCGTGCCCTCAACATGGGGGGCGTGCGCCCCCCCCATCCCAAAGCACCTTGTCCCCATGTTGATGAGGACAAGGGCCTCTTCCCGATAACCCTGGCCGTTGGTTGTTGGGGTCTGCGGGCGGGGGGCTTATCGGAATCCGGGAGCCCCCTTTAATAAGGGGGCCCCCGGATACCAGCCCCCAACCCTATGTGAATGAGTATGGGGTACAATGTACCCCTACCCCTTCACCTGTAAAATAAAGTACAAAAAAAAAAAACACAACACACAAGATAAAATAGTTTATTGCACAGCTCCGGGGGTCTTCCGTCTTCGGGGGTCTTCTCGCCGGACTCCTCCGCTATCTTCTTGTAGCTCTTTTACTAGCGGAGGAGCCCGGCTTTCTTCCTCGCCGCCGCCCTCTTCTTCCGATTCCGGGGGTCTTGTCCCCCTCTTCGGTTCTTCTGCCGGGCCACCGCGCCTTCTTATAGCTCTTTTACAGGCGGTGGCCCGGTCTTCTATCGCCGTCGCCTTCCGTTCTACTTCTTCTTCTTCTCCTGGAGATGTTGACTCGACGCTCTCTCCGGCCGCAATGCCAGGGGCGCGCTGCACGGCGACTTATATAGGGACAAGGGGCAGGGTCATCGGTTGATGTCACATGGGTTGATGTCACATGGCGACAGTCCCAGCATCCTCCGGGACTGTGACATCGTAAGGGGGCGGGGTCACCATGTGACATCAACCGATGACCCTGCCCCTTGTCCCTATATAAGTCGCCGTGCAGCGTGCCCCTGGCATTGCGGCCGGAGAGAGCGTCGACTCAACATCTCCAGGAGAAGAAGTAGAACGGAAGGCGACGGCGATAGAAGACCGGGCCACCGCCTGTAAAAGAGCTATAAGAAGGCGCGGTGGCCTGGCAGAAGAACCGAAGAGGGGGACAAGACCCCCGAAGTCAGAAGAAGAGGGCGGCGGCGAGGAAGAAAGCCGGGCTCTTCCGCTAGTAAAAGAGCTACAAGAAGATAGCGGAGGAGTCCGGCGAGACGACCCCCGAAGACGGAAGACCCCCGGAGCTGTGCAATAAACTATTTTAACTTCTGTGTTGTGTTTTTTTTGTACTTTATTTTACAGGTGAATGGGTAGGGGTACATTGTACCCCATACTCATTCACATAGGGTGGGGGGCTGGTATCCGGGGGCCCCCTTATTAAAGGGGGCTCCCGGATTCCGATAAGCCCCCCGCCCACAGACCCCGACAACCAACGGCCAGGATTGTCGGGAAGAGGCCCTTGTCCTCATCAACATGGGGACAAGGTGCTTTGCGGTGGGGGGCCGCACGCCCCCCCTCCCCCAAGGCACCCCCCCATGTTGAAGGCACGCGGCCTGGTATGGCTCAGGAGGGGGGGGCCGCCCGCTCGTCCCCACCCCCTTTCCTGGCCGGCCGGGTAGCGTGCTCGGATAAGGGTCTGGTGTGGATCTGGGGGGACCCCCACGCCGTTTTTTTCGGCGTAGGGGGTTCCCCTTGGAATCCATACCAGACCTAAGGGCCTGGTATGCTCTCGGAGGGGGAACCCACGCCAAATTTTTTTCAGAAATTTGGCGTGGAGTTCCCCCTTCAGAGCTCATTGGCCACGGCAAAAGTCGCCTGGCCTGGGGCGACTTGTAAGTCGCCCCAGGTTGTGTCTAAAAGTCGTGTTCAAGTCGTCTCCAAGTTGCCTCACAAAGTCATCCTGAAGTCGTGTCGCCCCTGTGTGAACCGAGCCTAAGTGTGATATACACCGATCAGGCATAACATTATGACCAATTACAGCTAAAGAGAATAACAACATTGATCATCTATCCCATGACAATAGGATCAAACTGTTCTGTGAGACCAGGGAGAAAGAGCAGCGCTGTTGTAGATGGGCACAAAACCGAATTGATACAAGACTCAAGGTGGGGGGGGGGGGACATTTAGTGAAAGGATTTTTACCTTAATGTAGGTAATTCATCAAGGTAAAAAAAAAAGAATGTCATACCTGCATCGGAAGCATATCTCAGTGATATGGAGCCAAATGTCAATTTCCTGCAAATAACACGATAAAACGGAATTATTACAAAGGATTTATATAGCGCCAACAGTTTACGCATGAATCATTTTGCATTTAATGAGAAATCATTTTGCTGTAGATTATAAAGATGACTTAAACAATCATAATTTGTATTAGTAGCAGGGTGGGTTTAATTTAAATCACTAGTAAAAAGGCTTTATTTAAATCAATTTGATTTAAATCATAATTAGTAAACAGCAACTGTAATCTCTGTCCTGCAGCAGCTCCTCATCTGACCTGCTGTTGACTCACCGACAGCCCCATTCACTTTAATGTTATGGCGGTTGATACGGCAGTGACACAAGGTAAGGGACGTGGCGGCAGCAGGTGAGTGGATGCCCGCTAACAGGTGCTGCCATGATGGATCTGAAATAACAGGTGCTCTTTAAATGTAAGGACTTATTCTTGCTGGTAGTTAAAATCTTTAATATTTGCAAACAAAATTAAGGTTTCTTATTTAGAATAATCTCGTGGTTACTGTAAAACTGTGTGAATGCATCAATGCAGTGCATGTTAGCTCAGCTTGGATTTATTGAATGAGTTTGCCAAAATTGTAGAATATACAGCCTTATGCTATATAAGGCTCCATGCACACTGGAGCTCATAAACTGCAGTTTATTGGAGTTTGGGCGTTTTTTTTTTTGTTTGTTTTTTAAAACCCCATAAACTCCACTCTATGTTAGCCTATGTGTCCATGCACACATGGAAGTTTTTTAGCTTTAATGAGCAGTGGAGTTTATGGGCTTTTTTCTGAACGCCAGAAATTCGCGTTCAAAGTTCCGTTTTTTATTGCCAAAAAAACGACAAACGCAGATAAACGCTTATAAACGTGCGTTAATTAGTGTTCGGCATTCTATTTTTTCAATGCATTGTGGGAGTTTGGAATGCACTGTGGGATTTTAGGAGTGTCCTCTGTGTATGTTTATTGAAAAACGCCCATAAACGCTAACGCTAGTACAAAATGCTGTTAAAAGCACGTTTTTCAACCAGAGTTTTCTGCCAGCAATCTGGCGTCCAGAAAAACTTTTTTGAGCTTCAATGTGCATGGAGCTTAACCAAGCGCCATTTCATGCTGAATAAACTAAATTATTAAAAAGTATCTTAAATTGAAAACTATCTTTAGATAGATTTTTACTCCAAAAGCATTTTATTAATATAAATTCGATAAAAATAGAATTTAACCACTGAGCACTTAAACCCCCTTTCCTGATCAGACCGATTTTCAGCTTTCGATGCTCTCACATTTTGAATGACAATTACTCACTCAGTCATACAACACTGTACCCATATGAAATTTTTGTCCTTTTTTCTAATTTTTGTCCTTTTTTTCCACACAAATAGAGCTTTCTTTTGGTGGTATTTAATCACTGCTGGGTTTGCGCTTTAAAAAAAAAAAAAAAAAAAAAAAAAAAAAAAAGGACCTAAAATTCTGTAAAAAAACAAATAAATAAATTCTTTGTTTCTGGTAAAAATGTATTGCAGAGTACTGGCACTGAGTAGCGCTGTGGGCACTGCAAATCCAGCTCACAGCGCTGCTACAAACGATCTCTTTCCCTCTCCCCTCCAGATCGGTACAGAGAGGGGAGGAAGGAAGCGGCGTCATGACATGGCACCAGTTTGTTTACAAATGATCGCTCCGTCATTTGATGAAGCGATCATGTGGTAAACGGCCACTACCAGCAGCCATTTACCGTGATCTGTGATGCGCCGATCTTTCGTACATGGATGCCCTCACAGAATAAGCCTACTACGCTGTAGAAGTCTTTCGGCTATGGCCCAGTCGGCAAATGGTTAAATACATTTTTATTTTATTTTTAAATCATTGATTTTTATACACCCCGATTAGCAGCAAACACATTTTTCAAACATGGTAATATAGCAGTATAGTTAAGATTTTGTAGGAACATTGACAATTTTCAGGTTATCGTGTATATTCCTATGAAACATTATTTTGTATTTATAATGTATTATTTTTAGTTCTAATTTTTGAATGGAAAGGTCTGCCTTCATTATCATGTGGTGCAGACTCAATGTTGTGATATGTGGCATCTGTACCCCTAAGTGAGGACTAGTGAGAACAACAGAGGCAATAACACAAGGAAACAACACTTCTTATGGAGTTCTGAATACAGCGTACAAAATGCCTTCTGGTTCTTAGATTGCAACTAGGTGACTTCAGATTGTTTTGTTAATTTCAGAAAACTGCAGACTGAAGCTGTAATTTTATTGACACAGAACAAAGCAATGTAAAATTGCAATAAAAATAAATAAAAAGCAAAAAAACGGCCATCAAGAGGCAGCAGTGGAGCCTCCTGAATGTCTTTTAGACACTGCTATACTGTCTGCTGAAAAGGTATCCACCACATATTTCTTTTCAGAGGACAGTAAGCTTACCACCTGTCTGAAAGAACCCTTAAACCCCATTACACACTATCAGATTTTCTGCTGATTTTTTCCTTCAGATTTACCAAAACCATACAATGAGGTCAAACCTTAGGATTTTCAATTTGTATACAATCAGGCAGGCCCTTGCTCTACTTCAGGGATATGCAATTAGTGGACTTCCAGCTGTTGCAAAACTACAAGTCCCATAATGCCTCTGCCTCTGGGTGTCATGCTCGTGGCTGTCAGAGTCTTGCTATGCCTCATGGGACTTGTAGTTCTGCAACATCTGGAGATCCGCTAATTGCATATCCCTGGTCTACATGGTTTTGGTAAATCTGAAGGAAAAAAAAAAAAAAATCAGCAGAAAATATGATAGTGTAGGGGGCTTTACTTTTGAAGCTGCTTCTATTGTGGCCTCCTCCTCTCCATTTTACTGTTGAATGTGCAACCTCGACACCTCCCCAACAAGTGTTCAGCTATGAGAACTCAGCTTGCCTAACCATGCATGTGCAGTCTGCTCTCTCACTCGCCCTGCACTGAAAGAGAGAGCAGACAGGGCATGGATAATTAGGAAAGCTGAGTTTTTGTAGCCAAGAGCACATTGGTGAGGTGTTGGGGCCGCACGCCCAATGAAGGATGTGCCCACAGTAGAAGCAGCTTCAAAAAGAACCAATTTAAAAAAATGGAGGACAGTATTTTAACATACATAAAAAACTGTAATGCATATGGAATGTTAAGGGTGAACTAACCCTTTAAATGAGAGTACTTATAGCACTTGATGTCTAATGCCCCTTGCACACAGGGATGTCTAGGAGCAGTGTGTCTCAATGGTACCCATGTTTAGGGCTCTATGCAGTTAGTACGAATGCCTGCACAAACCCCCATCCTGGGCATTTGTACTTTAACATATAGGGACCTAAATATGGGTACCACTCAGCACAGCATTCAGCCCCATACAGCTGCAGCCTGCCATAGCCTTAAAATGAAATTTGTTTTTTATTTTATTAACCACTTGCCTGAAGGCACTTTTACCCCCTTCCTGCTCAGGCCAGTTTTCAGCTTTCAAAACTGTCACACTTTGAATGGCAATTGCGCAGTCATGCAACGCTGTACCCAAATTCATTTTTTATATATTTTTTCCCAAAAATAGGGCTTTCTTTTGGTGGTATTTAATCACTGCTTTTTTTTTTCACACATTTTACAAGTTTCTGTCAGAAAATCTTGTAAATAATTTTTCTCCTTCGCTGATGAGGCTGCACTAATATGCAGCATGGATATGCACGGAAAGGAAGTACTGACTTGCATCACTGATAGGCACAGAATGGCCTCACTGTTGGGGCTGCTCTGATAATCAGGACACTGATTACTGCCCCGATTATCTGTACAGGTCTCCCCTGTGAGGCGATACCCCTGGATCAGCTCTCTTCTCCTCACACTCTGTGTGAGGCAAGGAGAGCCGATAAACAGCATTTCTGCGGTTACATGTGATCACCTGTGATTGGACACAGCTGATCACATAAGTAAAGAGCCACGTCATCTGCTCTTTACCAAGATTGGGTTTGCGCTGTGTCCCAGGGACACAGCGTGATCGCAGGTGTGCAATTGCATTAGACTGGGCGATGTCGGCCCAGAACAAGAGAGGATATCACCTGCCGTCATTTGTCTATACAATGGGTAGGAGGTGGTTAAAATAACAAACATGTTATGCTTACCTGCTCTGTGTAATGATTTTGCACAGAGCAGCGCAGATCCTCCTCTTCCTCTTCCACCTAGTGCCCCATAGCAAGAAGTTTGATATAGGGGCTCTCAAGAATGCATCTTCCAGAGCTGCTGCTCCGTGTATCCATGAGGCTCTCGTGCACATCGCTGGATCGAGATGAGGCACAGGTATGTATTGGGGTGGGGGGGGGGGCTAGGGGCGCTGCTGCATACAGAATGTTTATTTTATATTTACGGATATGCACGAAGGTAAAAAAAAAAAACTTGAAATTTTACAACCTCTTTAACCAATTCATTACAGGGCACATAACCAAACCCCCCCCCCCCCCCCAGAACAATTTTCACCTTTCAACCCTGTCGTAATTTGAATGACAATTGCGACACTGCACCCAAACTTTTTATTGTTTCATTTCCACAAATAAAGCTTTCTTTTGGTGGTATTTGATCACTGCTGATGGGCACTGTGCTAATATTCAATGTGTTGATTATCAGCACAGATCCCCCCCCCCCCAGACAGGGAGAACCACCGATTGGCTCTCCCTGTCAGCGCAAACCAAGGAAAGCGGTTTACCGACATTTCCTGGTTCACGCTGTGATTGGTCACAGCTGATCACTTGGTAAGGAGCCTCCTTCGGAGATGC
This sequence comes from Lithobates pipiens, assembly GCF_037356315.1. Classification (NCBI taxonomy): domain Eukaryota; kingdom Metazoa; phylum Chordata; class Amphibia; order Anura; family Ranidae; genus Lithobates; species Lithobates pipiens. The sequence continues at coordinate 400,736,805 of NW_027507758.1, read as the reverse complement.
AGTGTGTCGGAGTGACACACAGCACCACTGATCGCTGCGCTGCAGGCATGTTATCCTGCTGGACTTCATATGATGCCCAGTCAGGATAACTGAACCACCACCCAGCCATCAATCTGCTATATGCCGGGAAGTGGTTAAAGCGTTACAAAGCCCACAACAGTAAAACCAGTGTGTATATGCAGTAAAGCATGCTTGTTATACTCACTGTGGAGCCTAAAAAGGAGCTCCCCTAAATACAAATACTGCAGCTGCTGACTTTTAATAATCGGACACTTACCTGTCCCAGGATCCAGCGCTGTGGGGGAACGAAGCCCCGCTCGTCTCCCCCTCCGCTCGGCGGCGCAATCATTCTAACTGTGGGCACCCACTCCGCAAGCGGCACTGTCATCTGGGACCTGTCACGTGTCCCAGATGACTGACAATAGGGAGGGGGCAGAGCTGAGCCCTTCCTGCATCGAGGGGAAGTGATGTCAAGAGCCCAGGCACTGAAGGAGGCAGACTAGGGGGGACCCCCTAGCAACAGGCATTTAGAGGCTAGTTAACAAAAAAAAAAAAAAAAAAAGTTTCCAAATTTATTTTTATTTAGGAATTTTGATGATTTTTATTTTTTATGTGCAACACCACTTTAAGGGGTCTTCTCTGATTCCCCCCCCCCCCCCCATCTTCCACAGTCCCCAATCCATCTATTAATAGTACATAACCCTAGGATGAACTCTGCACGTGTTCAGTTTGATGTGTATTACTTTGGAAGGGTGCCTGTGATTGGTACTGTTCAGAGGATCAGGGGTCATGCGGCCTTATAGGACAGTCTGAGGAGAATGAAAACTCCTCCTACAAGATTTAACCAGACACTAATAGAAGTCACAAGACTGTTATATTGGCTCCCGCTGCAGTCAAATACAGTGACGTGGGAGCAGGGGGTGGGAGCTGTGTCAATGGACAGGTGCTCCCCAGGGAAAGCGGCTTTTTGTAGGGGCATCTGATGAAGGGGAGGGGTCTGGAGCACCAGCTGGGTACCCCAGATGAAGAGGCTCAGGGCTGTCTGTGCAAATCCCTTGCACAGAGCAGGTAAGGATAGGCATGCTTTCATGCATTTTAAAAACGCTCACATGTGAATGTAACCTAATACATGGACGTGCTAACAACATACTCCTGGTGTCTCCTATCAGAGTGTAAAGCAGTGTTAGGAGCATGCATGTACACAGGTTTGGTGGTGTAGGTGATCCTGTCATTGGGTGTCATATACTCTTCATGAGAGCGGACTGACCCTCTGATAACACAACTCTCCGCTATCCTGTACCAGGCACACAACCCTCCCCCTCGTCCATATTACCGAGCCTGCAGTACAGCTGCCAGCCCAGGACATCGTCTCCTTCTGACACAGACCAGGGAAGCCGCCATGTTTTGGTCTCATTGACAGCTAGGTCACACCTCCGCCCCGCCCCTTCCGGAACGCCATCCCGGTGTTCTGTCGAGAAATGCTCATGTTTACAAAGCGCTCAGGTGACCGTGAATGTAACCTAATACATGGAATGGGCACTCCTCCACAGAACACCGGCTCGATAGGTGCTTGTTTGCTGCTAGGTATGATGTCATATCTCCACGCCCCTTTCTACGGGGCGCTCCGGCTGGGGTGACATGTGCTATAATACTTACCGTTATATCACCGCACTGTACATGCACACCCCCTATCTACTCATACCTAATACACCTACCTATACTCCTACCACACTGTACATGTACACGCAGTGAACACCCCCCCCCCCCCCCATCTACTCATACCTAATACACCTACCTAACCCCCCCCATACTCCTACCTACCCTCCTATACACCTACCTATACCCCTACCTACCCCCTATGCACCAACCTATACTCCTACCACACTGTACATGTACACCCAGTGACCACCTCCCATCTACTCATACCTAATACACCTATATATATATATATATATATATATATATATACACACACATACACATACACACACTTGTGCTCATACGTTTACATACCCTGGCAGAATTTATGATTTCTTGGCCATTTTTCAGAGAATGTGAATAACACAAAAACTTTTCTTTCACTCATGGTTAGGCTCCTTTCACACTGGGGCAGTGCGGGCGTCGGTGGTAAAGCGGTTTTAGTGGTACTTTACCGTTGTTTTAGCGGCAGTATGCGGCCGAAAAAGGGTTAAAACCACCCGCAAAGCGCCGCTGCAGCGCTTTGCCGGTGGTATAGCCGCGCTGCCCCATTGATTTCAATGGGTAGGAGTGGTTTAGGAGCGGTGAGTGGTTTAGGAGAATGCTCCAAAGATGCGGCTAGCAGGACTTTTTTCACCAACCTGCTAGCGCACTGCTCCAGTGTGAAAGCACTGCGGCTTTCACACTGGAGTGAAAGGGGCCGTTTTTTTCAGGCGCTACACAGGTGTTATTTTTAGCGATGTAGCGCCTGAAAACCGCCTCGGTGTGAAAGGGGCCTAAGTGTTTGGGTGAAGCCATTTATTATCAATCAACTGTGTTTACTCTTTTTAAATCATAATGACAACAGAAACTACCCAAATGACCCTGATCAAATTTTACATACTCCAGTTCTTATCCAATTCAATACAGGGTATTTTCACCCCCTTCCTGCCCAGGCCAATTTTCAGCTTTCAGTGCTGTAACATTTTGAATGACAATTGGGCAGGGGCGTACCTAGAGCATTTGGCACCCAGGGCCCATCCTATATCTGGCACCCCCCCCCCCCCCCAACTTTAAAAACACCCACAAAAAAACACCCTCCTCTGCCAAAATCAGCGTTTTTTAATTCTGCTTTCTTTTTTAAATGGCGCTGTTGGCTACCGAGTAAACCGGAAGTGACACTGTACTGTCGCTTCCAGTTTTCTACATCGGAGACCTGATCAAAGGCAAAATCGGCTTTGTTCGGATTTCTGGCCAGCTGGCTGGTGGCTCAGGTCTGCGGGTGGGATGGGAGACCTGGGGGAAGCTGTGGGGGGATGGGGACGTCCCCTCCCGCTCCTTGTAATAACAGCGGATGCTGTTCATCCATGGTAGCCAGTGACAATAGACGGGAAAGGACAGAGGTGTCAGTCACTCAGGTGTGAGCAGATGCCACATTTTTGGACAGATTGTGCCAAGGTCAGGAAAGTGGAGAGCTGGACTGGAGCTGCTATGAGGGAGACATCAGAGTGAGACGGGGAGAGAGCTGACAATACAAAGTATGGCCCATACTTAGCATTATCTACTGTCCTCAGGGACAGATCTGATCCAGATATTCCACTGTATGGCGATCTCTGGATCGGATCTGTCCCTGAGGACAGCATTGGCATTGAGGATTTGATTAAGATTTGGGAACTGACCTACTGACATGGCGTGTTGCTTGCTGGACCGTGGATGGGATCTGATGGCCGCAGGGAAGATGGCAAGATGCTGCAGTGACCTGCTGCTTGCTGGAGGGATCTGATGGCTGCAAGATGTGGGTGTAAGTCCCCCCCTTTATCAGATACTCTATACCTGGTTTGTGAACACAGCAACACCACCCCCCCCGCTTACCAGGTAAGATCACAGCTCAGCTACTATAGGTGGGTGGTAGTCACACAGCAATATACAGCACACACATGCATTCTGCAACCTGTATACAGCACACGCCTGCATTCTGCAACCTGTACATAGCACACGCCTGCATTCTGTAACCTGTACATAGCACACGCCTGCATTCTGCAACCTGTACATAGCACACGCCTGCTTTCTGCAACCTGTACATAGCACACGCCTGCTTTCTGCAACCTGTACATAGCACACGCCTGCTTTCTGCAACCTGTACATAGCACACGCCTGCATTCTGCTACCTGTATATAGCACAAATCTGGAGTCTACAACCTGTACATAGCACACGCCTGTATTCTGCAACCCCCCCCCCCCCATCAGGTCAGCTACACTACCTACTACACAGCAACCCCCCCCCTTCCCCTTCTATGACAGAGCAGCACAGTAAGGATGGCAGGACAGACACACTCCTCCAACGTCTTTTCTCACAGCTCACACACCCCCTATCACCAGCTCACCTCGGCTCTCAGCTTCAGCTAGGGAGGTTTAGACTCTGGAAGATGATGTGGACACAGAGTGTAACAGCAACCACCCCTGCGCTGAATGATGACACACTCAGCTCGGCTGCTCAGCAGTGGTGGGTGGAGCTAGCAGGTGAAAACAGAAACTAGACCATACTATTTCGGCCACAGTGCTGGGGGTGTTCAAGCTCACAAAAAACTCACAAAAAAACAGCAGCCAGAGCCAGGGATTCCCTTCAGGATACTGTCAGACAGTATCTGAGTGCAGAGTGAACCCCATAGCAATGCCACCCAGCCACTTACACCCCCCTCAATGTGTGGCACCTGGGGCGGAACGCCCCCCCGCCCCCTACTTGGTACGCCCCTGCAATTGGGCCGTCGTGCGATGTTGTACCCAAATGAAATTTTGATATTTTTTTTTCGATATAAACAAAAAAAGACAATATTACTTTTTGCTATAATAAATATCCAATTTTTTTTCCTCAGTTTAGACCGATATGTATTCTTCTACATAGTTTCGGAAAAAGTAAAAAAAAATTGCAATAAGCGTATACAGATTGGCGTATACAGTTCACCCCCAAATACACCTACCCCCCCTCTATACTCCCACTGACCCCCTATACACCTGACCCCCATATACACCTAACTACCCCCTATACACCTAACTACCCCCCTATACACCTACCTACTCCCTATACTTCCTCTGATCCCAAATGATAGCTCTTGACCTCCCCTTATACATCTCCTAACCCTTATATACACCTTACTGACCCTCCAATACATCTCATCGCCTCCCCCGTACATCATCCTCCCCATAACTCCGACCCTTCATAAGTCACCTGACCCCCCCAATATAGCCCCCAACCTATAAATATATATATATGGGTTGGGGGCTATATGACCTCCACTACATCTTCTGACCTCTTCTATACCACTCCCAACCCCCACCATATTTATCTACTGATCTCCGATATAACTACTGACTTCCCTATAAATCTCCTGATTAGCCTTCCCCTCCCATACACCTGCTGACCCCTGCTGTACATCCCCCAACCCCCTATACATCTGAATGCCATATACACCTACTGGTTCCTCTCTACATTCCCCTTCCTTCTCTGAGATGGCCTCTCATCTGTCGGCTAATTGCCGGCTCCTATCTCTCTCCGCAGTTACCCATCTGTTGATGCTCGTCAGTCTGGCCTACTTAAGCCATCCAGTCCAGAGGAGCTCTGCCTCTGCCTTTGCCTTGGTCACATCACAAGAAGCGAGGGTCTGTGGGCCTGTTTAACCACTTAACCACTTGACCACTGGGCACTTAAACACCCTTAAAGTGGGAGTCCGCAGGGAGTCCACGTTTTTTTTAATTTTTTTTTTTTTTTTTTTTTTTTTTTTTAAAGCCAGCAGCTACAAATACTGCAGCTGCTGACTTTTAAAATAGTGACACTTACCTGTCCAGCGCGCCCGCGATGTCGGCACCCGAAGCCGATCTCTCGATCGTCTCTCGGGTGCTGCCGCCGCCATCTTGGGTATGGGAATCAGGAAGTAGAGCCTTTCGGCTTCATTTCCCGGTTCCCTACTGCGCATGCGCGAGTCGCGCTGCGCAATAAGGATGGACCCGCTGCCTCTGGGATCTGTGTATTTCCCAGCAGGCAGCGGGGGACTTTCGGAAAGGGGCGTAACTTACGCCCCTTTCCGCAGAGAGCTATCCCGGAAGTGGGTGCAGATACCTGTACTATACAGGTACCTGCACCCCCCTCCCCCCTGAAAGGTGCCAATTGTGGCGCCGGAGGGGGGGAGGGTTCCGATGAGTGGAAGGTCCACTTTAGGGTGGACCTCCGCTTTAATAACCAGACCAATTTTCAGCTTTCAGTGCTCTCACATTTTGAATGACAATTACTCAGTCATGCAACACTGGACCTATATGAAATTTTTGTCCTTTTTTTTCACACAAATGGAGCTTTCTTTTGGTGGTATTTAATCACCGCTCGTTTTTTAATTTTTTGTGCTGTAAAAGAAAAAATACAGAAAATTCTGTAAAAAAATAAGATTAGTCATTTTTTCTTCATAAATTTTGGCCAAAATTTATACTACTACATATCTTTGGTAAAAATAAGTACAAATTGGTGGATATTATTTGGTCTTTGTGAAAGTTATAGAGTCCACAAGCTATGGTGCCAATATCTGAAAATTGATCACACCTGAAGTACGGATGGCCTATTTCAATTCTTGAGACCCTAACATGCCAGAAAAGTACAAATACCCCCCAAATGACCCCTTTTTGGAAAGAAGACATTCCAAGGTATTTAGTAAGAGGCATGATGAGTTTTTTGAAGTTGTCATTTTTTCCCACAATTCTTTGCAAAATCAAGATTTTTTTTACTTTTTTTTTTTTCACAAAATTGTCATTATCGGTTTATTTCTCACACATAGCATATGCATACCACAAATTACACCCCAAAACACATTCTGCTATTACTCCCGAGTACGGCGAAACCACATCTGTGAGACTTTTACACAGTGTGGCCACATACAGAGGCCCAACATGCAGGGAGCGCCATCAGGTGTTCTGGAGCACCCAGGACAATTCTGACATTTCTCTCCTACATGTAAAAATCATCATTTATTTGCTAGAAAATTACATAGAATCCCAAAACATTATATATGTTTTTTTAGCAAACACCCTGGAGAATACAATGGTGGTCGTTTTATCTCGCACGGTATTTGCGCAGCAATTTTTCGAATGCTTTTTTTTGGAAAAAAAACTGTTTTGTGCTTAAAGAAAAAAAACACAGTAAAGTTAGCCCAATTTTTGCATAATGTGAAAGATGAAGTTACGCTGAGTAAATAGATACCTAACATGTCACTCTTCAAAATTGCACACGCTCGTGGAATGGCGCCAAACGTCGCTACTTAAAAATCCCCATAGGCGATGATTTAATTTTTTTTTACTGGTTATATGTTTTGAGTTACAGAGGAAGTCTAGGGCTAGAATTATTGCTCTCACTCTAATGTTCGCAGCGATACCTCACATGTGTGGTTTTAACACCGTTTTCATATGTGGGCGGGACTTACGTATGCGTTCGCTTCTGCATGCGAGCACATGGGGACAGGGGCGCTTTAAAAAAAAAAAAAAAATTTTATTGTTCATTTTACGTTATTTATTTTAGTTTGACATTTTGTTCCCCAAAAATAAATTTATTGATCACTTTTATTCCTATTACAAGGAATGTAAACATCCCTTGTAATAGGAATATGGCATGACGGGTCCTCTTTACAGTGAGATATGGGGTCAATAAGTCCCCACATCTCACCTCTAAGCTGGGAAGCCTGAAAAAAAAAAAAAAAGATTCTGGCTTTGATCGTATTGGCGAGTCGGTAGAAGCACCGGAGGGCGGCGGGAGGGGGGGGGGATGTCTATGGCTGGGTATTGCAGGGCATCACCGACTATGGCTGGGTATCTCCGAGTATGGCGTTGCAGAGTATTACGTTGCAGAGCATTGCAGGGTATTGGCGGGTGTTGCAGGGTATTGGCGGGTGTTGCAGGGTATTGCAGAGTGTTGCAGGGAATTGAAGGGTTAAATTTCGGTGAGCAGCGATGTGGGCACTGCAGATGCAAGATGGATGGCAAAGGCAATATACAGTATGCGCTTACAATTGTCCTCTTCACTAAACAGTTGAATATTCCTCAACAACAATTGGAAGAAATAAAATGGGTTGCACATTTTGTCAGCCTCATATATGTACTATCCTTCCTATACATCTCCTGACCTCCCCATTGCCCTACTGACCCCCAACTTATTTATTGCTCTCCCTACACATATACTGATTCCCCTCTACATTTATTGACCCACAATATATCTGTTGACCTTCCAGTACATCTTCTGACCCCTTCTATACCTCTCCCAAACCCCCCCCCCCCTTCATTCACCTACTGATTTCCAATATATCGATTGCACTCCCTACTGACCTCTTCTTCATATGTGATCAACCCCCCCCCCAAATACGCATGCTGACCCCTTCTGTACCTCTTCCAACCCCCTATACTCCTACTTATTTTCCTATACATCTCCTGACCTCCCTATACACCTACTGACCCCCAATATATGTTAGTCTCCCTATACACCTGCTGACCTCCCTGTACACTTAGTGGTTCCCCTCTGCATCTACTGACCCCCATTGTATCTATCGATCTCCCTATACACATACTGGTTCCGCTCTACATCTCTCTACATCTGCTGACCCCCAATATATCTATTGACCTCCCTATACATCTGCTTGTTCTCTTCTACATCTCCTGACCTCCTTGTACACTTAGTTGTTCCCCCTCTGCATCTACTAAACCCCAGTGTATCTATTGATTTACCTATACACCTACTGGTTCCCTTTTACATCTACTGACACCCCCCCCCCCCCCCCCCAATACATCTTCTTTATATCTTCCATTGTACTGCATAGAGTGTGTGCTCTATGCAGGTGTGTGGAGTCCCTATGCCATCTGTGTCTCCCGTCGCCCACACACTGCCGTCACTGCGATCCTGAACACAACATGGAGGCCAACATGCAGAAGAGGAAGGAGTCCTCAGTATGGGCAATGCCGAAGTAGGCAAGGTAGAAGCGGGGGTGAGACATGCTTTTTTATATATATATAAATCACATCCTTCTGTGAAAGTCACTTTCTGTTATAAGGGGACAGTGCTCTTTCCATGCCTTCCAATTGGTCTGTTACATTCGCTTTAACTGATGACTAAGGGGCCGGAACACACCAATACACATTGCCGATGTGGTCATGATCAGGAAGTTGATCCAGCGCAATGATGTGCGCTGTATAAACCCACTTAAAGGGGTTGTAAAGGTAAATTTTTTATTTTCTACATAGGTTCCTTTAAGCTAGTGCATTGTTGGTTCACTTATCTTTTCCTTCGATTTCCCTTCTAAATGTTTTTTTTTCTTTGTCTGAATTTCTCACTTCCTGTTCCTCCTCAGTAAGCTGTTCAGTGAGCTGTTCTGGCTGACTAACCACCAGCTCGGATGATGGTGAGAAGTTTACTGAGGAGAAACAGGAAGTGAGATATTCAGACAAAGAAAAAAAACATTTAGAAGGGAAATCGAAGGAAAAGGTAAGTGAACCAACAATGCACTAGCTTAGAGGAACCTATGTAGAAAATAAAAAAATTACCTTTACAACCCCTTTAAGGATTATAAGTGTGTGACTGTGTTGTATTTTGGAAGCAGTCAGTAGGTGGAGATCTTGGCTCTTTTTCAAATGTTTTCTATTAAAAAAAAATACAATAAAGTTAAATTTTGGACACCTAATTCATTACCCAATTTTTAGGTAGAATATATAAAAGAAGATGTTGTGTTGAGTAAATAGATACCCAAACCTTAAAGCGCTGCTCTAGGCTCCTTCAGAAAAAATTAAAAGTCAACAGCTACAAATACTGTAGCTGTTTTTTAAAATAAAGGCACTTAACCTGTCCACGAATCCAGCGGTGTCTTTACCCAAGCCAATTTTTCAGTCGGCTCTCGGGTGCTGCCATCTTGGCTAAGGGAAACCAGGAGTGAAGCCTTGCGGCTTCACAGCCGGTTCCCTACTATGCATGTGAATGGTGGGGGAAGGAGGAGGGGGGCTGAACTTCCAGCTGAGTTCTCCATGGCAAAATAATCCAGAAGTGGGAGCAGGTACCTGTCATAACCAGGTACCCACTCCCCCCCCCCCAAACTAGCGGAGTTTCCCCTTTTGGGTGGAGCTCCGCTTTAAAATTGCGCGTGGTTGTGAAACGGTGAAAAAGTTCAGTACCCTTTTTTTTTCATAGGCAACACTTCAAAACCCCCACAGGTCTTCAGTTTAGAATTACGAAAAAGCTCTGGTGCAAAAATTATTGCTCTCACTCCAGCGTGAGCAGTGATCTATAACATGTGTAGAACAATCGCTGTTTTCCTATGTAGAGGCCCAAAACATCATGCGTGGGGGGGCTCTAAAACTTAGTATTATTATACAGGATTTATATAGCGCCAACAGGTTACACAGAGCTTTGCAATATAAAAGGGAGGCAAGACAATTCAACAAAATACAAGAGGATTAAGAGGGCCCTGCTCAGAAGAGCTTACAATCTACTAGGGTGGGGCAGGTGGTACAAATGGTTGTAACTCTGGGGAATGAGCTCATGGAAATGCTAAAAGATTAGTTGGAAGTGTGATAGGCTTCCCTGAAGAGATGAGTTTTCAGGGATCGCCTGAAGGCAGCTAGAGTAGGGGATAGCCGAACATATTGAGGTAGATAGTTCCAGAGGGCGGGAGAGGCTCTGGAGAAATCCTGTAGATGAGCATGGGTGGAGGAGACAAGGAAGCTATAGAGCAGAAGGCCTTAAGAGGAACGTAGAGGACGATTTTGGTGATATTTGGAGAAAAGATTGGTGATATAGCTCAGTGCATAATGGCTTTGTATGTTGTGGTTAGTATTTTGAGTTTTAGTCGCCGGGCGATCCGGAGCCAGTGTAGGGATTGGCGGAGAGGGGTGGCAGACACTGAGTGGTTAGTAAGGTGGATAAGTCTGCAGCAGCATTCATGGTAGAGGAGGGGATAACCTTTTAAGAGGTAGGCCTATAAGAAGGGAATTGTAATAGTCAAGGCGAGAGATAACAAGGGAATGAATGAGTAGCTTGGTGGTTTCATTAAAATGGGGCAAATTTTAGAGATGTCATGGAGGAAAAGTCTACAAGCTTTTGACAATTTTTGGGTTTGGGGCTGAAAGGACAAATCAGAGTCTAGGATTACATCTAGTACCCTGGCATGAGAGGAGGGATTAATGGTTGATGATTGCGGCGATCTTTCCCTGGAAGTGGGAGCAGATACCTGGTTTTAATAGGTATCAGCTCCCACCCTCACCCTGAAAGGTGCCAAATGTGGCACCGAAGGGGGGAAGGAATCAGGTTTGCAGAAGTTTCATTTCTTGGTGGAGCTCTGCTTTAAATAGTCATTTTTGCATATACTTTAAAGCTGATCTCTGGCCAATCCCCCCCACCACCAGTAACTGATCATTAGGTTACATCAATCCCTTGCCTATTGAGCACTTATACCCCCTTCCTGCTCAGGCAAATTTTCAGCTTTCAACGCTGTCACAATTTGAATGACAATTGCACGGTCATGCAACGCTGTGCCCATATGAGCATTTTTTTTTTAAATTTCACACAAATAGAGCTTTCTTTTGTTGGTATTTAATCACCACTGGGTTTTTTATTTTTTACAATAAACAAAAAAAGACTTACAATTTTGAAGGAAAAAAACCCTCAAAACGTAGTTTATTATAAAATTTTGCAAAACAGGTCATTTTTATCCTTCACCGATGTGAACTGATGTGGCGGCACTGGTAGACGACACTGATGAGGAGGCTCAAGAAAGGAAGTGAAGGGTGTGTCGGGTATTCCTCTTCCCCTGTCGCCTGGTATACTCGGTTATTGAATCGTTTCTGGCTGCTGTGTACAACGACTTGTCCTGACACATTCACCATCATTCACTAAAACACAATCCTATTCTTCTGTTACTGAAAAATTCAAGTCAAGTCAAAGATAAAGAAGGTGCTTGTGTTATAGAGGGTGGTATTAATATTTTTCGTAGTAATAATAATAATATTATCATTGTTGTTATTATTATTATTATTATTATTATTATTAATAATATTTTATTCTATTTAATTTCTTTTTGTTAAATTTAACCACTTGTGTCCACTGGGAGGTTTTACCCCCCCCCCCCTTTCCTGACAATTTTTTGCGATATGGCACTGTGTTACTTTAACTGACAATTGCGTGGTCATGTGACACTGTACCCAAATAAAATGTATGTCCTTTTTCGTTATTGTACATCATGGGGCACAGAGCCTTAAGTAATAACTTAATGGGTATATAGGCACCTTCAGGTGATAGATACTGGCATACCCAATCATTCCCTATATAACCCCTCCTCCTTCCAGGAGCACATCAGTTTTTTGCCAGTGTTTAAGGTGTTGGTCACGAGTGAAAATGTGCTCTGAGGATCTCCAGGTGGTATCCGAAGCACAAGGTTTTGCCTGTAACTCCTCTCTTTGTAGGGCTGCACCCTGGGACCCAGGGCTTTGGTCATGCTACAGAATCTAAAAGCTTTCCTGGTGGGGTGCTTTTTACAGGTCCAAGGTTGTGCAGGGGGATTCCTCTTAAGATAAGAGATCTGCCAAATGCTTTTCTCCCCCCTGAAGGGACCAGAAGGGTCAGGGAGACAGCTGTGGTTGTACACCCCCTTTTAATACCCCTGCTCCACGGGGGTGCGGAGGTCCCGTTTTTTTCTGCATTAAAAGTTGTTTCCTCTGCCTGCTGTGTAATATGATCTGCCCCTCCACCCACCCATGCTGGGTCTGCGGAAATCCACCTGCGCTTCAACGCGGGAATACTTTTCAAAAGAAAAGGAGGGGACGGGCTTATGAAGGGGCGGGCCCTAGGCGCACTGCCGTGCAACGTCCACGAGTACGCTCAGAGGCTTAAAGGATCAACTGGAGACAGTCTATCTTCGACAGCGAGGAGGAAGCAAGCAGCCTACACTGGAGCGGTGGGGCACTAACTATGAAACCCCCAGGCGCTAGGAACTCCAGTCGTGTCTCCACACTGTCTTCCTCGCCTGAAATACCAATTATTGCAAGCCTGGGTGAGCCATTGGAACAATTTGATGGTACAACTGCTTCTCACATCTCAGCCCCTGTATACGTGACTGAATATGTCCTTTCCTCCACCCTGCAGGGCTTGGAAGGAAGATTAGCAGCTTTAATCGCATCCTCCATTCAAATGGATAGGAAGCGTGCTAGATCCCCCTCTCCCACTTTAGAACCTTTGCAAGGGGAACAGTGGCCACGGGATGAGGTGTTACCCTTTGGCGATCAGGAGGAAAGACAAACCGATGATTCCTCGGTGGAGGAAACAACAGTGGATGAACCTTTTTTCAGCTACACAATCTGAGAAATTGCTGAGACACTCTCTTACAGAGATGGTTCGTTCTACTTTCATGCTACCCCTAACGGAGTCTGCTGAAACCTCAGTTTCTTCCTTGGGTTCCTTAAAACCTTCACAGCCTTTGCATGTGTTTCCTGTCCATGCATTGCTAGAACAGCTTATTTATGCTGAATGGGATCACCCAGATAAGCATTTTCTTCCTCCAAAGAGATTTTCAGTTCTCTATCCCATGGAGGAGAAATTCACCAAAAAATGTAAGGTACCAGCAGTTGATGCTGTGATTTCCAGTATGAATAAAAGTCTAACTTGTCCAGTAAACAATGCACAAATGCTTAAGGATCCAACAGATAAAAGGTTGGAATTCCTGTTAAAATTCACTTTTTCCTTGGCAGGTGCCGTTGCTCAGCCTGCAGTCGCTGCAATAGGCATCTGCCAGTCCCTAAAGGACCAATTTAGACAGGCCCTTAAAGAGGTTCCTGCACAGCAAGCCCAGCAATTGGCCGTACTATCAAAAGCATTATGCTTTGCCATGGGGATCGGCTATTTGAGAATGATTTGGACAAATATATCCAAATAATTTCTAGTGGGAAAAGTGCTCTTTTGCCAGTCAAAAGAAAGTATAAATGCCCTGAATTTAAACGGGTTCTTTCTCCTGCGCCAGGGGTTTTCGACTCTAGGCAGTGGCGACCTGGGGCCAGAAACCTTCAAAGCAGAATTCTAAAGCCACATCATGAAGAGGCACCCCTGCAGTTTTCAGAAGTCTGGCAAGAGGAAATTCAGGACATATGGGTAATTTCCACGGAAACTCTGGGGTACAAGATGGAATTTTGGATCTTTCCACCATCTCATTTCCTGAGGTCAAATGTTCCCAAAGAGCCAGAGAAAAGGCAATCTCTGTTTCGGGTGCTAGACTGATTAATGGCTTAGGGGGTGGTCATGCAGATCCCCACAGAAGAGCAAGGTTTGGGGTTTTATTCAAACCTCCTCACAGTACCCAAACCGAATGGAGATGTCAGACCCATTCTAAAGAATCTAAATCAGTTGCTGAAGATCCTTTTGCATGGAGACGAACAGGCCAGTAGTTTCTATCCTACTAGAAGAAGAACTTATGGCTTCTATCGACATCAGGGATGCATATCTGCATTTTCCTATATTTCCCGCTCACCAAAGGTTTCTGTGGTTCGAGGTAGAACAGCAGCATTTCCAGTTTGTAGCCTTGCCCTTTGGGCTAGCTACAGCACCCTGGGTGTTTACAAAGGTTCTGGCCCCACCTCTCTTAGGTTAAGGGCACAGGGCATAACTGTCTTGGCGTACTTAGACGATCTATTGCTAATAGACCATTTGGTGGCTCGTTTAGAGCAAAGCGTGCGCATTACACCAGTTACCTGGAAAGTTTGTGTTGGATACTCAACCTAGAGAAATCTTCCTTAAAACCGATGAAAAGGCTGGAGTACTTGGGTCTGATCATAGACACAGCCCAGAAAAAGATCAACTTCATAAGAGAACTGGTGCGGATGGTCAGGTCAAAAGGAAATCCCTCCATTCGCCTTTGCATGAGGTTGCTTTAAAAGATGATGGCTTCATTCAAAGCAGTTCCCAATGCCTAGTTCCATTCAAGACTGTTGCAAAACAGTATCCTGTCTACTTGGAACACAACAATTCAAGCTTTAGCCTATACGAATGTGGCTGTCCCCAAGGGTGTCCCAAAGCATCAGGTGGTGGTTACTAACCCAGAATCTGTTGAAAGGAAAATCCTTCAGATCTGTTATCTGGAAATTGGTAACGACAGATGTCAGCCTTTTAGGCTGGGAAGCAGTACTAGAGAAGACAATTGTCCAAGTACAGTAGTCAAGAGCCGAAAGAACCTTGCCCATCAATATCCTAGAGATTCGGGCAGTGCGTCTGTCAAGATCCAATCTGACAATGCCACAGCAGTGGCCTATATCAATCACCAAGGGGGCACCAAGAGTCTCTCAGTACAGAGAGAGGTAAACCATATTCTAACTTTGGCAGAAAGGAATGTTCTGTGCCTATTGGAATTCTTCCTTCCGGGGGTAGATAATTGGCAGGGGGACTACTTGAGTCACCAGCAGTTATTCTAGGGGGAATGGTCTCTTCACCCCAACATTTTTTGGGTTATTTGCCAAAAATGGGGAACTTCAGACATAGATCTAGTGTTCAGATTCAACATGAAGTTAGTCAACTTTGTGTCCAGAACAAGAGATCCACTCGCATGTGGAACAGATGCATTGGTGACCTTGTGGGATCAATTCTCACTGATCTATTCAATTGCTGCCTCAACTTCTTTGCAGGATCAAGCTGGAAAGAAAGCCGGTAATTCTGCTTGAACCAGCATGGCCAGAAGGTAATGGTATGCAGAAATCATAAAGAAGGCAGTGGAGGATCCATGGTCCCTCCTACTATGACCAGACCTACTCGCACAGGGGCCAATATTCCATCCTACCTTACGGTCTCTAAATTTAACAGCTTGGCTATTGAAACCCACATTCCGAAGAAACGTGGGCTTTCTGGGTCAGTTATCTCTAGCTTGATTAATGCAAAGAAGCCAGCTTCCAGAACTATATATTATAGAGTCTGGAGGGCTTATGTTTCCTGGTTTGAATCCAAAGGTTGGAATCCTCTGAGGTATATCATAGGCAGAATACTATTAAAGGCCATTAAAGTCTCAGCCTTATCAGTCTTATTTAGAAGACCACTTGCTACACATTCTTTAGTCCGGGGTTTTATGCAAGGGTTGATGCGGCTTAATCCACCAGTCAAACCTCCTTTGAACTCTTGGGACTTGAACTTAGTTTTGTCAGTGTTACAAAAACAGCCATTTGAACCGATAGAGCATATTCCCTTAATCCTTCTGACAAGGAAGCTGGTGTTCTTGGTTGCTATATCCTCAGCAAGGAGGGTTTCGGAATTGACTGCTCTTTCACGTAAAGAGCCATACTTGATTATTCATGAGGACAGAGTGGTGTTACACCCTCCTCCAGACTTTTTGTCAAAAGTGGTCTCAGGTTTTCACCTGAACTAAGATATTGTCCTGCCATCGTTTTTTCCAAAACTATGTTCCAGGGAAGAAAAGTCACTACATTGTCTTGATGTGGTGAGAGCAGTGAAAATCTATTTAAAGGCAACTGCTCATATTAGAAAGACTGATGTCTTATTTATTCTGCCAGAGGGTCCTAAGAAAGGACAGGCAGCATCAAAATCCACTGTCGCTAAGTGGATTCGGCAAGTTATAATTCAAACTCATGATTTAAAGGGTAAGATTCCCCCTTTTCAAGTCAAAGCACACTCAGGGCGGTTAGTGCTTCTTGGGCAGTGCATCACGAGGCCTCCATGGCTCAGGTCTGTAAGTCCGCAACTTGGTCTTCAGTACATACAAGAGCTGCACGATTCTGGCTAATACAAGAATCACGATTTATTTGCTTAGAAGATAGATCACGATTCTCTCACGATTCTCCTGGCGTAACATCATCTTTCACATTTAAACCAAAAAAATTGAGTTAACTTTACTGTTTCTTTTTTTTATTCATTGAAGTGTATTTTTTCCCAAAAATTTGCATTTGAAAGAACACTGGGCAAATACAGTAGGACATAAAATATTACAGCAATTGACATTTTATTCCCTAGGGTCTCTGCTAAAATATATAAAATGTTTGGGGGTTTCAAGTAATTTTCTAGCAACAAAAATGTTTTTTTCTTTTTTCTTTTATTTTTTTTCCATATAAAATATTTAATTTTATTTTCAGATCAAAATGCAGATGGTAAATCAGTTTTTTTTAGGTGCTCAGAAATTGCAAAAGCAATTGCAAAATTAGCAACTACAGCAGAACAAAAAGCAATGTGTATTTGAAACTGAAGAACTTCATAATCAAACACTTTCTTGACCTTTCTGGCAGTGTTTTTTTTTTCAAATATGATTTATTAGATTTTAAAGAAGAATAGTTGACAAACAATGCCATGAAGTAATACATACAAACTTTGTACTGAAGATTCCTACCTCCCTAAATAGTATAAGAAGGGAGGGATAGAGAGAGTTTGGAGAAAAGAGAGATAGAAGGGGGAGCTATAGTCAAAAAGCAGAGGAAAGGATAACGGTGAGTTGTGGTAATTGTGGAGGGGAGAAAGAGAGGGGGCGTCCGAGGGCTCACCCTTCCTGATGACCCCTGCCCAAAACTTGAGAAAAGGAGTAGAAATAACATCACTGATAATGAACATGTGAATTCAGTAAATATAAATATAAATTTACTGACTCTAGTATAATGTACTCTTGTGAGTGTTTGTGTCACCTGAACAGGAATAGGTAGAAGACCCTTTTTAGGGATGTCCATGGGAGGTGTGTAGGATCGATTAGCGCTATGATGAACTTGCGATTGGATAGCGATTCCTTCCGTTGTAAGAAAAATGAGGTGCAGTTAAGATGGCTTTTTCTGAATTTGTCAGGCAGCGATCGATGAAAGATGCCCATCGTTGTTTGAGTTTGGGCTCTTTTTTGTGGAGCATAACATTACATTTTTCTTGGAATAGCAGAGTTTTAAGAGCTTTTACAGTTTCGGAAATGGTCGGGGGAGTGGGAGAGATCCATTGATTGAGTATAGTCCTTCGAGCTATGAGGAGAGTCAGGAGGGTCCGTTGAAGATTTTCCTGAGGCAGTGGCTTTGAGGTGGCTAGTGTTGCACTGATTTTTGGTGGCTATCCAAATAGCAGAAGCATGGGGTCTTTCTCCAGAGTGAAATCAGTCACTTTTTAGATAGGGTTGAGGATTGAGGACCAGAAGGTAGCTATCCATGGACAGAGCCATAAGCAGTGGTTTAGAGAGGGTTTATGGAAAAAGCACCATAGACATAAGGTGCCTGAGGTGGAGGGATGTCTCGTAGAGAAAGGGTAATAAGCCCTGTGCAATAGCTTAAATTGAGTTTCCCTCCAGGACATTTTTGGTATGATGCTTCTCGTAATCTTATATCCTACTATGATATTGTCTATGTCGACTTGGCCCGGTAAGTCAACTGACCAGGATGTGATGGAGGTATTATGTATTGATTTGGTGCACTTCCCATTGAGAGGGTGGTAAATATATGATATGGGGTAGCTCTGTTCTGCTATTAGCTTGTCTAAGAAAGATTGCTGGAATCTGATGCTTTTCTTTGGACAGGTTTTGGCAAGCTTGAGTATTGCGACACATGAAGAAAGTGGTGGGAAGGAAGATTGAACTCTTCTGCAATGAGGTGGAAAGGTTTGAGGGAGCCGTTTACGCCATTCTATAAAGAGTGAGCATTGATTAATCCTTTATCTCTCCGTTTGGACAATGGTTCATATTGTAGACCAAGCGGGAACAAGCCGTTGCCATGGATTGGAAGAAACCTGGAAACGTAGGGAGAAAGACCAAATTTTTTCCTCTCCTCTCTCCATGCTATTATTTTGTCTTGTCTCTGAATCACAGATTGTGTTTTGATATGAGTCAGAATCCGCTGCAGCGAGCAATGAAGGAGGGCAGAAAGATTTATTGGGTAAGCCAAGTCCAATTCCAATCCATAATTAGAGTATTTTGACACTTGTGTAATAGAGTCATTCCTGTTCTCAGGAGACATGCTAAATTATACACTCTAATATTTGGCATGCTGCCCCCCCCCCCCCTCGCTCTTTGGGAGAAAAAGTTTGGTCAGTGCAATTCCAGGTTTGCTCTTATTCCATTTAAATGAGGTAATTGCCCTAAATTCTGTATATCTTTGTGCTTTAAGAATAATGGTAAAGTTTGTAGAGGGTATAGCAGACGAGCAAAGCTGCCCAATTTAAAATGCACATCTCCCAAAGAGCGAGAGTGGGAGGTTGGACCATGCTTCCAATTAACCTACAATCTTTGATATCAGAGGAGGATAGTTGAGATAGTAGAGAGAGGATGGTTCCTTTCCTATATTAATGCCTAAATACGTGATGTGTTTCTCGTTAATGTGAAAGGGAGAAGAAAGTGACCATATTCATGCGCCTAGAGGGAGAAGTTTACGAGTGCCTAGAGGGAGAATTCAGGTATGTCTGTTTGGGGGGATGTGGTGAATATCATGATATCATCTGCAAAAAGGGCAACTCTCAAGTCATTTGTTTTGAGTGGTATGTCATGGATGCATGCTGTGGAGAAAAGATGACGTGAGATAGGTTCGATAGCCAGATTAAACAACAGGGGAGAGAAGGGGCAGCCCTGTCTTGTTCCTTTATGTAACCGAATGGGATTGGATTGAACACCAGCAGCTATTACCGTAGCTGACGGTGCTGAGTAAAGGTTGTGTATAAAATGATAGAAGGGGCCTGATATCTCAAATTTTTGCATCACTAAGGATAGCCATTGGAAGCTGACATTATCAAATGCATTTTCAGCATCTAGGGTAATGATCGCCACGTCCTCCAGGGGATTTATTTTGCATATTCTAGGTTGAAAAGGACTTTCCTCGGGTTGGAAGAAGCTGACCTGCCCATGGTGAACCCTGATTGAGCATGATAGATAAGGGATGGCATGATGTGTGCTAAAGGAGAGGCTATCATTTTAGAGAGTATTGTGGAGTCTATGTTTAGCAACGGGATTGGACGGTATGACCCTGGCTGTTGTGGATCCTTTCCCTTTTTGGCAATTAGTTTTATATTTTCTTGGTGTCCTGTTGGAAGGTAAGGACCACCATCCCACATTTTGTTGTAGACTGAAAACAGGGAGGGGGTGATTTCTTCTTTTAACAATGGAAAAAATTCAGAAGTGTAGCTGTCAAGGCCAGGGGCTTTACCGCTTGCCAGACCTTTAATGGAGGCTAGGATTTCTTCCTCAGTAACTTGGGGAGTTTAAAGTTGTCAGTAGATCAGGTTTAATCTGTGGGAGGGGGTGATAATTCTAGCCATTTGATAGTTTTGCAGGGATCAATCGTTTTGTGGGCATAAAGGTTGACGTAGAATGTTTCCAACGTTTTGTTAATGTCCTTGGGAGAAGTGGAAAGAGTGTCATCAGGGTTGTGTAAGGTGGTGATATGTGTGGGGAGGTATGTGCGTTTTGAGAGTCTGGCAAGTAATTTCCCTGCCTTATTGCCAAATTTGTGAAATTGGGTATGGGTCATTTTCAAGCATTCTAGGTTATGTGCCCAGATGTCAAAGTGGTCCTTGGCTTCCTGCCAAATCTTTCGGTTTTCTGGAGTGTTCCGCTCTGTAAGTTGTTTCTGGGCATTACATAGACTATGACTGGTCTCTAGGTATGTTTTGTGTGCATTCTTGTAGGCCAATATGAAGGATATTATCCTTCCTTGCAGGAATGCTTTGCCTGTCTCCCAAAACAGATTAGGATTGTGTGCATGGGAGCTATTGTTGTGTGTGTATTCCTTCCTGGCCTCTTTCAGCATGGTCTGAAAGCATTCATTTTGGTTTAGTTCTGATGGGAAGCACCATTGTCCAAATTCTGGGCAGGTTTGGAGTTTGTCCAAAGTAACGGATATAGGGGAGTGGTCTGAAATTACCATGTCATGAATGCAGGAGTCCCTGACCATGTGGAGTAAGGAGGGGTCTACCCTGGCAAAAGAGTCATGGACTGGAGACAAAAAAAGTAAATTCTTTATCTAGGGGGTGTTGAATTCTCCACGTGTCTATTTAAGTGGAGAGCATTAAGGGTTCCTGCATTATGTGCTCCTTGAGGGTAGGGATGGATGTGAGTGTGCAATGTACAGGGATAGGGACAATTGTAGGCACTCGCTCAGGTTGAACTGGATGGACTGGTGTCTTTATTCAACCTTACTAACTATGTAACTATGTAGCATTCACCATGTGGTAAAAGTTAGTGAACAGGTCTCGTGTTAACGGTCTTAATTTACAGCGGTAACTGGATCTGTCTTCAGAGTTATTGATGACTGATTTGAAATCACCTCCTACGAGGTGGGGGAGGTTAGACTCGGTCACTAATTGGGTTGTGAGGTTGGTGAAGTAGGATTTGTCTGGGGAGTTAGGTGTGTAGATTTTGATTATCCTGATTTCTCTGGATGGGAATTGAAGGTGGATTGATACTGACCTTCCATCCTTGACGCTGTCTACGGACAATACGTTGCATGTTAATTTGTTATGAAGAAGTATGACTGTACCTGCTTTCTTACGGCCTTTAGGTGCTGATCCTATCACCCTGCCTACCCATAACTTTTGCATTCGGAAAAAAACGCATTCTGCTAAGTGTTTCTCCTAGAGCAGTGCTATGTCCGCTTTTAATCTACTTAGGTGTCCCTTAACATTCCAGGATGTTATGTGTAGGGTAGTCATAGATCAAGTTAAGTGGGCATAGTGTGTGGGATAGAGTATGTAAATTACCTGCGTGAAATGATCTGTGGACGGAGTCGGGTATAGTATTTCAAGTCTTCGGGTTCGTGGACGGGAAAACCGTCCCTTCTTGAGAGAGTGGGGCATAAAAAAGAAGGAGAGAAAAGAAGAAAAGAACAGATTAACCTTGAGATATAAACAAAATTGTGACTTCACTTTTTTCCGTATGTCATGGTCACCACCTGTTAGACCGCAATTCCGCTTGCCAGAGAAGTATGTGGTTTAAGTAAGGTGCTACCCCCCAGGATAAACAGTTGATTGGGGAGAGGGCCTCCACCCTTCCCTGGCTTGCAAGATTTCCCTGGTGGGTGGACCAAGAGGCTAAAGAATATACTGGCCTCGCCTGCAGAAGACACTAGGTGTGTTGTTCCGGCGGTGAGGAACATAGCAGAAAACACATTAAAACAATTAAAAGACTGCTCAGAAAATAGATGGAACTCGTAACATAAAATAATAACTGTCTGAGGGGAACCTTATGTGTAGAATAACAGTTAAACGTCTAGGTTAGTACTATGAGGACCAACCTAGAGGTGATAGGTGCCTGGAGGGATAGATCAGTTTCAACGAAGAGTGGGTTAATCAATTGTGGAGGTGTGGTTCCTTGAGCGATTACGATCATTAGCTGGTCCCCCGATCTGATGAGCCCTTTCCACGGTGCATCTGCGATGTAAACCGAGGGCTTCTGGAAAGGCAGAGGTGCAAATATCTAGGAGTGAGACATGATTAAATGACTCAGGGAGTCCAATTATCCAGAGGTTGTTCCTTCTGGAATGATTTTCCAGATCCTCCATTCGTTTGTGCATATGCTGCTGAGCTTGGTTGAATTTTTCCAAAGCCACATTCATTGTATATTGATCATTTTCCAATGAAGATATACGTTGTTCATCTTCAGTTAACCTTTGGGAGTGGTCTCCCAGCTCTTTGCGTAATTGCATGATGCCCGCTGATACTGCTCTTTTCACTGCTGCTGTTATAGCGGGGGAGAGCAGGGCTAGAGCCCCCTGATTTCCCTGTGCACTGGCTTCTATTTCCTCAGTGTGATTCTCTCCCTCACTTGGTTTACCTGTCAGCTGTGTCTGCAGAACACTTAGTGAGTGAGGAAAGGCAGACGCTGCAGCGGCTATCTTAGGTCTCCCTGGAGCTCGTGAGGGGGAGGGAGAAGCGTCCCTCGATCGAGATCCAGAGCGGGATCGTGGCTGAGAAAGGTACCGCTCCATCCACCGGGACGCAGGGGTTTATGTGGTGGTTTTCTGAAGGGGGGAGAGCCGACCCTGGGCTTAATATGCTGGTTTTATCTCTGGCGGTGAGCAGAGCTGCCGGTCTCTGCCGGCTACATACAGTGCTGGAACCGGAAGTAAATTATTGATTTTAACTTAAGAAACAAGTGTCAGAAAAATATTTAGACTTTAAGTGGTTAAACTTCCTGCATTGATACGTTGTTAAAAGCTTGGCAGACTGCCTGGATTTTTTCTAAGAAGGAAGAGTTAGATACAATGTTTCATGCGAAAAACTTGGCAGACTGCCTAGATGTTTTCTTTTGACAGCTGAGTGAGCAGATAAGTCTCTCCACTTGTTATATGAAAGAAACAAGGTTTAGCCCGTAATGCTTCTCTTTTTAGAAAGCAGGACCCCGGGATCCAGTACTTTGGTATTTTCAGCCATAAAGTTTTTACTAGCGGGGTGCTTTATGAGTTCAGGAGAGTGGGTTCCCCGAGGGTCCCTGGTTCCTGAAGGTTTGGTAATGGGACCCACCGTGAGGGGTGAAGATTGGGTCTGATAGTTTTTACCAGAAAACCCTGTGGCGGGAAAAGTAAGTGGAGTCTATATAAGGAATTTTTACATTTTCTTATGAAATGTCTCCTTTAAGAAAAAAGTAAATGCTGTCATGCCTGAGAGTCACCACTGGGGGCTGTATGAAGCACGAACCTTCTCATGCCTTCCTCAGAGCCACGCTGTGTCAGCAGAAGCAGCAGGCTTTTCCTCCGGCTAACAGCTCAGACCTCGGGTAAGTTTGGGGGGGATTTTCTTCCACCAGACACTCCCCACCTGAACTAAGCTCTCCCCCTCTCCCTGAAAAGGGGGAAGCTAAAATAATCAGTCAATACAGCTCCGTTTTTCCGCCGCCTCCTCCTCTCAGCGGCTTCTCTCAGGTCTCCTTCCCGCCATCCCTCCTTCACACACATGCTGATCCCATCGGATCGGAGGCCTGCGCTCACGCAGGAAAACTTTCCTTTGAAAGAGAAAAGAGGGGGCGCAATGCTACAGAAGGCTTAGCACAGCATTGGCTTCCTCCAACGCGGGAGTATGTTTAAAAACTAAATTTTTGCTGGCTGCAGATGCCGGAGGGACACAAGAGCAAAGGGGCATCTAAGAGGTTTGGTGACACAGGCATTCCTATTAACACATTTACTATTAGCATCAGGCTGAGCATTAATAGCAGTGGCAGGGCTGGACTATTGCTCAAGCAGTGCATGTGATCCTTCTGGTAGTACCACAGCATTTGTGCATCGGGCTATGGTCGGAAGGGGGGCTAGAAACATCCCAAAAAAGGGCTCAAGAACGACTTCTTCAGCCGCAAAAAAAACCTAGAACCATCTCTAAAAAATTGCATCCTTCCCTGAGAGTTCTAAGGTGGCTGGTCAGAGTGAGCCATCAGGGCCATCAGGTGTTGCAACTGATTCCAACACAGCAGCCCCTGTCTATATTACTCAAGAGAATTTTTCCTCAACCATATTAAGATTGGAGCAGAAAATAGAGGCTTTAATCGCAATCCAGAGTGGGAGTAAGCGCGACAGGTCCCCTTCCATCACCCAGGACCCTCAAACTGAGGAACCGGGGGTGGGAGATGATGAATTTCTCTCAGGGGACCAGGAAGAGGTTGATGACTCCTCTTCTGAAGGGTCAAATGCGGAAGGATCAGGTTCACAATCTGAGAGATTGATGGTACAATCTCTTACTGAATTGGTCCACTCCACATTCATTACCATTAGCTGAGTCGGTTGATGAGCCCTCTTCTTGTTTGGGTTTGCTAAAGCCTCCCCGAGCTATTCATGCCTTTCCTATCCATTCATTACTGAAAAAGCTTATGTATCCTGAGTGGGATCACCTAGATGAGCAGTTTTTTCCTCCGAAAAAGTTTTCAACACTTTATCGTATGGCGGAAGAATTTAATAAAAGATGGGGGATGCCAGCAATTTATGCTGCTATATCCTCTGTGAATAAAAGTTTGACTTGTCCGGTAGAAAATGCTCAAATGCTGAAGGATCGAAAGGATAAGAATTTATGTTTTGCAATAGACGCTATGAGAGATTCTATTCTCCAGGTCTCTCGACTTGCGCTTGGGCTGGTGCATATGCATAGGATACTGTGGTTGGAAAATTGGTCAATCGAAACGCCAAGCAAAAAGCTCCTGGCTAGTTTTCCATTTCGTAGCAAATGGCTGTTTGGTGATGATCTGGATAAATACATCCAAAGAATTTCTAATGGGAAAAGTTCCCTTTTAAACAAGCGTCTTCTCCAGTACCAGGGGCATCAACCTCCAGGCAGTCACGATGGCCTCCACCATCAAGTTCAAGAGGCAAACCTCAGAATCAACCCCGGGGACAAAAGAGGTCCCGGGGAGGGAAACCTACAAAATTAAATAGACTCAACTCAAAGATCTAAACTGGTTTTTGATTATCCGCTCGTTTCGCATGGAGTCAATTCGATCAGTAGTCTCCATTCTACAAGGTGGAGAACTTCTAGCACCAATCAACATCAAGGATGCTTACCTCCATGTACCTATTTTTCCTGCTCACCAGAAATATCTAGGCTTCGAGATAGAAAATCTTCATTTTCAGTTTGTAGCTCTGCCTTTCAATCTAGCTACTGCACCTCGAGTGTTTACAAAGGTCCTGGCTCTTTTTAAGACTAGTCAGTAGCCCGCTTAGACCAGAGTTTGGTCACCACAGTCAGCTACCTGGAGTACCTAGGTTGGATTCTCAACCTAGAGAAATCTTCCTTAAAACCTTCAAGGAGATTAGACCTTGGGTCTGACCATAGATACAGCTTATAAAAGGGTGTTCTTGACCCACGCAAAGATCAGTTCCATAAGGGAACTGATTCAGGTGGTCAAAGCAAAGAAGAATCCTTCTATTCGACTTTGTATGAGATTGTTGGGAAAGATGGTGGCTTCATTCGAGGCAACTCTTTATGCTCGATTTAATTTGAGGCTACTGCAAAACGGTGTCCTATCGACTTGGAACAAGAAGGTCCAAGCTCCAGACATTCCAATGCGGTTATCCCCAAAGGTGCGCCAAAGCCCCAGTTGGCGGTTGATAGCCAAGAATCTGCAGAAAAGGAAATCCTTCCTACCAGTTACCTGGAAGCCCTTCTGGGCTGGGGAGCAGTCCTGGAAGAAGTGTCTGTCCAAGGGAAATGGTCCAAATGAGAAATTAGCTTGCCCATCAATATTCTAGAGATTCGGGCAGCACGCCTGGCCCTGAAGGTCTGGACACTCAGATTACTGAATTGTCTTCTCAGGATCCAATCCGACAATGCCACAGCAGTGGCTTATATCAACCACCAAGGGGGCACGAGAACTCGTGCGGCCCAGAGAGAGGTGAATCATAGCCTAACCTGGGCAGAAAACAACATACCTTGCCTATCGGCAGTCTTCATTCCAGGAATAGAGAATTGGTAGGCGGACTATTTGAGTCGCAAGCATTTGCTCCCGGGAGAATAGTCTCTTCACCCTGACATCTTTTTGACAATACGTAAAAAAATGTGGAATTTCCAGACGTGCATCTGTTTACGTACAGGTTCAACAAAAAGATTGGCAGTTTTGTGTCAAGGACAAAGGATCTGCTGGCATGCGGAACAGATGCCTTGGTGTTCCCGTGGAATCAGTTTTCACTGATTTATGCATTCCCTCCTGTACTGCTGCTTCTGTAAATTCATCGCAGGATCAAGCAGGAAGGGAAGGCGGTGATTCTTGTGGTCCCAGCGTGGCCCAGGAGATCTTAGTATACAGAGATCATAAAGATGGCGGTAGGGGACCCATGGACCCTACCGCCACGGCCAGACCTTCCCTCGCAAGGTCCGGTATTCCGTCCTACCTTACAAACATTTAACGGTGTGGCTATTGAGACCCACATTCTGAAGAAGCGTGGGCTGTCAGGTTCAGTGGTGTCTACCTTGGTTAATGCAAGGAAGCCGGCCTCCAAAGCCATATATTATAGAGTCTGGAAGGCATATGTCTCCTGGTGTGAATCCAGGGGTTGGCTCCCCAGGAAATATGTAGGTAAAATCCTTGACTTTCTACAGATGGTATTAGAATTGAAGCTGGTCTTGAGTACTGTCAAGGGCCAGGTTTTGGCTTTATCTGTATTATTTCAGCGAACACTTGCTTCGCACTCTTTGGTTTGTAGCTTTATTCAGGGGGTAAAGCGACTTAATCCTCCGGTTAGGTTTCCCCTGAACCCTTGGGACTTGAATTTAGCCCTGTCAGCAGTACAAAAACAGCCTTTTGAGCCGATACAACATATTCCCTTGGTCCTTTTGACAAGGAAACTAGTTTTTATGGTAACCATATCTTCTGCAAGAAGGGTATCAGAGTTGGCTGCTCTTTCTTGAAAAGAGACATATTTAATTATGCACAAGGATAAGGTTGTATTGCGTCCTTTCTACCAAAGATAGTATCAGGTTTTCATTTAAACCAGGATATTATTCTACCCTCATTTTTTCCACAACCCTGTTCTGTAGAAGAAAAGTCATTACATTCTCTTGATGAGGTGAGAGCAGTCAAGGTCTACTTGAAGGCGACTGCTCAGATTAGAAAAACAGAGGTTTTGTTTGTGTTACCTGAGGGTCCTAAGAGAGGACAGGCAGCATTGAAATCTACTATTTCTAAATGGATTTGTCAAGTGATTGTCCAAGCTTATGGTTTAAAGAAGAAAAATACACCTTTTCATATTAAAGCACACTCCACCAGGGCTATTAGTATTTCCTGAGCAGTGCATCTCCAAGCCTCCATGGCTCAAATCTGCAAGGCAGCAACTTGGTCTTCAGTCCATACATTTACCATATTCTATAAAGTAGATGTAAAAGGTCATGAGGATATCGCCTTTGGGTGCAGTGTGCTGCAGGCAGCAGTATAAGTCCTCTGGTCTATTGGTGCCCTACTTTTGTTGTGTCTCCCTCCATTCAGTTGGCATTGCTATGGGATATCACACATAGTAACTTCTATGGCTCTGTGTCCCGTGATGTATGATAAAAAAATATAATGTTTATAACAGCTTACCTGTAAAATCCTTTTCTTTTTAGTACATCATGGGACACAGAGCTTCCTCCCTTCTTTCTGGTATACACATGTATTGCTTTGCTACAAAAACAGAGGTACTCCCAGTAGTGGGATGGGTTATATAGGGTGTGGACTTCCTGAATTGGGGTGTGCCAGTGTCCATCACCTGAAGGTGGCCTATAACCCACCTAGTAACTACTATGGCGCTGTGTCCTTTGATGTACTTCAAAGAAAAGGATTTTACAGATAAGCTGTCATAAAAATCCTATTTTTATTTATTTTTTGCTTTCTGCTATAAAACAGTTCCAATAAAAAAATGTAAAACATAAAAAATTTTCATCAATTTAGGCCAATATGTATTCTGCTACATAGTGTTGGTAAAAAAAATCACAATAAGCATATATTGATTGGTTTGCACAAAATTTATCGCATCTACAAAATAGGGGATAGATTTCTGGATTTTTTTTTTTTTTGTTAAAGGCCCCTTTCACACATGCGGACCCTTCATTTCATCAGTTCAGTCATGTCAAAACCGATGACGTATTAATCAATTTTTCATCAGTTTTTTTTTTTTTTTTTACATTGACTACCAATGCCAAAATGGATTAAAAACTGACCATTTGTCAGTTTACATCCATTTTTCATCCGATTCGTTTTTTAACAGAAGAAAAATAGAGCAATTTAAAAAAACAGATGCGAATGTAAACTGAAGTAAATGGCTGATCATCCATTTACATCAGTTTTTCCATAGAGATGCAATGATGTGAATTTTTTAATCTGTCAACAGATGGATGAAAAACAGACAGCATGTGTGAAGCGGGCCTTAGTAGTAATGGCGGCGATCAGAGATTTTTAGCCGAACTGCGACATTGTGCCGGACAAATCAGACACCTAACTGACACTTTTGACACTTTTTGGGGACCAGTGACACTAATACAGTGATCAGTGCTAAAAAAAATATGCACTGTCACTGTACTAATGACACTGGCTGGGAAGGGGTACACATCAGGGGTGATCAAAGAGTTCAATGTTTCCCTAGGGGGTGCTTGCTAACTGTGTTGGGGATGAACTGACTGGGGGAACACAGAGATCTGCTTACCAGGAACACGAGATCTGTGTTCTTCCCTGTCAGAACAGCGATCTGCCTTGTTTACATAGGCAGATCGTCGTTCTGCCTCTTTGGGGAACAATCGGGGTTGACCTGCTGATTGTCTCTCCCTCTGTTCAATGGGTGCGTGGGCACGTGCATCCACAGTATCCATTGCACTAAATGACATACAGGTGCGTCATTTTGTGCAATACAGCCGCCCTGCCACAGTATGCAGTAGGCGGTCTTTAACTTGTTAAAAAGAACATAACTGGACAAAACCATCAATAACACAAGTAGTATTCCTAGAATATGCACCAAAAAAAAAACATTAAAAAAAATCCCAATGGTTTCCATATACCCCACAATATACATATAATTACCAACGTGAAAAGAACAAAGACAAATCCTTATCTTTAAAGTGGTTGTAAACCCTTTCAAACCACTTTGACCTACAGGTAAACCTAGATTAAGGCTTACCTGTAGGTCCAAGAAATATCTCCTAAACCTACACGGTTTAGGAGATCTTTGCCAAAACACAGGCACCGCTGTCTACGGCGCATGCACTGTAGACAGCGGCGTGCAGGCGCACTGAGCGTGCCGTTGTCAACGGCGATATGCCGCGAGTGGCGGCTCCAGTGCGCATGCGCGGGAGTGATGTCATCGCGGCTTCGTCGAATGACTGGCGGAGCAGCAAGACCCATCCACCGAGAAGATGGATGCTCCGGACTACAGGGGAGAGCGGTGACTTCTCTGTGTCAGGTAAGTAGTCCATTATGCTTTACCTTTGCAGGGAATCAAAGAGGAAGTAAACTCATCAGGGTTTACTTCCTCTTTAAGACATGAATACCTTTTCCAATCTTCCTCCTAATGCCGCGTACACACGGTCGGAATTCTGGCCAGAAAAAGACAGATGAGAGCTTTTCATCGGAAAATGCAACCGCGTGTAGGCTCCATCGGAATTTAGCTGTCCGAATTTCCGCCAGCCAAAAATTTATAGCATGTTATCAATTTTCCCAACGGAAAAACTTTCTATCGGTAATTCCGGTCGTGTGTATGCAATTTCAGCACTCCAAAAAATCACGCATGCTCAGATTCAATTATGAGACAGAAGCTATTGGCTACTGGCTATTGAACTTCCCTTTTCTAGTTCCGTTGTACGTGTTGTACGTCACTGCGTTCTAAACTATTGGAATTTGGTGTGACCGTGTGTAGGCAAGACAGCTTGAGCCGAATTCCGTCGGAATTCCGTCGGGAAAACCATCAGAGCTTCTTCCGACGAGAATTCCGATCGTGTGTACGCGGCATAACTGCATTTAAAAGAAGTGCCTCCCTTTTTTTTTCCCTCTCTTTTCTCCCTTTTTTTCCTCTGGTTTCTCCCTTTTTCCCCCTCTATTCCTTTCTCCCTTTTTTTTTCCTCTATTCCTTTCTCCCTTTTTTTTTCCTCTATTCCTTTCTCCCTTTTTTTTTCCTCTATTCCTTTCTCCCTTTTTTCCTCTCCTCCTTTCTCCCTTTTTCTTTCTTTCTGTTTTTGCTTCTGTCTAAAGCCCCCCCCCCCCCCTCAAATAAATAAATAAATGTGTAAATGATTTGTAATAACTAATGCCATGTACACAGGACCGGACTTTCCAGCAGACTGGGTCCGATGGACTTTCCAAATGCACAGACTTGGCCACACACAATCACACCAAAGTCTGACGGATTCGAACGTGATGACGTATGACCGGACTAGAATAAGGAAGTTCATAGCTGCCCTAGCGTCGGTTTTCGTCCGTCGGACTATTGCTGTCGAAAAGTCCAGCCATGTATACACGGCATAAGAGGGGAGTACCAGGAGGGCCCATATGTGGCTACCTTCCTGATTCTACATATTCCTTCCCATTCACCCCCCTAAGTCACTCAGAAATAAAACACCCCAATAAAATAAACAGTAAAAAAACATAACATACCATAAAAAGTGCACTATTTATTGTTGATTAAGGAGTAGGCTCAGGGGTAGCTGCCACCCCGTTTCCATCTTAACATACCGTGTTCCCTTATCCTAACCCCCCAATCCCTCTGTCCCATATATTCAAAACCAATTATGTTATCTCCCAATTATATTTTATGATTATATTTTTTATTATTTTTGTAATGTAATACTTATACAAAAAAAATATTATCATTATTATTTTTGTTGTTAATATTAGTATTTTATTATTTTGCATAATTCTTATTATATTATTACAAAAAAATGGCATGGCCGAGCGATGCGCTTCAGTGGTTGTGCCAGTCTTGTGATATGGAGGCCGACTCATCCACTGCAAGCCAGCCGCGTCCCCCCTCGGTCCCCAGTGCAAATACCCTACCCTTATGGCACTGTAATGCATATCCCCCTGTTCTGCTAGAAATTAAAGCAAAATCCTGTGTAGGTTGAGGGCTACCAATCATTGATTATGGGGAGCTATGGACTCCCTTGTGGCAGTGTTGATTGGCTCAACTCTGTCCCACAGGAAGACCCTAAGGGCAGTATTTTTCTTATGTGTGAGCTACAGATCACCTCTCTCTATGTTATGGAGAAGATGAGAGGAGGATATGTTCTGGTTTCCTGTCGTAGAGCAACAACACTACTCTTCCATAGATTCAGGACAATGAGTAAGCATTGTCCCCCTGGGAAGTGTGTTACTGGCAAGATCAACAGGTTAAAATAAAAGAAATCTAATGGAGCCACCACATCCGAGAAAGCTGCAATATGTTACATTTGTATTGGGTTTTAGTGTCTGTCCTAAGCGTCTTCTAGTGTTTGTGTCCTGAGGGCCCCCTAGTGCCTATGCTCTCAACTCTCCGCACTGTCTATGTCCTGAGTGCCCTCTGGTGTCTACATCCTAGGTGCCCCTTAGTTTCTACAGTCTGAGTGCCCTCTGGCATCTATACCTAGTGTCTTAAGCACCTTTTAGCTTCTACAGTCTCATCATCCTCTAGCGTCTTTGCCTGGAGTCTGCACCCGAAACGCCCCCCGCAGTCTATATTTAATGTCTACATCCTAAGCACTTTTTTCTACAGTCTGTGTGTCCTCTGGTATCTAGGTCCTGAGCGTCTACATCCTAGGCGCCCCTTAGCTTCTACAGACTGAGCGCCCTCTAGCGTTGATTCCTAGTGCCTACATCTTAAGCACCTATTAGCTTCTACAGTCTGCGCACCCTCTAGTGTCTTTGCCTGGAGTCCCCGCCCTGATTGTCTGCTGGCACCTGAACCCTAAGTGCCCCCTCTAGTCTATATTTAATGAAAAAGTATCAAAGGGCGTTAGCTGAACAATTGAATTATATGTGAACCAAAGTGATTAAGTGAACGAATAACTTAAATAAATTGATAAGTAATTACACAAATAAATAAAACATCCAATATATGATCAAATTCATGCGATTATCATCAAAGTTCATAATTTCCGTGTGTGGTCTCTGCAAAAATAATTCTCCAACACAGCCATCCTAAAAAAAGAGGCAGAAAGTGCTCAATACTCAAGGAACCCCTAAGATCCCTTTTGATGAGCCCTAGTTGAGAAACCCTGGCCTAGAGTCTAAGCCTTGAGCACCCTCTAGTGACCCCTGTGTCATCCATCTGATAAACTGTATTAGATCTGTAATGATTACAGAATGATCCCTCTGCTTTCTCTATGTATTATTCATATCATTGATTTTTAGCAGGAATGGCATCCACTCTGCCAAAATTTAAACTCTTTCCATTTACTGAAACTTTTGTTCATCATCTGCATTATTTACAGAGCGGGATGTTTTATCTGAATTATTTAATTGTAGCCTTTCATGCTGCTTTCATCCTAAGGGCCGGTTCACACAGCGAGCCGCGGCGAGGCGTCTCCGACTTACCTCGCCGCGACTTGCGGGGAGCTCAGCGGCGACTTGCAGAGGACTTCTGCATAGAAGTCAATGCAAGTCGCCCCCGAAGTCGCCCCGAAGTAGTACAGGAACCTTTTTTCTGAGTCGGAGCGACTCGAGTCGCTCCTCTCAGAACGGTTCCATAGTACTGAATGGGGGCGACTTGCGGGAGCGAGGCGAGGCGAGCCGTGTCGCCTCGCCTCGCGTCGCAGTGTGAACCGGCCCTAAGGCTATACATTTCCTGGGAAAGGGAAACCCTCATGTTTTCGGCTATTAAATATTTTCAGTGAGAGAGTTAAAGTTACTTACAGATCACTATTAATTATGTGGCTATCACATTTGTACTGGCTGTTACAGTGCATTCGGAAAGTATTCAAAGCACTTCACTTTTTCCACATTTTATGTTACATCCTTATTTCAAAACAGATTAAATTCATTGTTTTCCTTTAACCACTTGCTTACTGGGCACTTAAACCCCCCTCAGTCCCAGACCAATTTTCAGCTTTCAGCGCTGATGCACTTTGAATGACAATTGCGCGGGCATACAACACTGTACCCAAATGAAATTTTTATCATTTTTTTCCCACAAATAGAGCTTTCTTTTGGTGGTATTTAGTTACAGCTCGGAGTTTTATTTTTTGCTAAACAAACAAAAAAAGATGCAAAAAAATAAAAATAAATAAATCATGTTTTAATAGTTTGTTATAAAATTTTGCAAACGGGTCATTTTTCTCCTTCATTGAAGTGCGCTGATTAGGCGGCACTGATGGCTGCATTGGTGGGCACTGATGGCTGCATTGGTGGGCACTGATGGGCTGCATTGGTGGGCACTGATGGGCTGCATTGGTGGGGACTGATGGGCTGCACTGGTGGGCACTGATAGGCACAGTTAAGGCGGCACCGATGGGCACAGATAAGGCGGCACCGATGGGCACAGATAAGGCGGCACTGATGGGCACATAAGATGGCACGGATGGGTGGCACAGATGGGTGGCACGGATGGGTGGCATGGATGGGCACTGATAGGTACCACAGATAGATGGGACTGATGGGCACTGATAGGTGGCACTGATAGGTGGCTCTGATAGGTGGCACTGCTGGGCACTGATGGGCGGCACTGCTGAGCACTGATGGGCGGCACTGCTGGGCACTGATGGGCGGCACTGGGGTGCAGCACCTTTGAGGCAGATTGGGTGGCACTGTGGGGTGGCACTGTGGGGTGGCACTGTGGGTGGCACTGTGGGTGGCACTGTGGGCACTATGGGCACTGACGGGGGGCACTGACGGGGGGCACTTACTTTTGCGTTTTATTTTACTTCAGGATGGCACTGCGGGAGGCAGGTGGGCACTGGCAGGTGGCAGGTGGTCCCTTGTATTGATGGCCGTGATCGGGACTGATGTCCCGATCACGGCCGCTGGTGATCGGCTTTTTTTTTTTCTCCTCGTGCTGTCAGCGCGAGGAGGAATAATAGCCGATTACCGGCTCCGTTCTATCACATGATCAGCTGTCATTGGCTGACAGCTGATCACGTGATAAGGGGTCGGGATCGACCCCTTGCACGGATCGGTGATCAGGCGAGTCTCACGGACTCGCCGATCACAGAGCGCGCCGCGCGTGCCCCTCAGGGGGCGCGCAGGCCGCTCGTGCCCCTCAGGGGGCGCGCAGGCCGCTCGTATCCGGGACGACGTCAATAGACGTCGTCCCGGAAATGTAGGTCCGCGCTGATGCCGTCATTTGGCAATAGCGCGGATCTGTAGTGGTTAAAATTCTACAAACAATACCCCACAATGACAACATGAAAGAAGTTTGTTTGAAATCTTTGCAAATTTTTATTAAAACTTAAAAATAACTTTAAAAAAATCGCATTTACATAAGTATTCACAGCTTTTACCATGACACTCAAAATTGATTCCGCTGATCATCCTTGAGATGTTTGTACAACTTGATTGGAGTCCACCCATGGTAAATTCAGTTGATTGGACATGATTTGGAAAGGCACACACCTGTCTATATAAGGTCCCACAGTTAGCAGTGCATGTCCGAGCACATGAAGCCATGAAGTCCAAGGAATTGTCTGTAGACCTTCAAGACGGGATTGTATCAAGGCACAGATCTGGGGAAGGGTACAGAAACATTTCTGCAGAATTGAAACCCAATGAGCACAGTGGCCTCCATCATCCGTAAATGGAAGAACTTTGGAACCACCAGGATTCTTCCTAGAATGGCCCGCACGGCCAAACTGAGCAATCAGGGTAGAGTGGCCTTAGAGAGGGGACCAAGAACCCAATGGTCCCTCTGAGAAAACTCCAGCATTTCTCTGTTAAGAATGGAGAACCTTCCAGAAGAACAACCATCTCTGCAACACTCCACCAATCAGGCCTGTATGGTAGAATGGCCAGACGGAAGCCACTCCTCAGTAAAAGACACATGACAGCCCACCTGGAGTTTGCCAAAAGGCACCTGAAGTACTCTCAGACCATAAGAAACGAAATTCTCTGGTCTAATGAAACAAAGATTTAACTCTTTGGCCTGAATGGCAAGCATCATGTCTGAAGGAAACCAGGCACCACTCATCACCTGGCCAATACCACCCCTTCAGTGAAGCATGGTGGTGGCAGCATCATGCTGTGGAGATGTTTTTCAGTGGCAGCAACTGGGAGACTAGTCAGGATCGATGGAAAGATGCATGCAGCAATGTACAGAGACATCTTGGATGAAAGCCTGCTACAGAGTGCTCTGGACCACCAAGCCTAAGGACACAGCCAACATAACAAAGTAGTGGCTATGGTACAACTCTGTGAATGTCTGTGAGTGGCCCAGCCAGAGCCCAGACTTGAACCCAAATGAACATCTCTGGAGAGATCTAAAAATGGCTGTACAGTGATGCTCCCCATCCATCCCGATGGAGCTTGAGAGGTCCTGCAAAGAAGAATGGGAGAAACTGCCCAAACATAGGTGTGCCAAGCTTGTAGCATTGTACGCAAAAAGACTTGAGGCTGTAATTGGTGCCAAAAGTGCTTCAACAAAGTATTGAGCAAAGGCTGTGAATACTTATGTACATGGGATTTTTTTCATGTTGTATTTTTAATACATTTGCAAAGATTTCAAACAAACTTCTTTCACATTGTCATTATGGGGTATTGTTTGTAGAATTTTGAGGAAAATTAATGAATTTAATCCATTTTGGAATAAGGCTGTAACATAACAAAATGTGGAAAACATGAAGCGCTGTGAATACTTACTGGATGCTCTGTATATATTCTAAAGCCCAACTCCGGGTTTGTCAGCCCTTCCTCTGTTCCTCAGTTGCCCCCTCCTCTGCTTAATAGAAGCAACCCAGTTGCCCCAGCCTTCTGTCCAGTTCTACTTTGACACAGTACTGAACCCAAAAACAAACCTTTATTATATTGCAGCTTACCAATTCTTAGATGTGATGGCTGCATTTGTTTTCTTTTTTAGGCTTTCTTTCTCATAATTTCATCTGCTGATACAGCCAGTAAGTCTGTTGTTTTTCGAAAAAAGCTCTCCAACAGAATGTACCTGTTACATGAAAGAGATAAACTATTTAACGCTAGCAGGGGGGCTTATAATCATCTTTTATTTATTTAAACCTTTATCCCAAAAGAATGTTTGCTGTAACTGATTATAAAGCGTTAGGTGGAGTTTGGCTTCAATTTGTAAGTGTATCTAAATCAGCTAGTACATCCAACACCCCCCCCCCAGACTGGCAATTCTGCTATCCAGAGGTGCCCCTTGTGCTGCTTTATCCAGGGTGGGGCCACTCGAAGCCCTTGTACACACGGTCGGAGAATCCGTCGGAATGTGTCCTATCGGACCGTTTTGTCGGATAATCCGACTGTGTGTGGTATGCATCGGACTGTTTCCGTCGGAATATCCGTCGGACCAAATTTTCCATCTTGCTGGAAATATTTTCCGACAAACTGGTCCGATCGGACATACTCCGATCATGTGTAGAGAATTCCGATCGGACAAAGTGCCACGCATGCTCAGATCAAATTCCTACATCAAAGCTATTGGCTACTAGCCTGAACGTAGTCCCATCGTAACGAAATTACGTCATCACGTTCTGAATGATCGGATTTTCCGACAACTTTGTCCGACCGTGTGTATGCAACAGTTTCGGACACAGACCGTCAGACAAAATCCTTCGGACAAAATCCGACGGATTTGGTTGTTGAAATGTCCGACCGTGTGTACAAGGGCTAATACAGGTGTATTACTGGCCAGATCACCAGGGAAAAACAGAGGGAAGAAAGCCTAAAAAAAGAAAACGAATGCAGCCTTCACATCTAATGATTGGTAAGCTGCAATATATAAAATTTTTGGTTTTAGGTTTAATACCACTTTACCTACTTGACCACCAGGCCTTTTCTGATACTTTTTTCTTACAAGTTTAAATCAGTATTTTTTACTAGAAAATTACTAGAACCCACAAATATTATATATTTTTTTAGCAGAGAAGCTAGAGAATAAAATGGCAATCGTTGCAATATTTTATGTTCCACTTATTTTTGCAGCGGTCTTTCAAATGCAATTTTTGGGAAAAAAATAAAACTTTTAAGAATGTTAATGCAAAAAAAAACATAATATAACCCAATTTATTTTGTATAATGTATAAGACGTTACACCGAGTAAATAGATACCTAACATGCTACACTTTAAAATTGTGCATGGTTGTGGAATGTCCAGAAACTACGATACTTGAAAATCTCCATAGGCGATGCTTTAAACATTTTTACAGGTTACCAGTTTAGAGTTACAGAGGAGGTCTAGCGGTAGAATTATTGCTCTTGCTCTAATGTTTGCGGCGATACCTCACATGTATGATGTAAACACTGTTTACATATGCATGTGCGACTTACATATGCAATCGCTTTTCTGCGTGAGCACAGAGGGATGGGGGGTTTTCATTTTTTCGTCTTATTCTTTTTTTTTTTTTACACTGCCCTTTTTTTAATTTTCGTTGTATTTTATTTATTTTTTTGATCACTTTTATTCCTATTACAGAGAATGTAAACATCCCCTGTAGTAGAAATAAGGATGACAGGTCCTCTTTATGAAGAGATCTGGGGCCAATAAGACCCCAAATCTCTCCTCTACCTTTTAAAAGTAAAAGATAAAAAATAAATAAAAAATTTGATCTTGTTCTTTAACGGCTTCAGCCCCAGAAGGATTTACCCACTTCCTGACCAGGCAATTTTTTGCTATACGGCACTGCATAGCTTTAACTGACAATTGCGCAGTCGTGTGACACTGTACCCAATTAAAAATTGATCTTCCCCCCCCCCCCCCACAAATAGTTTTCTTTTGGTGGTATTTGATCACATCTACATTTGCATTTTTTGCTCTGTAAACAAAAAAAAGCGACAATTTTGAAAAAAACAAAACATTTCTCTTTCTGCTATAAAACATTTCCAAAAAAAAAATAAAAATGTCTTCATCAGTTTAGGTCGATGTGTATTCTGCTACACAATAAGCGTGTATTGATTGTTTTGCGCAAAAATTATTGGGTCTTCAAAATAGGGGATATATTTATGGCATTTGTATTTTTTTTTTTTTTTACCAATAATGCGGCAATTAGTCATTTTTAGCGGGACTGTGACATTGCGGTGGACAGATCAGACACCTAATTGACATTTTTGACACTTTTTTGGGAACCAGTGACATTATTACAGTAATCAGTGCTAAAAATATGCACTGTTATTGTACTAATGATGACACTGGCAGGGAAGGGTTTAACATCAGGGCAATCAAAGGTGTTAAATATGGAGTGCGGGGAGTAGCAAGATGGTGGCGACGGAACATCACTTCCATTACACATTCTGATGGGTTGCCTAATCTGACTAAACACCTGTAAGTGTGTTCTAACTGTATGGGGGATGGGCTGCCTGGGGAAACACAGCAGGAAGACAGGATCTGTGAGATCTCCCCTGTCAGAACGGAGATCTGCCTTATTTACAGATCCCCTTTCTTTCACTGCGGGGAACGATTGTGGGTGGCCGGCAGACATTGAGTCCACTATACCTTCTGATTGGCTCCCCATACTGGGCAACAGGAGCGCGTGTGCACCCACAAACGCGAGTTCCCGCACCGACGTTCAGTACAGTGAATTTGCGAGAATGAGCCACCTTGCCGCAGTATAATGACGGCAGCTGGTCGGGAAGCGGTTAAAAAACAAAAAAAACGTAAGTGAAGTCACAACGTCGCTCTGGTCCTAAAAGACCATAGAGGTGATCAGTGACCATCTGGTCTCTGCTAGCCTCTATGAGCATCTGTGCAACCCATTGTTTCTCGGGTGCGGTAGTAAAAAAACAGTAAAGCCGCGTACACACGGGCGGACTGTCTGTCCAACTTAGTCCGCCGAAACACATTTCAGCGGACAGTCCGCTCGTGTGTGGGCTTCAGCTGACTTTTTCAGCGTGCAGTCTGGCGGACTAAGTATTTCGGAATTTCCGTAATATTGTCTGTCTAACTTTGGTTTCAGCGGACAGTCCGCTCGTGAGTAGGCTAGTTGGACGGACAAAGTATGGCGCATGCTCAGAAAGGATTTACACGGCGGAAGGTTGCATTGCTGTGTATTGGACGTCCTGTTTCTAGTCCCGTCGTACGTGCTGTACACGTCATCGCGCAAGCTTTCAACGGACTGTTTGTTCATCGTGTGTGGTCAAGTCCGTTCATTCGAAAGTAGGACGGACTGTCCGTCGGATTGTCTGACGGACTTAGTTGGCCAGACAGTCCGCCCGTGTGTACGCGGCTTAAGACCAAGGAACACCAGTGGAAGGAGGGGGGGCAGTCCTCTCCCACCTCTTTTGAAAGCAATCCAGCGGCTAAGTAGCTGCTCGGACCACTTTCTTGAGAAAGCCAGTCGCCGGCTGAAAAAAAAAATACGGGGGGTTATAACTGATGATAACTTCAGCCATAACCCCGGTAAGCCACTTGCAAGCTGCAACATATATACATATGTATTGCGGTCGGCAAATGTTTTTTAAATTATTTTGATGCCATATATTAGTGCAAACTGGGCCCAATGTTAAAGTGTGACTCCAGGCAACCAGCTTTGTTTTGAGAAGCTCATAGTGTGCAGTGAAATCAGAGTAAGCCATTTCAGTCTAGGAGAGGAGCCAGTACAACTAGAGGACAGAGGTCACATTTAAATAGCGTAATTCTTGATAACCCTGACATGTGTTTTCCTCTCGTCTCAGCAGAGTTGCATCATCAAGCGTTACTGTGAAAGAAGATTTGTCCCCAAATACCAGGCCACCATCGGAATCGATTACGGTGTCACAAAATAAGTGGTTAATAATTTGGGTGAAAGCCATGTCTTCCACTCCTTGTACTTTGTGTCTGGAACAATAAAGTTACACCTGCATTGAATGTTAACAGCGGGCTGTTGGCTCTTTTTATTTGGATTTCCTATCAATAGTTTATTGTGGTCATTTTGGTCAGGGCAAAATAAAAAAAATGACTGGTACTTGCACATTCCGTCACGATTTATGTCTTTTAAAAGGTTCAGAGTAATATCTGTTGATCTGACATAAATCCATTGAGCGCCTGACTTCCTGTTTGGGCTGACGATGCAGCGCCTTTTCAGAACAGAAATTCCAACCAGCATCGTCAGCCCCGCCTGCTGCACTACTGAACTCCACCCACCCCTCTCCGTCTCTCTCCGTCTCTTTCCATATGCGTACATTGATTTTTTTTCCCTGCAAAACAGTGCAGCTTCTTACACACTGTGTAGGGAATGGGCTTTTCGGAGATGTAGTTCTGGGGATGGCAGTAGGAAATGACAAGCCTGGTGTGGATGGTATGGGGAGTAATGCAAGTGGTGCGGTAAAATAAAAACATAATTACAGGACATGGACAAGGGCCCTGGTGCCCAACCTGTGGCCCCCTTTTGCACTTTTTGTGGGGTCTTCAAGGTCCCTGTAGACAATAGTCTGCTTTCCTATTGCCCTGTAATAGCAATTTTTTTTTTTTTTATCAGGCTTATGTAATGTGGGAACAGAATGACCATCTCCGTATGACCATATCATATCTGCAGTCTCTGATCATCTCCTGTACCATGTCTTCAGTCTCTGACCATCTCCTGTACCATGTGTGCAAGTCTCTGACCATCTCCTGTACCGTGTCTGCAAGTCTTTGACCATCTCCTGTATCATATCTGTAGTCTATGATCATCTCCTGTATCATTATATCTTTTCATGTGACAACACTGAAGAAATTACACTTTTCTACAATGTAAATGAGTAAATAACTCGACACACAGCCATTAATGTCTAAACCGCTGGCAACAAAAGTGAGTACACTCCTAAGTGAAAATGTCCAAATTGGGCCCAGTTAGCCATTTTCCCTCCCCTGGTGTCATGTGACTCACTAGTGTTACAAGGTCTCGGGTGTGAATGGGGAACAGGTGTGTTAAATTTGGTGTTATCGCTCTTACTCTCATACTGATCACTGCAAGTTCAACATGGCACCTCATGGCACAGAACTCTCCAAGGATCTGAAATAAAGAATTGTTGCTCGACATAAAGATGGCCTAAGCTATAAGAAACTTGCCAAGATCCTGAAACTGAGCTGCAGCACGGTGGCCAAGACCATACAGCGGTTTAACAGGACAGGCTCCACTCAGAACAGACCTTGCCATGGTCGACCAAAGAAGTTAAGTGCACATGCTCAGCATCATATCCAGAGGTTGTCTTTGGGAAATGAGTGTTTGGGGTATGAGTGCTGCCAGGATTGCTGCAGAAGTTGAAGGGGTGGGGAGTCAGCCTGTATGTTCTCAGACCATACGCTGCACACTGCATCAAATTGGTCTACATGGCTGTCATCCCAGAAGGAAGCCTCTTCTAAAGATGATGCACAAGAAAGCCTGCAACCAATTTGCATGCCATTGCTGAGCTTCTCATCTACTAGTCCATCAAGGCCAACCCACAGTATCTCACAAAAGTGAGTACACCCTCACGTTTTTGGTTTTCCATTCTAGTTTTCCCAAAAGGCTAAACTGGCAGGGCAGTATAACCCCCCCCCCCCCCCAAATAACCCAATTTTGGAAAGTAGACACCCCAAAGAAATTGCTGAGAGGCATGTTGAGCCCATTGAATTTTTTTTTGTAACATGTGATTGAAAAATTCCAAAAACAAAATAAAATATTACTCAAAGTTGTCACTAAATGATATATTGCTCACACGTGCCATGGTTATATGTGGAATTACCCCCCAAAATACA
Source organism: Lithobates pipiens (assembly GCF_037356315.1). Lineage (NCBI taxonomy): Eukaryota > Metazoa > Chordata > Amphibia > Anura > Ranidae > Lithobates > Lithobates pipiens. The sequence goes on along the minus strand of NW_027507758.1, from coordinate 400,694,940 downwards.
TTCTGCTGGTTCTCCTGAGTATGGGGATACTACATGTGAGACTTTGGGAGCCTAGCCACGTACAGGACCCTGAAAATCAATCACCACCTTCAGGATTTCTGAAAGCGTAAATTTTTTTACTTTTTAGTTCACTCCTCACTACCAACACAGTTTCGCAGGCCATGAAATGACAAGATAGCACAACCCCCCCCCCCCCCCCCAAATTAACCCATTTTGGAAAGAAGACACTTCAAGCTCTTTGCTGAGAGGCATGTTGAGTACATGAATTATTTAATATTTTGACACAAGTTTCGGGAAAATTTAAAAATATTTTTTTTTTTACACAAAGTTGTCACTAAACAATTTATTGTTTAAACATGGCATGTTTATATGTGGACTTACACCCCAAAATACATTTCGCTGCTTCTTCTGAGTATGGGGATACCACATGTGTGGGACTTTTTGGCAGTCTAACTGCGTACAGGTCCCCAAAAACCAATCACTGCCTTCAGGCTGTCTATGGGTGTAAATTTTTGATTTCACTCCTCACTGCCTATCACAGTTTTGGAGGCCATAAAATGCCCAGATAGCACAACCCCCCCCAAATGACCCAATTTTGGACACTGAAGAAACTATACTTTTCTACAATGTAAATGAGTGAATGTACAGCTTGTATAACAGTGTCAATTTGCTGCTCCCTCAAAATAACTCGACACACAGCCATTAATGTCGAAAAAGCTGGCAACAAAAGTGAGTACACTCCTAAGTGAAAATGTCCAAATTGGGCCCAGTTAGCCATTTTCCCTCCCCTGGTGTCATGTGACTCACTAGTGTTACAAGGTCTCAGGTGTGAATGGGGAACAGGTGTGTTAAATTTGGTGTCATCGCTCTCACTCTCATACTGGTCACTGCAAGTTCAACATGGCACCTCATGGCACAGAACTCTCCAAGGATCTGAAAAAAAGAATTGTTGCTCTACATAAAGATGGCCTAAGCTATAAGAAGCTTGCCAAGATCCCGAAACTGAGCTGCACCACGTTGGCCAAGACCATACAGCGGTTTAACAGGACAGGCTCCACTCAGAACAGGCCTTGCCATGGTCAACCAAAGAAGTTAAGTAAACATGCTCAGCATCATATCTAGAGGTTGTCTTGGGGAATATTTGGGAAATAGACGTATGAGTGCTGCCAGCATTGCTGCAGAAGTATAAGGGGTGGGGGGGTCAAGTTCTCAGACCATACGCTGCACACTGCATCAAATTGGTCTGCATGGCTGTCATCCCAGAACGAAGCCTCTTCTAAAGATGATGCACAAGAAAGCCGCAACCAGTTTGCATGCCATTGCTGAGCTTCTCATCTACTAGTCCATCAAGGCCAAACCACAGTATCTCACAAAAGTGAGTACACCCTCACATCTTTGGTTTTCCATCCTAGATTCCCCCAGAGGCTAAAATGGCAGGGCAGTACAACCCCCCCCCCCCCCCCAAAGTAGGCACCCCAAAGAAATTGCTGAGAGGCATGTTGAGCCCATTCAATTTTTTTTTTTCACAAGTGATTGAAAAAGGACAAAAAGAAAAGAAAAAATTACTCAAAGTTGTCACTAAATTATATATTGCTCACATGTGCCATGATTATATGTGGAATTATACCTCAAAATACATTCTGCTGGTTCTCCTGAGTATGGGGATACTACATGTGAGACTTTGGGAGCCTAGCCACGTACAGGACCCCAAAAAACAATCACCGCCTACAAGATTTCTAAGGGCGTAATTTTTTGATTTCTCTCCTCACTACCTATCACAGTTTCGCAGGCCATGAAATGACAAGATAGCACAACCCATTGATAGCAAATTAAACCATTTTGGAAAGAAGACACTTCAAGCTCTTTTCTGAGAGGCATGTTGAGTACATGAAATATTTTATATTTTGCCACAAGTTTCGGGGAAAAAAAAAAAACATATTTTACACAAAGTTGTCACTAAATGATATATTGTTCAAACATGGCATGTTTATATGTGGACTTACACCCCAAAATACATTCCGCTGCTTCTCCTGAGTATGGGGATACCACATATGTGGGACTTTTTGGCAGTCTAACCGAGTACAGGACCCCAAAAACCAATCCCTGCCTTCAGGCTGTCTATGGGTGTAAATTTTTGATTTCACTCCTCACTGCCTATCGCAGTTTTGGAGGCCATAAAATGCCCAGATAGCACAACCCCCCCCCCCCCCCCCCCAAATGACCCAATTTTGGAAAGTAGACGCCCCAAGCTATTTGCTGAAAGGCATGTTGAGTATTTTGCATATCTCGCTTTTCGTCACAAAGTTTTGAAAATACATTTTTCTTTTCTTTCTTCACTTTCAAAAAGAAATGAGATCTGCAAAATGCTCACTATGCCTCTTAGGAAATACCTTGGGGTATCTACTTTCCAAAATGAGTTCATTTGGGGCGGTTTTGTGCTATCTGGACATTTCAGAGCCTCCAGAACTATTATAGGTAGTGAGGAGTAAAATCACAATTTTACGCCTTTAGAAAGCCTGAAGGCAGTGCTTGGTTTTTGGGGTCCTGTACGCAGCTAGGCTCCCAAAAAGTCTTACACATGTGGTATCCCCATACACAAGAGAAGTAGCAGAATGTATTCTGGGGTGTAATTCCACATATAACCATGCTATGTTTGAACAATATATCATTTAGTGACAACTTTGTGTAAAAAATAAAATAAAATTGTAATTTTCCCGAACCTTGTGGCAACATATCAAATATTCCATGGACACAACATGCCTATCAGCAAATAGCTTGGGGTGTCTACTTTCCAAAAAGGGGTGGGGAGTTGAACTGTCCTGATATTTTATGCACAACATTTAGAAGCTTATGTCACACATCACCCACTCTTCTAACCGCTTGAAGACAAAGCCCTTTCTGACACTTTTTGTTGAACCCCCAAACATTATAGTCATGAAATGCTCGTAGCTTCCGGTTTCTTAGGCCATAGAGATGATTGGAACCATTCTGGTCTCTGATTAGGGATGTGCTTGGTGTTCGAGTCAAACCTGTTCGGCGAAGCCAGAGCTCTGTGGGCCGTTCACGCCAAATTCGTGTGACGCTCATGGCAGACAATGCACTTCGCCATCACAGTGCATTGCTGGCTCATGATTGGCTAAGCATGCACTGTGACCCCGCATGCTTGGCCAATCACAGCGCCGGCAGTGAGGAGAGCCATAATTGACCACAGGCAGGTGGGTGTTGTGTGCCTCCAGCACAGCATACACCTGTATCTACCCTTTTTTGCTGGTGTTCTCTAATACTGGCATCTACAGGAGTTAGTGGGTGTTGTGTGCCTCCAGTACAATATACACCAGTATCTACCCTTTATTGCTGGTGTTCTCTAATACAGGCATCTGCATGAGTTAGTGGGTGTTGTGTGCCTCCAGCACAGTATACACCTGTATCTACCCTTTATTGCTGGTGTTCTATAATAAATGCATCTGCAGGAGTTAGTGGGTGTTGTGTGCCTCCAGCACAGCACAGTATACACCTGTATCTACCCTTTTTTGCTGGTGTTCTCTAATACTGGCATCTACAGGAGTTAAAGTGGGCGTTGTGTGCCTCCAGCACAGTATACACCTGTATCTACCCTTTATTGCTGGTGTTCTATAATACAGGCATCTGCAGGAGTTAGTGGGTGTTGTGTGCCTCCAGCACAGTATACACCTGTATATACCCTTTATTGCTGGTGTTCCATAATAAAGGCATCTGCAGGAGTTACTGGGTGTTGTGTGCCTCCAGCACAGTATACACCCGTATCTACCATTAATTACTGTGTTCTATAATAAAGGCATCTGCAGGAGTTAGTGGGTGTTGTGTGCCTCCAGCACAGTATACACCTCTATCTACACTTTATTGCTGGTGTTCTTTAATACAGGCATCTGCAGTAGTTAGTGGGTGTTGTGTGCCTTCAGCACAGTATACACCTGTATCTACCCTTTATTGCTGGTGTTCTCTAATACAGGCATCTGCAGTAGTTACTGGGTGTTGTGTGCCTCCAGCACAGCACAGCACAGTATACACCTGTATCTACCGTTTATTGCTGGTGTTCTATAATAAAGGCATCTGCAGGAGTTAAAGTGGGTGTTGTGTGCCTCCAGCACAGTATACACCTGCATCTACCCTTTATTGCTGGTGTTCTATAATAAAGCCATCTGCAGGAGTTAGTGGGTGTTGTGTGCCTCCAGCACAGCACAGTATACACCTGTATCTACCCTTTTTTGCTGGTGTTCTCTAATACAGCCATCTGCAGCCTTTACAGTGGTTGTTGTGTGCCTCCAGCACAATATACACTACCCAATTGCTGGTTTTCCCATCTGCCTGCAGGCCATTACTATGTCTGGAAGGCCAACAAGGAGAGGCAGACAGTCACGAGCCAATAAAAGAGGGCAAGCATGCTCTGTGTCTAGAGACAACAGTGCTGGTCGTGGATGCGGTGCATCGTCATCAGCATGTGGCCATGGGACATGCTTGTCCTTATTTTCGGCAGCTGGACGTGTTGAGCCGCATCATGCCGAAGACTTGGTAGAGTGGATGACCAAGCCCTCTTCATCCTCCTCATCCTCTCTCACCCAGGCTCAGAGTACTAGCAAAGCAGCTGCCAACACGTCCTCTTCCCTTGTCTCAATATCATCAGTCACTCCTTCCCTAGACCCACCATGTCCTCCTGAGGAGTCCCCTGAATAGTTTGAGCACAGTGTTGGGTACATGCTCCAGGAGGATGCCCAGCGTTTTGAAGGCTCTGATGATGATACCCAGCTAGAGGAAGGCAGTAGCGTGAGCGCAGAGAGAGGGGATGCTCAAGAAGGACAGCAATCTGTCAGTCATGTTCCTCCAGCTGCATCATACTGCCAGGTTTGCTACAGTGATGAAGAGGGAGGGGATGATGAGGTCAGTGACGCCACGTTGGTGCCTGATAGGAGAGAGGAAGAAGAGGCACATCTCCAATGAGGCAGAATGCCCTCTGAGGGCCAGCTTAGGGGCAGCACACTGACTGAATCACACCGCAGAGCTCCACCTGTGCAGGGCGCTGCCTCTGTGTGTTATTCCAAAAGTTCTTTGGCGTGGGCCTTTTTTGAGACCAGTGCATCAGATCACACCGCTGCTATTTGCAACATATGTCTCAAGCGTATCTCACGTGGCCAAAACATCAGCCGCTTGGGCACCACATGCTTGACCAGACATATGTTGGCCTGCCATGCAGCTCGTTGGCAAGCGTACCTTAAAGACCCACACCAAAGAACAAAGCGGACCTCTCTTTGCTCCTCATCAGCCGAGATCTCCAACCCCACTAGACCTTCAGTCCTCTCTGAAACCTGCACTGAGAGGAATGAAGGTGTAGAATTAGGTGTGTCACAGCCAAGTACTTGCGGGCACTCTGCTAGCAGTACACCCACGTCCGATTGTAGCAGGCAAATTTCCCTGCCCCAGCTGCTGGAACGTCGAAAGAAGTTCACTCCCAGTCATCCACATGCCCAGCAGTTGAATGCTAGCTTGGCTAAAATGCTACCCCTTCAACTGCTGCCTTTTCAGTTGATAGACTCGGCCCCCTTCCGTGAGTTTGTGCAATGTGCGGTTCCTCAAGTGGCAGGTCCCCAAATGCCACTTTTTCTCACGGAAGGCGATTCTGACTCTCTACCGGCATGTGGAAGGCAATGTCCATGCCTCGCTGGACAGGGCGGTCAGTGGTAAGGTGCATATTACCGCAGACTCATGGTCCAGCAGGCATGGACAGGGACGTTACCTATCTTTCACTGCCCATTGGGTCACTCTTCTGGCAGCTGGGAAGGATGCAGGACAATGTGCAGTAGTGTTGGAGGTAGTTCCGCCACCACGCCTCCAAAATGCTACTATGGCGGTGCTCCGTAGGCGTTCAAGGGGCTAAGCAAGTACGCAGGCAAAAAGATGCCATGCTGTGCTTGCGCTAGTTTGTTTGGGGGACAGGAGCCACACTGGGGCAGATATTTTGTCAGCTATGCAGGGGCAGGCCGAGAGCTGGTTGACGCCACTCCAGCTTAAGCCAGGAATGGTGGTTTGCGACAATGGCACCAACCTCCTCTCCGCCCTCTGACAGGGACAACTGACCCATGTACCCTGTGTGGCTCACATCCTTAACCTGGTGGTGCAGCAGTTCTTGGGCAGGTATCCGGGCTTAGAGGATGTCCTGAGGCAGGCCAGAAAAGTCTGTGTGCATTTCCGCCGATCATTTAATGCCAGTGCTCGGCTGGCTGAGCTCCAAAAGGAGTTGAATCCTTGTATTCTTTGGATCATTACTGGCTGGCCACTCTCCTTGATCCACGGTGCAAGGATAAGGTTGCGGACCTTATCTTGCCATCACAGAGGGAGCAGAGGATGAGACATCTCCGGGAGGCCTTGCAGAATGGTCTGTGCAACGCGTTTCCAGAGACTGGGAGGTTACAAACTCCTGGTCCTGGACAACGTGTTGCTGAGGCTTCAGTCAGTAACAGAAGGAGCGGTGGAGAAGGTGGCCATCTGACCGATGCGTTCAGACAATTTTTTAGTCCGCAGCCCCAAGGTATGATCGGTTCCAGCAACCATCGCAAGCGTCTGATTTACATGGTGCAGGAATACCTAGGGGCAAGGTCAGACTTGGACACCTTTTCCACCGAAAATCGTCTGGCTTACTGGGTCTTGAGGATGGATCACTGCCCAGAGCTTGCACAGTATGCAATTGAGCTACTGGCCTGTCCTGCATCCAGTGTTCTTTCGGAACGCACCTTCAGTGCTGCTGGTGGCTTTGTAACCGATCACAGGGTGCGCCTGTCCACCGACTTGGTTGATCGACTGACCTTCATAAAGATGAATCAGTCTTGGATCACCACCAGCTACCAAGCACCTGAAGCTGATGTAACTGAATAATTTTTTTTGAAATGTCACATCCCTTCAAGACTGCCTATGCTGATGCTGAGTGACTGTCCTGTTATGTTGACTGACTATCCTCTTCCTCCGCAATGATCCTGCTGATATCTTGAAAGAACATTTTTGGTTCTGGGTGATGCCACCAGCCCAATTTTTCAGCCCCTGTTTAACAGGGCCGTGTAATTACAATTTTTGATGCTTTGCAGCAGGGCTCATTCCTGCACTCCAAATAGAGTATATGGGAGAGGTTGCAGTGTCGTGGCACCAGCACCAGTGCCTAAGGCCCAATTTTTCAGCCCCTGTTTCACAGGGGCATGTAATACAACTTTTGATGCAATGCTTTGCAGCAGGGCTCATTCCTGCACTCCAACTAGAGTATATGGGAGAGGTTGCAGTGTCGTGGCACCAGCACCTAGTGCCTAAGGCCCAATTTTTCAGCTCCTGTTTAACAGGGGTGTGTAATTACAATTATTGATGCAATGCTTTGTAGCAGGGCTCATTCCTGCACTCCAACTAGAGAATATGGGAGAGGTTGCAGTGTCGTGGCACCAGTGCCTAAGGCCCAATTTTCAGCCCCTGTTGAAGAGGGGCGTGTAATTAGAATTTTTGATGCAATGCTTTGCAGCAGGGCTCATTCCTGCACTCCAACTAGAGCATATGGGAGAGGTTGCAGTGTCGTGGCACCATCACCAGTGCCTAAGGCTCAATTTTTCAGCCCCTGTTTAACAATTCTTGATAAAATATTTCACAGCAGGGCCCGTTCCTGCGCCCACCGAGAGTAACTGTGAGAACTTATAGTGTTGTGGCACCAGCACCCCGACCACAACCACCAAAGGCCTAATTTTTCTACCACTGTTCAGCAATGGCATGTAATTACAATTCTTGATATAATCGTTCACAGCAGGGCGCTCCAGCGCCCACCAAGAGTCACTTTGAGGGCTTACAGGGTTGTGGCAACACCAACACCTTCGGCCCCCATTTCTGCAGAGCATATAGGGCAGGCCCCTACTTTTAAACATCCAACTTACAAACGTCTCCTACTTGCAAACGGAAGGAGACAACAGGAAGTGAGATGAAAAAAGACGGACGGGGGGGACCCTTCCCTATGTTTTCCAAAAAGCTTAAAAATTGATTTTTTGACTGGAGCTACACTTTAAAAATGTACTAGTTCAAAATTACAAACAGATTCTACTTAACGCAACAAACCTACACAGTCCCTGTCTTTGTGCACCGCCTGTATTCTGCTGTTCTGAGTATATAGGGCCTGGGGGCCCCACGCCTTTCCTTTTTTTAATTTGGGTACAGAGTTCCCCTTAATATCCGTACAAGACCCAAAGGGGCTGGTAATGGGCAGGGGGGCTACCCATGCAATTTTTCTCAATGATTTTCAGTTTTAAATGACGTTTTTTCCGTTAAATGTAATTTTGTGAAGGGACTGTTCTAAACACGGGAAACACGTGCCACTTCACAGACATACTATAGACACCCCCAGGCACGATATTTAAAGGAATATTTCACTTTTTTTTTCACTTTAATCGTCATTAAAATCAGTGCTCCCGAAAAAACGTCAGTTTTAAAAAAAAAAAATTGCCATTGACCCTTGTCCTCTGGGGAAGGAGCCAGGCCCCCAAACCCTTTTTAGGACAATATATTGCATATTATGCATTAAAATTAGCACTTTTTATTTTGAACGTTTGAGTCCCATAGACTTCAATGGGGTTCTAAAGTTTGCACGAATTTTCGGTCTGTTCGAAAGTTCTGGTGCGAACCGAATCGGGGGGGGGGGAGGGGGGGTGTTCGGCTCATCCCTATCTCTGATCAGCTCTATGGTCAGCTGGCGGAACCACCGACTGCATTCTCTGGGACAGGAGAGCCTGGAAAAACCATGGAAGATGGTGGGGGGGAATACCCTCCAACTGTTTGTAAAAGCAGTCTAGAGGCTAATTAGTCACTAGGATTACTTTTACATGAAAGCTGCCCACTGACTGAAAAGGATGATACCAAAATAATACCTAAATCTGCAGGCATCATTCTGGCATAACCACTCAAAGTCCAGCAACATACCAGTACATAGCTGGTCCTTGTTGGGCATACATTGTAATGCTCTTTTTTTCATGCAGCCTGTGGGATTAACGAAAAAAAGAGATTGATTGGTGGGTATGCCCACCATTAGAATACTGCCCTTCATCCACTCCTAATGATGGGCACCATTTTTTTATTTTATTTTAACTGTGGTGGTGTAATCACCTCCTACAGCACTGGAATCGCTGATTTACATATCATGGGAGCAAACACTGTTGCTGTCAAGATAAATAAATCAGGGCTGCAGCTGAATGGCGTACCTGCTAAGGAAATGATGGTTAACAATAAAACACAGTAACATTACAGTATAACAGTAAGACTTACCATACCTGCAAAGCAAATACAATAAAACATTTTTAACGCAATCTGTGCCTAAAAATATATGCCGAAGTATTGGGGCAATCCGCCCCTAATGTTAGGGGCAAATCGCCCCTCCACCCCTGCCCCCCATGCTTTGGCATATATGCTCTATTTTTTATTATTATTTTTTTTTAACTTTGATGGTGAAATCACCTTCTACAGTGCTGGAGTCGCTGATTTACGTATCGCGGGAGCAAACGCTGTTGCTGTCAAGATAAATAAATCAGTGCTGCAGCTGAATAGCGTACCTGAAAACGAAAAAATGGTTGACAATAAAACACAGTAAACAGTAAAGTATAAAAGAATTACATACTTGAAAATCAAACACAATAAAACATAGTAAGAATAAAACATTACATTATAGAATACAGTAAAAAAAGAGAAGAGCAATAGAGAGAGAATAGAGAGAGAGAGAGAGCAATAAAACGACAGTCATTTTTGTTTTTTTTTATATATTATTATTATTTTTTTTACACTTTTATTTGTAACGGGTTGGGGTCTCCCAAAATGCGATGGCATCTTTGGAGACCCTGTGAAAGTGTGTCCTAGTCCGTGCAGTGCAGATACTCCACTAGTGTGTGGTAGCGTTCAAAACATTTACCAATGCAAAGACCGGAAGGTCAATAATAGCGCGTGTCACGCCTATATCCGCGCTTTCTACAGACACAACTTTTTCTTTGGGGGGCTCGTTGGGTAGAGGTACCAGGGAGGACATACGGAAAATGCCTCTCATGCAGCCGGCTTACTGCATTTGGATTGGGAAGTAGGGCCACAGCACCGCCTGGAAACAAAAGGGCTGTGACGATCTCTTCCTGGAATTTAAGGAAGGATCCAGTTCGTCCTGAAGCTTTGTATAGCACATAAGCATTCAGCAGAGCCAATTGAAATACCTATACAGACACTTTTTTGTATCAGCGCCTGGCCTTACGGGCATCTAGGTATGGCGCCAACAACTGGCCGTTGAGGTCCACCCCTCCCATATTAAGGTTGTATTTGTGGATGCAGAGGGGTTTCTCTACAACACTCACCATCGCCGTAGGAATTTGGACCGTTGTGTCTGCGTGAAGGGGGGACAGAACAAAAACATTCTGATTATCCCTCCACTTCACAGCGAGCAAATTATTACAACAAAGCCTGGGGAATGCCCAGGAAAAAACCCAAGCCTACTTACCAACCAGTTCACAGACAACCAAATTAACCTTTCTAACAGTATGCGTTTAAAACAGGGATTTCGTTCCGCACGCATTTGCAAACGCATGCGTAAGCCACAGAGCCTCGTCACGGCACCCTGGTATCTGTGGCCCTAACACTAAAATATGAGTGTCCCCACAGTGGAGGCACATGCATTCTGATGGATCAATGAGGACAGGTGGCTAAAGGAGAGCCTACCCCTTCTTAAAGGTACATAAGCACACCAAACACCCAGCAGGTAGCACAATGGCTGCAAAGGTGTTGATGCGTTGCTGGACCAATACAAACACCAACGTGATAACAAAAAACTTGCCACCCGCCCTCATCTATAGCTGGCTATAGCAGTAAGCGGCATTGGAAGGCTAAAACAGATCTGTTATCTGTTTTAGCCTTCCAATGCTGCTTACTGCTATAGCCAGCTATAGATGAGGGCGTGGCAAGTTTTTTGCCAGAAAATTATTACACTTCAAGCAGGCTCTCTCCCCCAGCCTAAGACAGGAATCTTCAAGTCATTGGGGTAAGCCCTGGTGATAAGATCGAGTGGTGCCACATGCGCCGATTCCATGATCAAACAAGTGACTAAAAAGTGGCACGCTCGTGTAATAATTGTCCACATACAAGTGGTACCCCTTTCCTAATAAGGGTAACACAAAGTCCTACACAATCTTACCAGCGCTCCCTATGTAGTCTGGCCAGTTCTCCAGCTCTACGTAACTATCTCTTCCGTAGTAAACCATAAAACTATATGTATAGCCTGTGGCCCTGTCACAGAGCTTATACATCTTGACACCATATCTGGCACGCTTGCTGCGAAGATAGTGTTTGAAAGACAAGCGGACAGAAAATGTAATCAGGGACTCATCAATGCAGACAACTTGATCGGGAGTGAACAAGGCTGCAAACTGTTGGTTGAAGGGGTTTACGAGGTGCCGAATTTTGCAGAGCCGATCATATCCAGGGTCACCCCCCGAGGACAACAGAGTTCATTATCATTGAAGTACATGAATCGCAAGATCTACTTGTATCGTACCCTGGCCGTGGAGGCAGAGAACTCAGGCATATGGTAAATTGAGTCAGTGATATGACGGCAACTCATTCTTTTTAGTTATGCCCATGAGGAGGGATAGGCACAGAAAGGTCTTAAATTCTGAAACTGTAATAGGTTTCCATTCTCTGGCAAGGGTCAAATGGGGAAAAGCGGTGATGAATTGACCAGCAAACAAATTGCTTTGGTCCAAAATAGATCTATAGAGATCTTCCGTGAAAAACAGCAAATAAAAATCAAGTGGCGTAAAATCAACTGTTGAATTCTGAGTTGGCCAGTGAATGGGGTACGGGTGCTGCAGAAGTGGTGGGCTCCCAATTAGGATTGGCAAATGAAGCGGGAAGGGCACTATGGCCCTCGATGGGCCTTTGTCTTCTTGGTGGCTGCGGGGCACTACTTGTGCTAGCCGCCTTACCAGCTTGAACTGCACTTATGGGACTCGCCACGTTACCACGTGTTACTGCAGTACTGGTTTACTACTACCAGGGTGTATTAGGCCACTGTTGCTTGCCAGTTTACCAGAAGGATGGAATGGCACTAGTACTGGCTCTCTGCTCCATAAGAGAGCCCTGTGGTTCTTGCACCTCAACAACAGCAGAAGAATGGGCTCGGGTACGCCTGACCTGGGCAGGGGCCCCAACTCGTCATCAAAACTATCTGTCAGGGTGCCGCTGCTGTCTACAGGATCATGTTCTGAGCCTGAATCTGACATATGAGTGACTTCCTCTTCACTATCTGTCATGCTCAGAAAAGTGTAGGCCTCTTCACTAGTGTATTTTCGATTTGACAGTTTGGTCTCTAAAGTTACTGGTACAGTTGTGAGGAAAAATAGCTCCTGATTGTAAGCGAATGATTCAAACGCTACCAAAAAAACTGTTAGCATGCGCAGGGATCAGGCCTGACTCTGCGAATGCTGCAGTTATGTGTGTTGTGTTTTTGTAAGTAATAGTGATCGATTGATACTGCACTTGAGTGGGCTGAGCGGAGAGGCTAAACGCAGGTGCTAGCAGGTATCTGGGCTGATTCGACTAATGCTGCATTTTTGGGAACCCTAAAATATTGGGGATGCTAATATAGATCTGATCAGATCAAATATATCGATCTGTTCAGACACTATAGTACTAGGGGAGGTGTATGGTGCGTGCGTGGGTGTTAGCCATACTGGCACAAATCTGATGCTGCCTAGGGTTACGCAGACCCTGACTGATGCTAAAACCTAACTGTTATCTCCCGCTGGGTGATCGGGGGGTTAAACCTTTATTGGGTGATATTCGGTGGGTGTACTGGCACTAGAAAAAACAAACTAACCAGCGTCACCCGTAACACTAATACGGTTATCACTGGTGACAGGGGTGAATGGGTTAACTAGGGGCAATCAGGGGGTTAAAACCTATATTAGATAATATATGTGGGTACCTGACTCTATAAAAAGCTGACGAAACTAATCAACTAACTGGTTAACTAGCGTCACCCGTGACACAAATACGGCAATCAGAAAAAAGATTGATTGGTGACACTGGTGACACAGGGTGAAAGGGTAAACTGGGGCTGATCAAGGGGTTAAACCTTTATTAGGGGGCTTTAGGGAGGTACCCTAGACCTAACGGGGCCAACTACTAACTGCCCTAACACTTATTTCAGTCACAAATGACAGATTAGTGAAAAATCTTAAAACTGCAATTAATGACACAGTGACAGGGAGTGAAGGGGTTAACTGGGGGGGGGGGAGTGATCGGGGAGTGGCAAGTGTACCTGTGTGTACTGGTGTTAGTGCAGTGTTGGGCAACTCACTGTTATGCTGCGTATACACAGTCGGATTTTCCGACGGAAAATGTTCGATGGGAGCTTGTTGTCGGAAATTACGTCCAAAGACATGCTGGTAGGTTAATTGGCTTCTGTCCAAAGTTGGTCCTAGTATATGAATGTGGGTTGGGGACCTTGGATTGTGGGCTCCTTGAGGGTAGGGACCAATGTGAGTGTGCGATGTCTGTGTGGAGCTCTGCGTAAATTGATGGCGCTATATGGGTACCTTAAATAGGGATAATTGTAGACATGCACCCACACTCACTCAGGTTGAACTGGATGGACTGGTGTCTTTATTCAACCTTACTAACTATGTAACTATGTGTAGACTCCATCGGACATTTTCTGTCGGAATTTCCAACAAGCAAAATTTGAGGTCTGGATCTCAAATTGTCCGACAACAAAATCCATTTTTGTAAATTCCGATCGTGTGTACACAACACAATGCACAAAATTCCACACATGCTCTGAATCAAGTATGAGATGGAAGTGCTCGTTCTTGTAAAACTAGCATTTGTAATGAAGATAGCACATTCGTCACGCTGCAAATTTTAAAATCTTTTAGTGCAGCACATTCTCTTCTTCTTTATAATGCTAGAATAATGATGATCATGTTGTTTTGCTGCTGATAGTCACACAGAGTTCTCACAAACTGATTTCTTTATTATTTCTTGTGATCTCCTGAATAACATTAGTTATTTTTTTTGCCAGATCTCCATAATAATGTATTGTATTTTTATTTAGATTTTTTTGTTTTTTATCAAGATCTCCTGTTTTTTTTTCTAGTGATCTCCATAATATTTTTTTTTCGTTTTGTATGTCAAGTTACCACAACACCATTATTATTTTGTATTTCGTAACCTCGAGGAGGTTGGTTGGTGTCCCTTGTTAATTTGAAAAATTGTATTTTTGAAATGTACCTGCTTACTCACAAACAAAATGGTCCTTTTTAAAGTATAACACATAAGCAAGTATTTGTGAATCACAAATAGCCACTTATTAACGGTCCTAAGAAAATAGAAAGGAAGGCAATGCTGCATAAACTGGCGAAGTTGGTGAAGCCTTTGTACCCCAGGGCACACATCAACTATTTTACTGGCAAAATTGTTAGCCTGAGGAGTCCATATAATCGTGAGCACAATCCGGTCCAGGACTCCAAGAGATCAGGAACAGCAGCAGATGACATATATGTCTTCAGTTTGGAACTCTGCCAAAACAGACAATTTGATGACACTTCAAAGCAGCCTTTCTCAACCTTTTCAACACAGAGGAACCCTTGAAATAGTTCTCTGGTCTCAGGAAACCCCTGCTAAAAATGAGAAATCTACAACTCGTGATACAATAGTGTAATGGTCAGTGGAAAGAATGGTCCTTACACTTGTGGTCATTGGGAAGAATTACCTGCTTACAGATAGTTAAAAAGATCAATGGTGTGAGTGGGAACTTATCAGAGAGGAAAAAATTGCCCAATGCTGAAGGAACCCCTAGCAACCTCTGCAGGAACCCTAGTTGAGAATCACTGCTTCAAAGCAATGTTTCATGTCACTAATTCTTGCCTAAAATAACTGTGTACTAAGTATACCTTTTTAATATTCACATAGGGGAAAAAGAATAGGGACATCTAAGGACACCAGTAACCCCACTTCTCCTGAAGAAGGGGAACTCCCCACACACCATGAAGATGTGGATTGCGAGGTTCAGGAAGTGGGCAAAATGGTGACCACAACAGGTCAGTGTCTAAGACCACAACTTCAGGTAATAGATGAATGCCTGCATATGTATAATACATGGTGTGTATTTTTTTTTTTTAGGTGTGGTGGATGTTGTGGAAGAAGAAACTCACTTCAACAGTGCAAAGTGCACAAATCTTGATCAGCTAAATAATGGTGTGCAATCATGAAATAGAGAAGGTCAAGGAAAATGTCAATGATGTTGAAAAGAGACTCACCAACATCATTGATATTTTAGCCAAAATTTGCAAAAAACAAAAATTTCAATGTTTTCGTAATTTTTTTATGCTTTTATATCAATTTTAAAGTAATTTGAAAGCCAAATTTTGAAGATGCACGCAGTGTGTGAACATGTTGTGCCATCAGTCATCATGGGATATCAATGTGCGCGTTTTGTGGGTGCATCTAATTCCTCGCAATTAAAGTAGACGAGAGGAAGGGGTTGCACCCCCCGAAACACGTTCATTGAACCACCATGAATGGATCTAGCACATGTTGATACACTGTGTGTTTTGTGGCATTAGAAAAATAGATGTAAGGAAAAGACACACATTTTAGACATGGGATCATGATGGAAATCCACATTTTTGAGTCCCACAATTTGTGTGCATCTTCAAAATTTGGCTTTTACAGGGGTGGCATCACCCCATCTGATAAAGGCAAAATCAACACAGTTTTGACATTATAATGTCTCATATTGCCTTCACTTTCTCAAAGTTGAATTTTGTAAGTTCCTGAGTTGTGGATGTGTATGTTTCATGGTTTTAAACATGCCTGTTTAGCCACAAAAAGGCTATATACTGTCACACATACATGTTATACACCAAAGATGTTGGTTTGTTAAAAAAAAAAACCTTTTATAACGCACATGTGAATGTGCTTGGAGTAAAATGTTTATTACTCAACATGTGTGGCTTTTTTCTTTCAATGCTCAATACCATTTTTTGGAGTTACATTTGCACTATTGAAGAAAATGCACAAAAAAAGGCCATTGGGGAACCTAGGAGACAGATAAAAGAAACACAAGCAGTAAATCAAATGAAATATGAGTTCAGTTTTTAATAACAAATTTATTTTCCATAGTTTTTAAACAGTATCTGGCATATCAATTGCCCCCCTACCCGCAAAGTACTCCATATTGCTTTGCCGTACTTCGCGGGCGCTTTGGGGGGGGGGGGGCAAGCCAGGACGGCCAGGTTCAAGTGCCATTAGGTTTGGTTCCAGTGAGCCAGCCTCAGTCGCAACTGAGGCCAGATAATTGGCTGCATTTTTTCTTAAAAAATTGTGCAAAATGCAGCAGGAAAGAATAATGTGGTTTCGTTTATATTCTGCCATATTAATTGCAGTAAGGAATAGACGGAACCGGCTGCCCATTATGCCAAAGGCATTTTCAACCACTATTCTGGCTCTGGACAGCCAGTAATTAAAAACCCTCTGGTCCGGGGTGAGGGTTCTCATAGGGAATGGCCACATAAGATGGTCCCCAAGCGCAAATGCTTTATCTGCTGCAAACACGAATGGGAGGCCCACCACATTGTCTTCTGAAGGTGACAAGCCCAAGCTGTAATTCTGGAGCCCTCTGTAGAACTCCGTCTGGGCGACCTACCTCTTCATTGCCACAAAACGCACTATTTCTGGAGCTTGGCGGAACCCCTCCGTTAGTTTTGTAGAGGGGAAGAGCATTTGGACCAGTGTTTTTTTTTGGGGGCAGCAAAGAACCACCCCAATCCCTCTCCCCCATTGGCCGGCAGCACCTCAACCCCTGCCACCGGCTCACTGTTTGCTAGTCGGTGCAGCACTTACCCCATGTAGGTGACAGGCGACGGGCATTGGGCAGTGGCTCCTGTGTCCTCTCCTCCTCCTCGCTTCCAGTGTGTCTCCTCCCCTCCTCCTAGGCATCCAATAGGATCGACTGTCGACTTTTAGCCAATCGGGTGACAGACCTCAAGACCCGCTTTCTGATTGGCCGGGAGGAGGATCAGTGTTACAATAGCGAATATTCATTCGCTATTGTAACACACCTGGATGGGCTCAGTTCGCATTCTCTGCACCCCGAGCCCACCCTGTTTTGAAGCCTATTAGAGCCTCTGGCTCTAATCAGGTGCTTAAGAACCCCCCCCCCCCATCGGAATTTATGCATCCAGCAAGGGGCTGGATGCATGGAAAAAAAAACAGTAAAGGTTAGCCCAATTTTTCTGTATAATGTAAAAGATGAAGTTGCGCCAAGTAAATAGATACCTAACATGTCACGCTTCAAAATTGCACATGCTCGTGGAATAGCGCCAAACTTCGGTACTTAAAAATCCCCATAGGCAACGCTTTAAATTTTTTTACTGGTTACATGTTTTGAGTTACAGACGAGGTCTAGGGCTAGAATTCGCGGTGACACTTCACATGTGTGGTTTCAACACCGTTTTCAAATGTGTGCAGGACTTACGTATGCATTCGCTTCTGCGTGCAAGCAGAAAGTTATTGTTAATTTTTGAAACTTAAAAAAAAAAAAATGTTTTGATCCCTTTTATTCCTATTACAAGGAATGTAAACATCCCTTGTAATAGGAATATGGCATGAAAGGACCTCTTTACAGTGAGATATGGTGTCAATAAGACCCCACATCTCACCTCTAGGCTAGGAAGCTTGAAATAAAAAAAAAAAAAAACGATCAGGGCTTCCCAGCTGAGGCAGTGCCGTTTTTTTGAATGCAGAGGCCAGGCGTGACATCATAACATCGGGCCCGACCTCCGACGATCATAGAGAATCCGGCGACCATCTGGTGGACATCCGGGGCCTGCGGATCCGTTCTCTGACTCACAGATCGCAGAGGTGAGTCGATAGAAGCCCCCGGAGGCCAGCGGAAGGAGGGGGACATCCCCTCTCGCCCCCCATAAGAATGATATAGAGGCTGACTAGCCACTATGATCATTCTTATGGTGTAGGAAATCGCCGTCTGAAAACGCCGATATTGGAATGATGCCTGTAGCTTCAGGCATCATTCAGATATACCACCACAAAGCCCAGGACATCCTTGGATGTCCAGCCCTCGTCAAGTGGTTAATGGATGGCCGCCCCCGATTTTAACTACCCTCATGCTGCATTAGAAGATGACCAGTGTACTTTATGACTCTCATGCTAAGTTCCTCAAAGTGAGGAACCCATGGTGGTCTAACCACCCTGCCCCCAACCAGCTTGGGTATTCCGGACCGTTCTAATATACCACCCAACCCAGAGGCCCCACGCTCGTTTCTTGTCTAAGACTACATCTCCTCCTTTTCCATTCTTGTTTTGACTGTTTTTCCTTTTTCTTTCCTGGCCAAGTTCTACATCCCCTTCCTGTTCTTTTTTTTTCCCTACTTGTCTCTCTCTTTGTCTCTTCCCACTCCACCCTCTGCCACCCTGTCCCTTCTTATTCCACCTCCACTTTTTTTGCCCCCCCCCCCCACCATGGGATGACAGTGCCGCCCCCCACTTTTTTTTCTTTTGTTTGTTAGTCTCACCATATCTTGGACCTTCAAGGCCAGTTATTAATTCCTACTTCCAGCACTTATGTCAGATGCTTATACTATTTGCTTTTACACTTTGAAAAAGTGTTTTTGTATTTATGTGAAATGTGATATTTTGTTCCCCTGTGCGGTACCATTTTGCCTTTCTTTTCTTCAGACCTGTATTTTGGCATTGTTTTACTCAATATAAACGATTGTACCCAAAATATAGAGGTGCGTGGATGTACATGCTTGTATTCATGTAAACACAGTTGTTCTTTTGCATTGGCGTTAACACCGCCACATGTGCATATGATTTATTTTCCTGAATGCAAAACTTCAGGACATACATCACACACGCATGTGTGGGTAAACACTGATGCAACAGAGAATTTGTGTTTACACAGGTACAAGCACATACAGTCATGCACCTCCAGCTGTATGCACCACCTGTAGCTCCCAGGGCATGGAAAAGCTCTAGGAGTTTTAAAATTATGCTAAAGTCTATTATTAGACTATTATTATATTTAATTGCTCTGTGCAATGATATTGCACAGAAATCGCCCTCTTATGCTCTTGTGGAAGTCCCCCGCTGGTGCTGTTGGTTTTTTCTTGCACTGGGTGCACCCTCAGGATGCCGAATGTTAAGGGGGCATCTGTGCGTGCACGCTCCCAAGCCAGGCTGTGTGCATCTGTAGACTCACACAGCATTGGTAAGCCAAGCCTCTGCTCTCTCCTCACAGTCATTTGACTGAAAGCAGCAGGAGCCTATTCAGTTTCTCCTGTGAAAGCAAGAAGTGAGGGTAGCAGTGCTGGAGCCGGAGACAGCCCTGGAGCGGTAAGATAGTGGTGTGTTTTTTACCTGAATGCACTAAGGTAAAAAAAACTTTTAGACTTTAGAAGCACTTTAGTCTAGAGCTTCCTTGTGCCTGCAAATGTCTGTTATAATAATATGCTGTTGTTTTGATATATCTCTGCTACTAGACCCATGAGTGCCTCTATGCCTTTAAGGGCAAAGATGGATGACTGCACACTGATTCTGAGGGAATCCAAAAGTTTATTCCAAAGTTTAAAAGTCCATAATAAATATGCAGCACACATAAGGACCAAACGTTGATGTGTTTCATGCCAGTGGATGCTTAGTCATAACTCAATAATATAACAATAACTGTCATGACTAAGTGCCCACTGGCATGAAACATGTCAACATTTGCTATTTGTGTGTGCTGTTCTTTTTCATGGACTTTTACATTTTGGAATAAACTTTATCAGAAAATCCACAGCATAAACAATGAGCAAATATTGAAGCGTATCCTGCCAGTGGGCATTTAGTCATAACTCAATATTATAACAGTAAGGCCCCTTTCACACATGCGGACCATTTAGGTCCGCCTGTCAATTCATGTAGTTCTATGGAGCAATGGATGTCAGCAGTTACATGTCTGCTGACATCCAATCCGCTCTGCTAAATTCATACGGATGGAAACCCTATATTAAATCCCTCTGAGGATCGGGGATGTAAAATAGGGGCAGTCCATTTTCATCCGATCCCCCGTAGCAGAGAGCGGATATCTGACAGGTCCGTCTCTCCACAGTGAGCAGAGATGGACCTGTCATCCACCGGCTCAGTGGGGATCAACAGATCGATCCGTGCTGAGAAAGCGGAGTCCGTTAAAACGGACAATGTATGAAAGGGGCCTAATTGTCATGACTAAGTGCCCACTGGTGTGAAACGTGTAAACATTTGCTATTTGCATGTGCTGTTCTTTTTCTTGAACTTTTACTTTTTGGAATAAACTTTTTGGATTCTACTAGAATCAGTGTGCAGTCATTCACCATTGCCCTTGAAGTTCTGAGGTACAAGCCAGACTGGCATCTGACAACTCTTGGACCGACGTGGAGCTGTGTACAGAATAGTGTTCTTGCCTCTATACCAGTTTTAGAAATGTCTGTGTGCATGTATCCTATTGCTGTCTGTGTTTCTATGAGAGAAATTTCCACAAATTTTATGTCTAGGTAAGTGTCAGACCGATCAGGAAGAGGACAGAAATTTCCTCTATGGGGACACAGACAGCACTCGTGACAAAATGTGACAAAAACTCCTCAAAGGGAGCACAAAAATGAATTCCTCATAATAAAATAGTAAAAAAAAAAGAAAAGTTTATTAATGCAAGACCATTATATTACATAAAATATCACTACTTATCCAGTGGCTATCAATGAACACAGTTACTTACCAAAAAATAAAGAAGAAACAAATCAAAACAATATGGCACACATAGATAAAAGAGAAGGCATTTTTGCAGTTATTTATTCATTTAAAAAAATCATTAAAGGCTTTAATTGAATGGAACTAATGCAAGCATACTTTTGAAGCAAGTAAAAAAGTAAATAGCCCTCCACTGCAATGGAATCTTTGGTTTAATAGTAGGGCACATAGTGTGCCAGAGGCAAATATGGGTCCCACAGGGCTGTAGCTTGATAGAGACAGGTCTTCCAGGGATAAAAAGAGAAGTGAGGGATTTAACAAAAAACAATTATAAATGTCTATGTGGTTGCAGCACAATGCTGCAGCTGTCCCCCTCTGGCACTAAGGCAGAGAACTGAGTGATCACATGATCACTGAGCACTCACTTTTTGGTCTTCACTGAATGGAGAGCAGTGACTGTCGGCCACTGCTCTGTACTCTGCCCCTCCAGTGCTTACTGAAGTGCAAGGCTGAGGATGGGGTGGGAGCGGCTGGCTCAGACTCTCAGTGATGTGCAGAGAAGCTGAGACAGCTGCCGGTCAGGCAACTGGGTGGATCCAGACATTGTTGTCAGGGATCCCACAGCAGCCTTTAGCCAACTGTCAGCTGAATCTGGGTCACAGAACTACAGTAAGCGCACTCCTGTGATCCATATGAGAAGTATGGGCAAAAAAGCTTTGGCCATACTTCTTTAAATTATAGTAATATGTTGCTCTAATTGCTATTCCTGAGAATACCTGGACTACAAATGAGCAAATGTTAAGATATGTGGGCAACAATTGGGCAAAAGTGACAAAGTGGTTGTGAAGACTAGAGGTGGAAAGATGCAAGGGTGCCAGTGGGTTTATATGGGAATGTTGATGACTTGGAGGGTATGATTGGAATGTTGTGATGTGTTAAACACAGAGAGATTTGAATTTTCACAGATCTTAAGGTCTTTTACAGGCTCGTTAGACAACAGTCTAGACTTAGAGCGCAAAAGAGAGATTTGGAAACTACAACTGTCAGTTAGGAAGGGCTCTGATTTGTTTGTGAATTAGGCCTCAGTCACACTGGCACCATCAAACTTGCATTTATATGTGTTTAGAGGACATTTTAAACACAAATAAATGCATGTAATGTTTTTTCAATGAATGGAGAGGAACTAGTATAGTTGAATATGAAGGAGGGGGACGATGTCAGGCTGTGAGTTTTCTTAATTTAGTTGTGCAAGGAATGTCAATCGTGTTTACCATGGGAAGGAGTTTTGCCATGTGCACACGGCCACACTTTTCGACATCAAAGGTCCGACAGAACGAATCCGTTGGAAAATTCGACCGTGTGTGGGCTTCATCGGACCTTTGCTGTTGAAAAATCAGACGGACTTGCTTTGATATACAAGTGCTTTGGATTACCAGCATGTTTTTGGAACAAATTATGCTCGCAATCCAAGGTTTTACTGTATCTGCTTTTATCTACATAATAAAATATTCATTAAAGTTCTAAAGCATTGGGAACAAAAATTATACATAATATCAAGTTAGATGTTAGTGTTTGTATTTAGAGCTGTGTGTGGACACCCTGGAACTTTTGGATGGAACTAGTTTGTTTGAAAGGGCTACCTGGTCTTTGGAACACACAGATACAAGTTGTTGTCAGAATTATTACTGGAAAATGTTGTGAAGCAGAACCTTTATCCTCCAACAGTACATCCAGAAATAAGTAACTGGGAAATAATTATCCACTTTGCAACTTTATAACTGAATGTTAAGTTTTGTTCTCATTCAAGGGCCACTTTGCCAAAATACGGTTTAGATTTTAGAATAAATATTCTAGTAAAAATAAAACTATGCCAATAAAAATCAGTTTGAGATATTTGATCTTGTATTATCATTTACTGTACAAATTAGTGAAAAATTTGTAATCAGACATTTTTAACTGAGAAAAGGTTAGCAGAATCTTTCAGTGATATTCATTTTAGGATTTTAATGATTGATTGATTAGGATAATAACTCAGACTTTTATACAGTATATACCCAACATATAAGTGATTAAAAACATAATCTGCTTTTATCTGTTTTGTCTGACAATTTCGCCAGTCAATCAGTGATTTTTTTTTCACTTCCTGTAAAGGGTGACAACACTGTTAGTAAAATCGCACAGCAGCGTAGTCACCCTCACATATCCTTGGTACCACTATGAGGTCCTATGCGTCTATCCTTCCAGCCGTGGGTGCTGAAAACCACCCAGGCTTCATCGCTTTCTCTCACTGTCTGTATACCAAAGCCGCACATCACTCATTACCCTTACATAAAAAAATCTTTATTTGTCTTTCTAAGAGAGATATATGCTTAAAGCGGCATTAAACCCAAAACAACAAATTTATTATTTCGCAGCTTAGCAATCATTAGATGTGGTCGCTGCATCAGTTTTCTTTTTTTTAGGCTTTTCCCCTGGTGATCTGGCCAGTAATACACCTCTTGAATTAGTGAGACAAAACTCTGGATGAATGAACACATGAGGCACGGCAGACAGCAGAATTCATTTGCGGGGGTGGTAGTGTTAAATGTATTAGCAGATTATAATACACTAAACAAATTGAAGCCAAACTCCAGCCCACATGTAATCAGTTACAGCAAACAGTTTTTTTTTCTCCTTTTGAGATAAAGGTTTTACATGAATAAATAAAAGATGATAATTTTAATCACCCCGTCAGTGTTAAGTGGTTTCTCTCATCCCTGTAAACTGTAACATTCAGATGGAGAGCTTGGACTTTTAAAAACACAACAGACTTGCTGGCTGGATCATCAAGAAATCACCATGAAAAATAGAAGAAAGAAAGCTTAACAAAAGGAAATAAATGCAGCCATCACATCTAAGAACTGGTAAGCTGCAATATAATAGTTGTTTGCTCCTGTGTTTAATACTGCTTTAAACTCTGTAGGAGGTAAAACTCTTCAGAGTAAAGTCTTGGTTAGAGTGTCTCTGTTTTTGATGTCAACATAAAGCTATTTGTATGTAAGGGATCTGCAGTGCGCAGGATTAATACTTTTCAAATACAGGGTTGTTACTCTGTGGGACAATGTAGTCTTCATTCTGATCAGCTCCTGGAGGCAGCTTTACTGTGTCAAGGATTTCAGTCTGGGCTTCAGCAGCTAGGCTGAGGGCCTGGAGAAGTTTGCAAATGGCATTTTTGCTGAAGTCTGGGCCGCAGAAGGAGCTGGACTGAGGGCCTAAGACTATTAACCACTTCAGCCCTGGAAGGATTTACCCCCTTCCTTTTGTGATTCGGCACTGCGTCGCTTTAACTGACAATTGTGCGGTCGTGCGCCATGGCTCCCAAACAAAATTGACGTCCTTTTTTTCCCACATATAGAGCGTTCTTTTGATGGTATTTGATCACCCCTGCGGTTTTCATTTTCTGCGCTATAAACAAAAAAATAGTGCCAATTTTGAAAAAAGCATTATTTTTTACTTTTTGCTATAATAAATATCCCCCAAAAATATATAAAAAAACATTTTTTTTCCTCAGTTTAGGCCGATATGCATTCTTATACATATTTTTGGTAAAAAAATTGCAATAAGCGTATATTGATTGGTCTGCGCAAAAGTTATAGCGTCTAGCATCTATAAAATAGGGGATAGCTTTATGGTATTTTTATTAATAATTTTTTTTTTACTAGTAACGGCGGCGATCAGCAATTTTTATCATGACTGCGACATTATGGTGGACACATCAGACAATTTTGACACATTTTTGGGACCATTGGCCTTAATACAGCAATCAATGCTTTAAAATTGCACTGATTACCGTAAAAATGTCACTGGTAGTGAAGGGGTTAACCACTAGGGGGCAGGGAGGGGTTAAGTGTGTCCTAGGGGAGTGTTTCTAACTGACTGGGGGATTGGCTTGTGTGACGTGGACACTGATCTCTGCTCCCGATGACAGGGAGCAGACGATCAGTATCCTGTCATTAGGCAGAACGGGGAGATGCTGTTTACATCGGCATCTCCCTATTCTTGAGCTCCGTGACACGATCATGGGTATCCCCGCAGCGATCAAGTTCCGTGGGTCCTGTGGGCATGGTCACGGAGCTCGCGGCAATCGCACTCGCACGCACGGCAGGAATTTCAAAGTAACGCACGGGTACGTTACTTTGCCCAGCCGCACCCTTCTGCCGAGGTATATATGCCGACATCGGTCGGCAAGTGGTTAAATGATCAGTGTTGGAGGCACTGCCAGAAGTTCTGGTCTGTAAAAGGTACTGTTATCTCTCTCACAGAGGATCTCCTGGTGGAAGCTGAGTAGTTTACAGCTACTGGGACACTTTGGGGGTTATTTACTAAAGGCAAATCCACTTTGCACTTGAAATTGCACTGAAAGTGCACTTGGAAGTGCAGTCGCTGTAGATCCAAGGGGGACATGCAAGGAAAATAAAAAACAGCATTTTAGCTTACACATGATTGGATGATAAAATCAACAGAGCTTCCCCTCATTTTAGATCTACCCCTCAGATTTACAGCGACTGCACTTCCAAGTGCACTTTCGGTACAATTTCAAGTGTACTTGCAGTGCAAAGTGGATTTGCCTTTCGTAAATAACCCCCTGTGTGTAGGACCTGGTTTTGGACTTTCATGTGTGACTGTAGTTATGAGGATTTAGTGAGAAGATTGTCCTACTATTGATCGCTAATACTGTTTTGGAGCATCCTGTGACCCTAAACCCCTGTCCTAAGTTTCCAAGTGCTTAAAAAGGCATCTGACTGTGTTTGTGACTGGCAGCCTCTGTACTAGCAAGGGGGACCTGGGTTATTCTCAGTGGCCCCTTCAGGGGTAAGTGCTACATATGCCTTTTACATCTGCTTGGAGTTCACCTTTAAAGTCATGAAATACTTGCCGACCAGCCGCCCTAATTATACGGCAGCAGGTCGGCACGACCCCGTGAACCATCGTAGCTGTACGTCGGTCCCTTTAAGCGGGATAGCAGGCACGCGCGCACGCGCTGCACTGCGAGGGTGCCGATGAGTGTGGCCAGCAGTTGCGGGCATTAGAGCCATAACAGGGACGTGTGTGTGTAAACACACAAATCCCTATTCTATGAGGAGAGACAGATTGTGAGTTCCTACTAGCTAGGAACAATAATCTGTAATTTCCTCCAGTCGCTCCAACCCCCCTACAGTAAGAATACACACTAGGGAACACAGTTAACCCCTTGATCGCTCCCTAGTGTTAATCCCTTCTCTGCTAGTGACATTTACACAGTAATCAGTGTATTGTTATAGCACTGATCGCTGTATATTTGTCATTGGTCCCAAAAATGTGTCAAGTGTCCGATCTGCCCGCCATAATGTCACAGTCCCAATAAAAAATGCTGATCGCCACCATTACTAGTGAAAAAAATAATACAAATTCCATAAATCTTTCCCCTATTTTGTAGATGCTATAACTTTTGTGCAAACCAATAAATATACGCTTATTGCGATTTCTATTACCAAAAATATGTAGAAGAATACATATCGGCCTAAGGTACAAAATATTGTGTGTGTTTTTTCAAAATTATCGCTCTTTTTTTTGTTTATAGCTCAAAAACAAAAACCGCCGAGATGATCAAATACCACCAAAAGAAAGCTCTATTTGTGGAAAAAAGGACGTTAGTTCTGTTTGAGTACAGCATCGTATGACTGCGCAATTGTCAGTTAAAGCGACGCAGTGGAGTATCGCAAAAAATGGCCTGGTCATTGAGCAGCCAAGTTTTCCGGGGCTGAAGTGGTTAACAGGCACCACCATGAACCTGAACACTAGTGACCTTTCCATGTAGACTGCCCTTAGAGCTCCAAACATCCTGGGCTTATCCGATATGCAAATAGCAACTATTCTCTGCTGTAGTTGCCTCTCGTCCATCCTCTTCCATTTACCATGCCTCAGTAATGGTTGGCAAGAGTCAATGGTGAGGTAAAGGAGGTAGAAGGGGATAGCCAAAACAGGTAGCCATGGAAGATAATCATAATTGTTGTAAAAGATTTCTGCAAGGGTGGAGGCTCCCAGGGTACATTACCAGGAAAGAAACTTGATGTGCAGGCACCAGGGGCCTGCTAATAAAAGTAAGTGACAGTAGCCATAGTTTTACTGTAAACAGATGTCTTTCTGCCTTCCCTGTGTCTGTCTGTACTCAGACTTCAAGTAAAGTAGTATATACCCAGTGGTGAAACCTTTTTCAGAAAAATTAGGAGCATTGTCATTTTGTCAAGAAAAGTAATTATTCATTTTATGAGAAAGGAGTGTTGCTTTAGTCTTTAGTTTTCCATGGTTAGGGGAAGTGGCTGTTGGTTGTTGTCTTCATTGTAAAGATACATAGGGACGATTTCCCCCAGTGGTTAAATCTGCTGATATCCAGATGATCGTTTCTTGTGACAAATGAAGGCGATAACTATTCCAATTATTATGATAATTAATATAGTTACAGCTACAGCCACAGCAATCATATTGCGATCATATGAACACACTTCCTCTGTAAAGAGAAAACAAATGACAGTAAGATGCCTGAAATAAACATGTTAAAATAGTTCACATTGTTTCAAAGATCACTGATTACTTTCTGTTAGTTGAGAACAGTAGGGCAATATAACAAATGTGTGTATGTGTTCTGAAGTCATTTATTCATGTATACATTGCAAATATGCTGCATAAGGTCAAATGAACATAATGGGGGTTATTTACGAAATGCAAATCCAATTTGCACTGCAAGTGCACTTAGGTTAAAGTCGCTGTAGATCCGAGGGGGACATGCAAGGAAAATAAAAAAAGCATTTTAGCTTGCACATGATTGGATGATAAAATCAGCAGAGCTTCCACTCATTTCAGATCTACCCCTTAGATTTAGAGTGACTGCACTTCCTAGTGCACTTGCAGTGGAAAGTGGATTTGCCTTTGTAAATAATCCCCATGGCTTCAAAGATCACTGATTGCTTTCCATTAGTTGAGAACAATAGGGCAATATAACAAATGTGTGTATGTGTTCTGAAGTCATTTATTTATGCATACATTGCAAATATGCTGCATAAGGTGAAATGAACATAAAGGGGTTTATTTATGAAAGGCAAATCCACTTTGCTCTGCAAGTGCACTTGCAGTGCAAAGTGGATTTGCCTTTAGTAAATAAACCCCAGTATGTCGTTCTCACAAGTGAATATGACTCTTTTAGTTGTAATGATTCAGCAGCTGAAAGATGTAGAGAAACAGAGAATGAAAAAGTTTGTGTGGATCATTAAAAGAATTTAAAGGGCCCCTAAAGTCCAATTCCAGCTGTGGAAAAAGTTTAAAATAAATTTTACCAAGACTTAAAAACAATATATATATATATATATATATATATATATATATATATATATATATATATATATATATATATATTCATCACTGCAATACTCACCTCCTCTGCAGCGCTCTCCCCCAAAGACTTTTTTCTCCATCCTCCTGCTGTGTCATAATTGAAACTATACCGTTTTCCCTTATTGATTTTAACATTTTAGCTTAGTAATTAACGTTAATTAGCAGGGGAAGGCAGCAGGTTATTTTAAAAAGGAACATCATTCAGGGATATTGCTATCCCCTGACTCGTCTTTGGCTTCACAGTCCTTAATTATCTAGTGCATGCACAGATTTTCCACACATGCGTGGTTAAGCTGCCCCAGTTCTGACATCAAACATTATGGGGTTCTGTAACTTTTTTGCGCATGCATGGAAATGTCTGCACATGCTCAGATATGCCACAGGTCTCTGCCATCTCAGAAACAACTGTGACACATCTGCATTAGCACACAATTCTGCAATGTGGTTGTCCTCTTCATTAAATTGAATAGAGCAGTGGGGCACAATGCCATTCTGGGCTAGTGCAGCACAAAAAAGGCAGGTATTCTTTTTGTGTAGGAGGGAACAACATCCTATTCTTATTGGGGCAGGGGGGTCTGGATCAAGAAAAACTTAATACGTTTTTATGGGTTAGGTTCCACTTTAAGCAGAGTCCCCCTGGCAGCTTATAGCCACATTGCCTCGTCTACCCCACCACTTTGCTTGCCCACAGGAGCAAAAGGAAGAAGCTTTGTGTTAGCTAAGCTTCAGGTCACTCTGGCTGGAACGTGGATGCTCGGATGCCCAGAGATGCATCATGAAGAGGATTGACTCACCTGCTCCTCATATCAAGAAGTATTGGATATTTTAGTCTGCTCTTGGTGGCCAAATGGAGTGGCATAAGAACACAAGAAAGATGAATGTATTGGAAGTGGGAGCAAAGCACGTGCTATTTAATCAATTTTGTTTGGCATTCATATTATTTGTAGATACATTTCATCAAGCTTTACTTTATTCCAACATTCTAAATCTGGTATGAAGTTTCAAGGGCTGAAGCTGAGGAAAAGACTTAACTTCATATTTTTGTGCCCACTGATCCACTAGTTTTCCAGATTGTGCCTCTTTTTGTACCTTTCCTGAATACCAAACCTACGGCCCTGTCCCCAAAACTACTCCTCTGACATGTTTCACCCAATCCCTAGTCTAACTCAAGATCCAATATGAGAGAGTGGTTACATTCCTATATACAGCAGGAGCATGGAGAATGAATTTAGCCACCCTCTAACAAGAAGTGTAATCACAGCAAAAAAAAAAAAAAAAGAATTTGGAGATATGGAGGAGTTAAGAATACATACTTAAACAGAATATATTTTTTTAACCAGGGTTTAGTGTCACTTTAAATTCCCTGCCACTCCAACTGCTGTGAATTAAGCAAATACTCAGTACTTCTATGTATGGAGGAGCATGTGATAAACTTTCCTTCCTTTCATATCACAGTACTAATGCTTAGTGATTTCACAATGCTTCATTTCCTCACTCCCAGCTATACTAGCAGGGAGGGGGCTTTAAAGGGAACCTGTTTTTCCAGAAGTGTAATATCTTTCAGCAGTACTGTATACTGCCCCCTTTAGGAATAGATGGAAGTATGTGGTAATGCTCTATCAGCTTAAGTATCAGTACTTCTCTGCTACTATTGACCTTGGCCAGCCCCTTTCATCTATATGTAATTATCTTGTTTACCTTTTGTATCAATTTTCTTTTTGTTTACTACCTCATTTTACCTCTATAGTTTTAAATCATGTGCAATATATATTCCATTTTGGACCTGCCAGTCTTGTCTGCTGCTCTGCTGGTGCCTTGTGGGGATGTGCTGCTATGACGTCCGGCTTCCATCTCCATTTCCGGGAGCTGTGACGCACACTGATAGTCTCCTCCCATCCTTTGCGTCATTGGACGCCTGATGGGTGGATGCGTCTCACTGTGCGTCGACGTCACGCAATTCACGCAGGATGTGCAGCGTTCTTTTATTGCTGCTACGTCCTTGCAGTTGAGTTTTACACACTGCTGGCACTATGGGGGCAGTTCGGAGCCGCCAGACTGGAGATATATACTATCCGGCTGGCGGAAGCCCTCTTCTCCCCCCATTTCGCCATGCGGCGTGACGGTGGTGGGATGACTTGTGGTGATACTCATGGGGTCGGCTCTTTAGAGGGTGTGGTCACTCAAGGCTTTTTATACACCAGATCACATGCAGTTCTTTTAATTAAATCTTTCACTCCTTCACTGCATTCCTATGGCTAACAGCCCTATGTTTGGTCCCCTCACTTTTTTGCTCGGTGAGCCCTAACTTTTTTATATTCTCTCTTTCTTCTTAACATTCAGCTCCCCTTACTATCTTTCTTAATCCTTCACCATCTTCACACCTTGCATATCTCCTAATGGTTCTAATCTTTCACTCTCTATAGAAGTGCCTCGTGGTGATTCCATGCCTGCTTGTGCTGCGGCCTTGTGGCTATCTCCATTGAGTTACCCACCACGGCTCCCGGTTGGGGGTGTATTTTGGACGGCTTGCGGCACCCACCTACTAGACTATCAGTGCACTTACCTAAGTGAGTAAGCATGTATTAGGTGTGGGTGACTCGTTTACCCCAACCTTTTTTCATGCGTTTTCATTACTATTTTTATTTTTCATTTACCTTACTTCTGAATATCATATTACTCTTTATTATAGATTGAACACGTGCTCTGCTCCTGATGAGTGGTATAAAGGCCACGAAACGTGCGTAGAGCTATCATATGCCGTGCTTCTTTTGAATACATTCAGATTTTGATATTACCCTAATTGGTGCACAAAGACCTTGGTCCTGCAGACATTATCTTACATATGCTTTTATTCAATCTTGCTGCGGTGAACTTTGGAGTTTTATTGTTATGATACTTTGTAATATTTATGTTATTATCATGCTGTATTATTATTATCATTATTACCATTATCATGCATTGTTTATTACTTTGTTTATCATTGTATTTATTTATTTCTTGTAAATCTAATTGCAACGATCAATAAAATTCCTATTAGTTCACCTTGTACTCTCTTGCTACCACATACTTCATGTAAAGTCCCAATGTCCCCCTTGTTCCCCCCCCCCCCCTCTTTTTTTGAATACAATAGGGATGGAAACGCATGACCTTACCAGGCCATAGTTTCATTTAAAGTCCCGTGGGATGGAAGCACATGACCTTACCAGGCCATAGCTTCGTTAA
Source organism: Lithobates pipiens (assembly GCF_037356315.1). Classification (NCBI taxonomy): domain Eukaryota; kingdom Metazoa; phylum Chordata; class Amphibia; order Anura; family Ranidae; genus Lithobates; species Lithobates pipiens. The sequence continues at coordinate 400,663,509 of NW_027507758.1, read as the reverse complement.
AAGTCCCAATCAATGTCCATTATGCATCACCCTTTAGGAATAGGAATGTGAAACGTCAACTGGAGAAGGCACTAGATAGCATTTCTTTTTGAAGTTCATCTGTGGCGCACTGGTCACCAATGTAATGTATGTTTTAGCTGGGGTTCCCCCTGGACCTGAAAGTTATATCAAAGGTTCCAGTGGGGTAAAAATTATGAGAAAGACTGCTCTAAATAAATGGTTAAGAACATATTTTAAACTTATTATATGATTCATTACATCAAATCTGTATTTTAATACTTAATGTATTAATCAGATAATAAACAAGCAATGTAAGTATTTGTGTAATCTACAATAATAATATTTGTACTTTTACAAGAGTATTCTTATCTCTTAAACTGTATATTCAACCTTGAAAAAGTGGACCTTGTTCTAAGAAACGCATTGGAGGAAAAATGTGCATATACAATATTATTTGTAATGCACACTATACAGGTGCTGCAATGGGGCTTTCTCGTGGTTTTAGTTGGTATTTAGTATTTGACTATCACAAATATACCCCTGTTCATTTTTGGAATTCGGTTTTTATGGTATTTATTAGGGAGATATAGGTATGCAAAATGTGAATAATTTTTCCTCTGACTTCCTATTACCCTCTATTAAGACTAAATTCTGGGAGTTTGATCCATAAGTATAGTTATATATCAACATATTAAAAAGATGCAAATTGTTAACAATAAAATGTCACTGTTTAGTGGAAAAATAAGTTTGGAAACTGTGCAATATCATTACTCCCAATGAGAAAAAGTGTGACAGGTGGGCATTGTTACAGTAAGAATGCATTCTCAGGTGCCAGGCTTACCTTACATGAGAAGCCTAGATGCAAGAAGCAGCACCCCATGTACATACTGCTTCCCTGTGATGTCTGCGGGAGCACATTTCACTTCCCCAGTGTGAGTGTATACAATGTAGAGGCCTCTGATATAAGCAGGTATCGGCAGAGTGTATAAGCAGAGCGACAAACTTGCGCACTGAATCTGGTGCCTGCTATGGTCAGAGGCCCCCCCCCCCCTCTCCATTGTATACACCGACACTCAGGAAGTGAACTGTGCTTGCCAGAGGGACATCCCATGGACATCACAGAGCTGCCGATCTACCCCTTATGCACCCCTCCCCTGTATAGTTAGCTGCCAGCCGGAGGTACAGGGGGAGGTGCGGGTCTTGGGCCTCTCCACACTTGCAGAACGCCAGGGCCCAGTCGCAAGTGCAACTTTTGCGACCCTGGTAGTTCCGCCACTGATGCTTTTACAGCGTCAGAAACCCATAGCAAACTTGTACTGAAAATTCCTTTGGCTGCCTGCTAAACACTGACCTAAAATATGAATGCAGATCAGTAGGGTAATTAAAGTGATAATTCCTTTTCTGAGAATCAGTCTCTTTTGAAATTTACAAATGAAGCAATTTAGAACTTTGATGAAGGGCTTAGCACTTCAGTACACCTTTTGAAAGATAAAGCATGCATTTTATATACAACTATATAGATCACAACAAAATGAGGGACAAATGAGGAGGAAAAAGGGACTTTGTTCCAAATCAGGGACAGTCCCTTGAAATCAGGGGCCATTGGGATCAATGCTACTGTACTGTGGTAACATTAATTTTCAATGGTACCCCAGCACACTGAAGTAACACACCGTTGTTGCAACACTGCAACACAGCACCATGTTACAAAAATGCAGGTCATATTTTCGGTGTGTTGGCAGCCCATTCAGTTAATGGGCTGCCTTAACGCAATGCAGATTAACACGCAACATAGCACACGTTAATGCACTTGTGTTAAATGTACCTCAGCGGAGGTTTGATTGGGCCCTGAATAGTTGTTCTGAGTCTGTAACTTTAAAATGAATTAATCTATTGGATCAGCATGACATATTTGGACAATAAGAGCAGCAGTGGTTGCATTCATACTTCTCAAGTTCAGGTTTCCTTTAATAAAATGTACTAAAATGCTAATTTCTGGCTGTTGATTATGATTACTCAGATTGTTTTCTCTAATTTTCCAATCTGTTCCAATCATATTTAAAATACTCACATCAAATCAACCTTGTCGCTAGGATAAAATATTTGAAAGCGAGGCGCCATGTAAAACAGCGGTGCTCGACCTGTGGCCTGCAACCTCAAACCAGTGAAGGGCATGCCCATGCTCTGGGATGGTGGGTTGGCAACCCCAGATCTCGATCAACGGGTTACTGCCATCCCAGCGCATCAGATTGCATGGAGCCAGAGGAGGAAGCAGACGGCTATGAAGAGAGCAGGAACCATATACCGTATATACTCGAGTATAAGCCGAGATTTTCAGCCCCTTTTTTTAGGCTGAAAGTGCCCCCCTCGGCTTATACTCGAGTCACGGAGATCAGGTAAACAGACGGCGGCCATTCCACTATTCAAAAGCCGTGCCTCCCTGTCTGCGATAGGCGGAACACTCAATTTCCCAGCAGTCAGTGTTCCGCCTATCACGGACATCCACTCATTCTCATACTACGGACGAGGATGAGAGGATGTCCGTGATAGGCGGAACACTGACTGCTGGGAAATTGAGTGTTCCGCCTATCACAGACAGAGAGGCGCGGCTTTTGAACAGTGGAATGGCCGCCGTCTGTCAGACGAGGAGGAGAGGTGCGGCATGGCACACAGAGGCTGCAGATTGGCACAGGTAGGCAGGGATGGACACAGGGATGGACGGGACACAGCGATGGACACAGCGATGGACGGGACACAGCGATGGACGGGACACAGCGATGGACGGGACACAGCGATGGACGGGACACAGGGATGGACGGGACACAGCGATGGACGGGACACAGGGATGGACACAGGGATGGACGGGACACAGGGATGGACACAGGGATGGACGGGACACAGGGATGGACACAGGGATGTCTCACCCTCGGCTTATACACGAGTCAATACGTTTTCCCAGTTTTTTTGTGGTAAATTAGGGGCCTCGGCTTATATTCGGATCGACCTATACTCGAGTATATACGGTAAGTTAAGGTTTCCTCTTTAGTGCCGGCCAGGCAGAGCGCACTTCACCCTGGGACCTTTCTAGCAGTCTGGAGCACGATATCAGCAGAAGCAGGAAGAGGTAAATGTCAGTGTATTAAATATCACATACACTGCACTTTTGCAATGGCCATATAGCACTTATAAAAAAGGGTTATTAGGATGCTTTCACACTGATCCGCAGGTATAGTGCAGTGCACGTGTGGCTTTCCTGCAGGTTGGCTGCACTGAGCCATAGACTTCTATTATATCCTGCAGGTGTGGTGCCACTTTCTGAAAGCAGCTAACCCCCAGGAAAGCCAAAGGTAAACTGTGCTACACCCACGGTGTGGGTAAACTACAGTGCATCAGTGTGAAAGCAGTCTTAATAGGGGGCTCAGGACAGTAAGAGCTTGTTTACATTTGCGGTTTGGGGTATGGTAAAACCCCATAGTTCATTGGGCCCCGAGATCGGTTGCCAAATCACTTGCTTTTCAATAGGTTGAGCACCTGTTAGAATATTATTCCAAAATCATAATTCAATACTTATAGGTTATATTATATTAATGATAGGCTTGCAAACATATTTGGTTTTATGATTAGTCATAATAAATATAGTATGTGTGAATGACCTTGATCAAATGTTCTGTAAAATAGATAATCATCTAAAGCTGAGTATTGTTAGAAGTATCTGGTGTATGTAGTTAGTTTGAGAATGAACAATGAGATATCTGGTATAGAATGTCAAATGAGGTCCAGAATAGACAAGTATTTATGTAGTTAGAGGAATAATACATATTTGTTTATAACCTATTAAGTTAATTTGGTGTAATCTCAGTCATATTAATAAGTATTAGTATATAGTTACTTAATGTAGTTGGTAATATGTGTTCATATTAGTGAGTGATTGGTTATATGACATTACATGATCAGCACATTGCTACAAGTATAGAGTGTTACATGTAGGCTTGTCAATCCAACTCCATATATGACTCTCTGAGTTAGTATCTCTTTTTGTATAGCATATTGCTGAAGTTAGTTTTTGTGAAGTTATGACATTTACATGTAACATATAAAGCCAACGTTTCAATATTGAAAGTCAGACAGGCACACACACACCAACTAGAAGAGGTGACACAGACATATTCACACAAAGACACTTTGACAAGTTGGAACAGCTGAATTCTCCCAGAAGTCTTATGCCACGTACACACGACCGGACTTTTCAACATCAAAGGTCCAACGGAACAATTCCGGCAGACCATTCGATCGTGTGTGGGCTGCAGCGGACTTTTGATTTGCAAAAATCCGACAGACTTTAGAAATGGAACATGTTTCACATTTTTCCGCCGGAACTCCGCTGGACCCAGTTCCTACCGAGAAATCCGCTCGTGTGTGTGCTAGTCCGACGGACAAAAACCGACGCGAGGGCAGCTATTGGCTACTGGCTATGAACTTCCTTATTCTAGTCCGGTCGTACGTCATCACGTTCGAATCCGTCGGACTTTGGTGTGATTGTGTGTGGCCAAGTCCGTTCATTCGGAAAGTCCGTCAGAACTCTGTCAGAACTCCGTCAGAACTCCGTCGAAAGTCTGTCGGACCTAGTCCCTCGAAAAGTCCGGTCGTGTGTACGCGGCATAAGAACGTAATTTCCCGCTTCTTTTTGCTTACACAAGACAGCATGGAGAGAGAAGGCAGCAGCCATGAAGCACACATACTTTTATAAGCCTATTAAAGCTTTATAACTATTTTTTCTATTTCATATATTTTTACCTACACTGAACTGAACTGTTATACTTTTTTCATTGTATTTATGATGCCAGCTGTGTGACAATAAATGCATACTTTGTTTTTAAGTCAGTCTGACTATCAATGCTATTCATTCAGAAACACCCTTGAGATACAAGAATATTAGATATTGAATTTATCATTCAGCACCCCTGGTGTAAAAGAAGAAGTTGAATACTTACTTGTTCAGTAGGTGGTAACAATATTTGCTCTGAGGTAGAGTTATGAACACCGCTGCTATCTGACACTTCCTTGTTTGTCAGCATTTCTCCTGCAGAGCTCTGTGGTTTCTCCCACCAACGTCTACATCACTACAGAACACGGAAGGGATGTGGTAGCTGACAGGTGAAATCGCAGAGCTGGCTGGGTATTCAACAGTGAAAAGACTGGTGTTGCCGCCCACTAGACTAAAGTTTTTCTTTTGCAGGATCTAAAGTAATCCTAGGTCTCGATCGATGCTGTTTCGTTTCAAATTCCTAGTCTCACTCATGCCAGAATATACTGGCAATGCTTTACTTCCGGAATTGTGGGGATGAGAGCTGTGGCTCTTTTACAGCATAAAGTTCTGCTCAAACTATAAAGCCTGTATAATAATAATAATACAGTAAAGGGATCCTGTCCTTCACCAGTCCTTTCCTATCCCCTTATCTATTCATGAAACACCATGCATTCTTTTCAAAGGATGCAAGACGTTCTATGAATACACATAAATAAAATACTGTATTTCAAATTTTATGTGAAAGAGATGAACAATAAATCACAAACGCTTTCTAATTCTTATTTAAAATAATTTTAATTTGTTTATATGTGGGTGATCACAGACCAATCATCATCCTGCAGACTCCTTGTACTCTGGAATGAGAACCACAGGACTATGGAATCCAAAAACAATATATTACAGTTATCTGTAAAATGAACATCTGCTTCCTGGGTTTGGCTGAATTAGTTGCTCCTTTATTAATCATCATGTCAGTCAGCTCCAAACTATTTCTATCAGTGTTTTCATTACATGATCATAACTAATACAAATTAAAAAGTTTCAGAGTTTTGTGTTTTTTGTGCGGCAGCAAAATGCTTGTAAAACCTGAGGTAACGTGATGAAGTCTGTTGTGAGTGGTGAATGTGAGCATCTCAAATTCGTTCATATCCTGGTATTCGCCTTCTTCTTGAGAGCAGGACCACGAGAAGGATAATGAGTATCAGCCCCACCACCGCCAAGGCCACACCCACTGGAACTAACAATTTGTTTCTGTCTGCATAACAGACTTTTTCTGCAATAAAGCCACAGTAGAAATTTGCAGGTGAATTGTAATACCCTAAACAAATCTATAAAAAGATTTTCTTTCTCTGTCTGACACTCTCTAGCTTAAAGAGAACCTGTGAGAATTGTTTTATTTACGCCCTGTGCAAGATTACTTCGGCTCCATTTTCATGGGTGGCTTCTGAACAGATCCCCTTCTGAATCGGAGTGACATGAAGGTACAGAAAATATCTCATAGAAGTGCACCATTTAGGATATATTTACTTTAGATGCAGCCAGTGACATCACATGTGCGTGCGCTCTGAAGGAACGGCATAACCGCGCTATTCCTTCAGAGTCATGTGTGGTAAACGGCAGCTCACGCACATGTGCGCAGAAGTGACCCCATCACGACTCCAGCCACTCACACAGCCGCAGTCTGTGAACCTGTAAGGAAGACCTCTACTGGAGAGCTTCGTTCTAAGGTAAATTTCATGTAATGTGCTAGTATACGATGCATGCTAACACATTATGACATTGCCTTGCAGGTTTAATAAAAAAAAAAGCCAGAGGTTTACTACTGCTTTAATGAAAACTGGAAGAAAAATTACGCTTTCGACACAGTCGTGCGATAATCCGATCGTTAGTACACAGCTTTTGTCTGAAATTTTCTGAAGGGACAAGCACATTTTTTCTCCTACAATACAAGATCGTATGATTTTTGTTTAATTAGCACAGTTTTCGTCCGAAAATACAATACAAATACATTACATCACCAAATTGTTTTTCTGTCATATGAGAATTTTCATACTTTAGTAACCTACTGGCCTTTCGATAAGGAGACTTAGGTCTCACATTAGGTCTTTTAAAAGGGTACAAACTCTTTCCATTTTTTTTTTTTACCTAGATAATTGAATGCAAATGAATGCACGGTTGTTTACATCCTCTAACCCACAGATTGACATTGAGATTCCATTCAGATCAGCCTGAAAAACCGAAAGGTGAATCTGAATGGGATGGGTGTGTGAAAGGGGCCTTAAGCCTAGTACACACTATGATTTTTTTTTTTCGTTCAACCCAGTGGATTGATGAAAAAAAAAAAAACATGCTGAAAGAACAGCTGCCAACCGACTCCTAAACAGCACCCTCAGCTCTCCACCATTGGCTGAGAGCACTGATCGGGAGTCGGTCGACTGCTGGTTTTACATCATGCTCATTTGACAGAAACCAGCCAAACGACTGGCAATTTCTTTTTTTTTACTTATATTTTATTGTATTTTTAGATAAAAAATTCTAATTACATGCCCCTGTTAAATGGGACAGAAAAATTGGGCCTTGAGTGGTGTTGGTGGTGTTGCCACAACACTGTAACCCCTCACAGATACTCATGTTGGGTGCTGGAATGGGCCCTGCTGTGAAACATGACTGCCAGTTTATTGTCCTTCTGTGGCACCCCCTATCTCTAGGCTCATGTCTTCCTCAATCTGGGAACCAACATCAGAGCCTTCAAATCGCTGCACATCCTCCAGCAGCATATAACTGACACTGTGGTTGAATAATTCTGGGGACTCCCCCGTGCATGATGGTGGGGCTATGCAAAGAATGACTGTGGACAAGGAGCCGGAGTAATAGGCCGCTTTGGCAGCTGCTTTGGAAGGCAAATTACTCTGAGCCTGGGTGACACATGATAAAGAGGATTATCCACTCCACCAACTCTTCTGCATGTTGTGGCTCAATAACACGGCTAACAGCAGCAAAAAAGGACAAGCGTGCCCCATGGCCACATGCAGAGGATGCACCATGTACACAACCACCACTGTTAACTGTAGACATAGAGGCTGCTTGCCCTCTTTTAGTGTCCTGTGAGCATCTGCCTCTCCTTGGTGGCCTTCCAGATTTTTTGTTTTGCAATGCCACACTACACTATATTAGATACTGTGTACACCGCCTGAAGTGAATTAGAAAGTTTACAATGGCTGCGCTGTATTGTATACTGTGTACACCATGGAATGCACCGTAGATTTAGGCTACACTGAATGCAGCGTGTATATCTATCTATCTATCTATCTATCTATCTATCTATCTATCTATCTATCTATCTATCTATCTAACATATATATATATATATATATATATATATATATATATATATATATATATTAATACACCACCCAAAGTGTATTAGAAACAGTACACCACAGAATAAACTGTAGATATAGGCTACACTGGATGCAGAGTATATATATATATATATATATATACAGTATTTCACAAAAGTGAATACATCCCTCACATTTTTGTAAATATTGTATTATATCTTAATGTGACAACACTGAAGAACACATTGAAGAAATGACACTTTGCTACGATGTAAATTAGTGATTGTACAGCTTGTACAACAGTGTAAATTTGCTGTCCTCTCAAAATAACACTAACGAGTCACATGGCACCGGGGAGGGAAAATGGCTAATTGGGCCCAGTTTGGACATTTTCACTTAGGGGTGAACTCACTTTTGTTGCCAGCAGTTTAGACCTTAACGGCAGTGTGTTGAGTTATTTTATACAAGCTGTACATTGCAGCAAAGTTTAATTTCTTCTGTGTTGTCACATGAAAAGATATAATAAAATATTTACAAAAATGTGAGGGGTGTACTCACTTTTGTGAGATACTGTATATATATATATACACAAGAATGTATATATACATTATGTACACCCTGTACAACCACTTTTAATTACAAGTAAGCCTACATTAAGGCTTACCTGTAGGTGATAGAAAAATCTCCTAAACCTCCACAGTTTAGGAAATACTTACAATAAAGCTGTGCACTGATATCTACAGCGCATGTGCACTTTAGAAAGGGCAGATTGTGCCGTTTATGAAGGGGGTCTTGCTGTGACTGGTGGCTAACGTGCCCAGCTTCGTTTTCAGGTAAATGACAAATAATGGGCTACTATGCTGTGCATAGTAGTCCATTATGCTTTACCTTTGCAGGGAAATAAAGAGGAAGTAAAACCCATCAGGATTTACTTCCTCTTTAATACACTGCCTGAAGTGTATTAGAAACAGTGCACCACAGAATGCACTGTAGATATAGGCTACACTGGATGCAGAGTATATATATATATATATATATATATATATATATATATATATATATATATACACACACACACACACAAGACTGTGTATATATAATTATTACACTGCCTGAATATCAAGTAAACACTGAATATATAGTCTATGCTAAATGCAGAGTGTATATATATATATATATATATATATATATATATATATATATATATATATATATATATATATATATATATATATATATATATATATTAGTATATTAGACTAACTAATATATATATTGGGACATCTGCTGTTACATGCACATGAACTTTAATGGCATCCTAGTCTTAGTCCGTAGGGTTCAATATTGATTTGGCCCACCCTTTGCAGCTATAACAGCTTAAATTCTTCTGGGCAGGCTGTCCACAAGGTTTAGGAATGTGTCTATGGGAATATTTGACCATTCTTCCAGAAGCACATTTGTTGAACAAGAAGGGCTGACTCTCAGTCTCCACTCTAATTCATCCCAAAGGTGTTCTATCAGGTTGAGGTCAGGACTCTGTGCAGGCCAGTCAAGTTCCTCCACCCCAAACTCGCATATTCATGTCTTTATGAACCTTGCTTTGTGCACTGGTGCGCAGTCATGTTGGAACAGGAAGGTGCCATCCCCAAACTGTTCCCACAAAGTTGGGAGCATGAAATTGTCCCCATTGTCTTCGTATGCTGATGCCTTACTAGTTCTCTTCACTGAAACTAAGGAACCAAGCCCAACCGCTGAAAAACAACCCCACACCCTAATCCCCCCTCCACCAAATTATTTGAACTAGTCTACAAAACATAAAGACATGGATGAGTGAGTTTGGGGTAGAGGAACTTGACTGGCTTGCACAGAGTTCTGACCTCAACCCGATAGAACACCTTCTGGAAGAATGGTCAAACATTTCCATAGACACACAAGACTGGGATGCTATTAAAGATCATGTGTGTGTAAAGTCAGGCATCCCAATACTTTTGGAAAAATAGTGTATTTTAAAGTACAACTATAGGCAAAACAGTTTTTCCTTGCTTTGGACAGAGAGGGGATGGATTAGAACACCTGTCAGTTTAAATTGCTGTATGTGACCCCGTCAGGGAGATTCACCCTCCCTATTTGTCCTGTTTACCATTATAATTTAAAGGGAAAGTTAAAGAAAATCACAAATTTTGGGTTGATCCCAGAAAAGTAAGACCCCTTTCACACTGAGGCAGTTTTCAGGCGACGCCTGAAAAGCGCCTCCCATTCATTGCAATGAGTTTCTTTACACTCGGGTGGTGCGCTTGCGGGACATTCGGAAAAGTCCTCCAAGCAGCATGTTTGGGGCGGGTTGGGAGCACTGTATACAGCGCTCCCAATATGCCCCTGCCCATTGCAATGAATTGTCAGCGCTTCTGAAGTGCCTGAAGAATACTTTGGAAGCACCGCAACAGGGGAGTTTTTGACCCCCTTTTTGCGGCCAAAAACAGCTGCAAAGCGCCTCTAAAATGAGCGGCGATTTACCGTGAATGTACGGGCGGCCCCAGTGTGAAAGGGGTCTAATAGAAGGGAATTTTTTTCCGATGGGCACACTAGTTCTGGTGACCTGGGGGTCCCAAAGGAATTTGCAGGGATTTTCTTTCACTTCTTGTTTTGGCCATGCAACAAGGAGTGAAGGTAAATTTCCCCAACAAGAAACAGATGGCAAAAAAAAAAAAAAAACAGACAGGGGTTATAACCTTCCCTCTATCCAAATATAAAAAAAAAAAAAAGTTTTGATTATAGTTTTACTTTACGGCCAGGTAGTTGACAGGCCAGCAACTTTCATACGATAGAAGACATCTGACCCTCTGCCGTATCAATCACAGTTATTCAATTCCTATTCTGAGAGGTTAATTTTAATCTATAAATGTTTAAATAATTCTATAGAATCCTTATTGAGGTGTCTGACAGCATCAACAAGAATGAATCGGAAATTACTTCATTGGAGCATTAAGAATGCAGTGGTCCACAACTATTTTTAGAGCCACAATATGGTATAATAAGCCACAGTATGACCGATTAATACAAGTTATAAAAAAATCCATATGTTTAAATTAGCAACCAGTCAGATACATACTTCTATGCTGATATTGCATTAAAAAGCCGACTGCTGGGATATGATTGGACATATCTTTAATTTTCTTCGATCCAGATTTTCTAAAACAACCCCAAATAATTTAAAAGTGATTTTAAAATAATTTTACTCCCATCCCCTTGCACACAAGCCACGATCCTCAATACTTGCATTGTGCTTCTTAGCCACCACACCTTACCCACTAAAATTGCTCTTCAACAGTATTTCTAATATACCCAACCTTGCCCATTCTGAAAAGGATACACATTCACTAATTTTGAAAAAGTTCAGAATAATCACTTAAGATAAAAGCACGGAAAAATGTAAACAAATTATGAAAAACTTATCAAATGTAATAATGTGACATGAGGAAATCTTTGCTGGGTGGTCTAAATGTTTGGGTATTGGCTGCACCAACAAGTAACATTAGAATCAGCCCTTGATTGACATTTGGCTGATGCTAGAGCTTGGGAGAAATGTACATTGCAGCAGAATGGATTCCTGTGCCCACACAGGTATTACAAAGCGCAATCCAGTAGGTGTAACTGTTAAGCTTCTTTTCCTATTATATTATCGTTTCCTCTTTGTAAAGCAGAAGCCACTGACACCACCTGTTTGTTGTGTTTATGGCATGCTTTTGTCTTGAACAAATACATGCATGGAGGTAACCATTGTGTGATCAGAAGTAGGCCATAGAGAAACTAAATATCCTATTTTTACATTTGTGTTCTTATGGTGTGACGGCAGAAAAAAGGCCAACTGGTCCATTGTGTCTGCCTCGTTTTTTGACACATACACTATATTGTCAAAACTTTAATGCATCCCAGTCTTAGCCCGTAGGGTTCAATATTGAGTTGGTCCACCATTTGCAGCTATAACAGCTTCAACTCTGGACAGAAGGCTGTCCACAAGGTTTAGGACCATTCTTCCAGAACCACATTTGTGAAGTCAGGCACTGATTTTGGACGAGAGGCCCTGACTCTCGCAGTCTCCACTGTAACTAAATCATTTTGACTATATATATATATAGAAAGGCCAGTATGGTGGCCTGAAATTATGGGAGGAGCCCGGTGGAGTATATAACCAGCCCGTTCGCCTATCTTCCTCGTCGGTTCCGGTGCGCGATATCTGATACGTCAGACATCAAGGGCCGACTATCCAGACCAGATGCAGTGAGCCTGTTCGTGAGTTCCCGCGTTATTCGTTCCCGTCTTGACAACTCGTCTTCCTGTACATCAGCGTCCGTGGGTTTCGCCGTCGGAGTGTCGTCGTACCCATCGAATTTGTCGTTTCACGTTGGGCCGGCTGTCGCAGGTTTGGCTTCGGCATCCCCTTTTCAATTATGTTTTTCGATGTACCATCAACATTCCCTGTACTCTCGACCCGCTCGCTTCTTTTAAATCGAATGTTTTACTGTGGCCCTCGTACGCATGTCACTATTTTCTATTTTCGATGTAGTCGTTGTCACTTTTCGACACGTTCGATTACGCCACGTCAGGCGATTCATTCGCAGGTATGGCATTCGAAACCATTCGTCTGCCCGAGCATTTCTATTAGTATCGGTCGAATCATTCGACTCACAGCCGACTGCTTGTTACGACAAGGCAAGCAGTCCACACGTTTCGCTTTGTCTGCTCCAGTTCGAATATATGTCTCTTCATTCATGCAGTTATGTTATGTATCTTATTTTATCTCATGTCAAATCATTTCACTCCCAGTCATTTCTACCGTTTCAAATCATTTCTGTCACTAGTCGCGCTCCGGCGCGAATCTTGTCGCACCTCTGGTGCACCGATTCGCTTTGAAGTGCCCCAGGGTTCGGCCTCATTTCTGTACATGCTCCAGAGACTGAATCACTCGCAGGTTCACGCACGGTCCCTGATTCTCATCTCTGTCATGGCATACCATTTCTGTCACTTATTACGCTCCAATTCGAATCCTGTTGCATTCCTCTATGCACCGATTCGTCCTGGTGTGCCCAGCGGCTACGCCTCATTTCGGTACATGCTCCAGAGATGGATTCTTTGTAACCTACAGTCCAGTCGTTGAATCCTGTCTCTGTCATGGGACATCATTTCTGTCACTTATTACACTCCAATTCAAATCCTGTCGCATTTTTTATGCACCGATTCGTTCTGGTGTGCCCAGCTGCTACGCCTCATTTCAGTACATGCTCCAGAGACGGGTTCTTTATTGCTACCATCAGTCCAGTCGTTGAATCTTGTCTCTGTCATGGGATATCATTTCTGTCACTTATTACGCTCCGATTCGAATCCTGTTGCGTTTATTTATGCTCCGATTTGTCCCGGTGTGCCCAGCTGCTACGCCTCATTTCAGTACATGCTCCAGAGACGGATTCTTTGTTGTAACCATCAGTCCAGTCGTTGAATCTTGTCTCTGTCATGGCATATCATTTCTGTCACTTATTACGCACCAATTCGAATCCTGTCGCATTCCTTATGCACCGATTCGTTCTGGTGTGCCCAGCTGCTACGCCTCATTTCAGTACATGCTCCAAAGACAGGATTCATCTGTTTGGTCAAGGGCTCGTCCCCTGATTCTTGTCTTTGTCATGGGTTTTTCATTTCATTTCACCTATCACGTTCCGGTACGAATAGTCACATCGGTGTACCAAATTCGTCTCGGCGTGCCCCAGGAATGGCCTCATTTCAGTACATGCTCCAGAATCCGTTTCGTGCTCGGTCGCAAGTTGTGGCATGGCGATCCGGATCTCTGTCATGGCAGGTTCTCTCATTTCACTGTCACATACCGCTTCCCGGCTTGGGTCCAGTTGATTCTTCAATGTTTGGATGCCTGCCGGGGGGCCTTGCTCCTCGGCCTCATTTCATTATAGATTGCCTTCAAAAGGGAAACACAGCTTCGTTTAGGCGTGTCTCGCTGTTTTCTCCACATACAAGCGCAGACTTCTTGCAATCGTTGCAAACACACATCCAAGCGTAGACTTCTTGCAATCGTTGCAAGCACGCATCCAGACATAGACTTCTCGCAATCGTTACAAGCACGCATTCGAGCATAGATCTCTTGCACTTATTACTAGCACGCATTCGAGCATAGACCTCTTGCAATCGTTGCAAGCACGCATTCGGGCATAGACCTCTTGCAATCGCTGCAAGCACGCATTCGAGCATAGACCTCTCGCGGTCATTACAAGCACGCATTCGAGCATAGACCTCTTGCAATCGTTGCAAGCACGCAGTCGAGCATAGACCTTTTGCATTCATTACAAGCACGCATTCGGGTATAGACCTCTTGCAATCGCTGCAAGCACGCATTCGAGCATAGACCTCTCGCGGTCATTACAAGCACGCATTCGAGCATAGACCTCTTGCAATCGTTGCAAGCACGCATTCGAGCATAGACCTTTTTGCATTCATTACAAGCACGCATTCGGGCATAGACCTCTTGCAATCGCTGCAAGCACGCATTCGAGCATAGACCTCTCGCGGTCATTACAATTACGCATTCGAGCTTAGACCTCTTACACTCATTACAAGCATGCATTCAAGCATAGACCTCTTGCAATTGTTGCATGCAGGCATTCGAGCATAGACCTCTGGCGATCATTGCAAGCACGCATTCGAGCATAGACCTCTTGCACTCATTACAAGCACGCATTCGAGCATAGTTCTCTTGCAATCATGGCAAGCACGCATTTGAGCATAGACCTCTTGCAATCGATGCAAGCAGGTGTCCAGGCACAACTTGTTGCAATCATTGCTGGTAGGCACTTCTGGCTTGCTCAATAGATTGCTTTAGGGAAGACCTGGATACCTTCCTAAATGTACGTTGTATTACGGGGTACTTATATTTATAGGTGTAGTTGATCCAGGGAAAAATCCGATTGCCTCTCGAGGGGTCAGGAAGGAATTTTCCCCAGCTGTAGCAAATTGGCCTATGCTCTGTTGGGGGTTTTTTGCCTTCCTCTGGATCAGCTGCGGGCGTAGAATTGGGTGTCGGGTTGTGTGATACCTTATTTATTTTGATTTGGTTGGACCGGATGGACTTCTGTCTTTTCCGGCCTGGCTACCCATGAAGCCTACCATAATTCCTTGCAGTCGTTGCAGGCACGAGTCCTGGCACAACTCCTTGCATTAGTTGCAGGCACGCATCCTAGCATAACATCTTGCAGTCATGGCAAGCACGCATCCTGGGTAACATCTTGCAATCATCGCAAGCACGCATCCAAACATGCATTCAAGCACAACTCCTGTAGTCTTCGCAGTGCACATGCGGTAACACGAATGGCTCACAGTCACTACGTATACATCTCCAGTGACAAACTCCCGGGCAATTGTCGCAAGCACATGTTTAAACACAACTTTAGTCACGCCAAGGCTCATGACTTAGCATAACTTCTTGCAATCATTCATTGGCAAGCACGTTCTCAGTGGCACACAAACTGGCTACACATCATTTTCAGCAGCACTTAATTGGCCTCTCGTCTCCCGTGGCTTTCTTACAAACCATTCACTGTTGTCTGTCTATCCGTCTCTTCCTTAGGACAGTTGAGTTCAGCTTCCGTCCCGCACCAGGATCATGTAGTCACACGCAACTGGCTTCTTCCTGTAGCACGCCCAGGCTATTTCTAGCCAGCGTTCAACATTTCTTATCCTTACAGTGCACGGAGAGCCATCTGTCGTTACGGCCCATACAGCAAGATCCCCACCTCGGGGCATCCAGAGGCATCAGCCCATAGCCAACGGCAAACGCTCGCCATCACAACTGCCATCTTTAGGGGCATATTATATCCTCGCATATTCTCCAGTCTAGTCGTCCAAAAGACACCTACAGTCCCTACACGGCATGTTGAGTTCGCTATGCGCATCATCCCTCTGGGTCGCGCCTTTGTGTCACACTTATTGGTTTTACTGTCCCTCTCACAGGATCCAGAGCAAGTCCTCAGCCGGGTTCCCGCGGCAATAGCAGTCCTGGCTATGCGGGAGGAATTCCTATCGTCTGGGAATGACGTCTCCCTGTTCATTCCCTCCGTGTCTTCCCTTTCTCCCCAGGTGATGACCAACGCAGCGGCCTCCACGGGCTTGCGGCTGTTTTTTGGCCACCTCTGGCTCGCAGCTCCCTGGCCTCCCCAGTTACTGGCAATTCCTGGCTGCGCCAAGGCGTCCTCTCTGTTGGTTATGTCCTTCCTACGTCGACTGGTCCAGCTCTTGTTGTTGTTTCAGTTCAACATCCATTCTTCCTTTATCCCCGGTAAATTCAATCAGGCAGCGGACGCCCTCTCCCGCTTTTTAACCTTGTCTCGTTTTCGTTCAGGTACCCGGAGCCGGACCAACATCAGCAGCTATCCCGGACTGGTCTCAACTGACCCTGGATTAGCCCCTCACCTCCTAGCGGCTACCCAACTCATTTGATCACTCCCTTTCCCGCAATACTCTCAAGGCCTATCAATCAGCCTGGAGGGCCTTTAACCAACTTCATCACGTATCACGGTACTGAGACGTCCCGTGTCAAGCAAGTCATAGCCTTCATTTCCTGCTGCCACTCGCAGTTGGCGTTATCCTTTAATACGATCCGGCTATACCTGACCGGTGTACAACATTTCACGTCCCTCCAGGACCCTACCGTACCCTTCCTATTTTCTTACCACGCCGTTCGGGCTGGTATGCGCGGTATCCAGAAGCGCCAGCCGATGGCCGGCACCAAAACGACTGCCTATCACAGGGGACGTTTAGAAATATGTCAGATATCCTGGCCACTTCACCTTTTCGGTCTCCACATTAGTGTCATTTACAAGCAGCCATACACCTGGCCTTTTACGGCTTCTTACGGCCAAGCGAGTTTACTTGTTGTAGCCTCACAGCACGCATGCTGTGCGAGCACTACCTGGTCCGATACGAAGACCATTTCGTCTTACACTTAGCAGTCTCCAAGACGCAGCAGCTTGGCTCGGGTTCGGACATACACTTCTATAAGTCCAACAACCGCTGGTACCCGGTCGCCTTTCTCACGCGCCTGTTGACCCTTTTGGCTGATCAACCAGGAATTAGTCCTCTTCTGCCATTTCTCACTAAACCTCTGAACGCTGCCCGGTGGAACGTGTCAGGATACTCCCGGGTATCCTTCACCTCTGTCCTACTCACATTATCAAGAAGTTGGGCAGATGGAGGTCCACCTGTTTCGCCCGCTACATACCCAATCCGCAAGCGGAGATGACCCAGGCCTTTGTCGAGCTCACCCAGTAACAAACTTGGATCAATAAAATGCAACCCCTACCTGAATGTTTTTGCCCCCTTATTTTGGTATACCGTACGTCAGACCAGGGCACACTTTCAGGTCCATTTCAAGTAAGCGAGTGTATGTTAACCTTGTTTGTCATCCTTATCCGTATCGGTCAGAGGGCTCCACACCATAAATAGAAAGGCCAGTATGGTGGCCTGAAATTATGGGAGGAGCCCGGTGGAGTATATAACCAGCCCGTTCGCCTATCTTCCTCGTCGGTTCCGGTGCGCGATACCCACCCACCCATCCCCTTTTTCAGGGCATTTCTCAAGCATCATACTCCTCATGAGAGTACTCATTTCACTCCATTCATATTCATTTCATTTATCACCCACTTTCTATCTAAGGTATGCCCCCTTATTTTGGTATACCGTACGTCAGACCAGGGCACACTTTCAGGTCCATTTCAAGTAAGCGAGTGTATGTTAACCTTGTTTGTCATCCTTATCCGTATCGGTCAGAGGGCTCCACACCATAAATATATATATATACACATAGATACACACACAGTATCTCACAAAAGTGAGTGGTCCCCTTACATGTTTGTAAATATTTTATTATAACTTTTCATGTGACAACACTGAAGAAATTACACTTTGCTACAATGTAAAGTAGTGAGTGTACAGCTTATATAACAGTGTACATTTTCTGTCTAATGAGACCAAGATAAACTTATTTGGTTCAGATGGTGTCAAGCGTGTGTGGCGGCAACAAGGTGAGGAGTGCAAAGACAAGTGTGTCTTGCCTACATTCAAGCATGGTGGTGGGAGTGTCATGGTCTGGGGCTGCATGAGTGCTGCTGGCATTGTGGAGCTATAGTTCATTGAGGGAACCATGAATGCCAATATGTACTGTGACATACTGAAGCAGAGCATGATCCCCTCCCTTCACAGTATTGCAACATGATAAAAACCCCAAACACACCTATAAGATGACCACTGTCTTGCTAAAGAAGCTGAGGGTAAAGTTGATGGACTGGCCAAGCATATCTCCAGATCTAAACCTTACTGAGCATCTGTGGGGCATCCTCAAATGGAAGGTGGAGGAACTCAAGGTCTCTAACATCCACCAGCTCCGTGATGTGGTCATAGAGGAGTGGAAGAGGACTCCAGTGGCAACCTGTGAAGCTCTGGTGAACTCCATGCCCAAGAGGGTTAAGGCAGTGCTGGAAAATAATGGTGGCCACACAAAATATTGACACTTTGGACCCAATTTGGACATTTTCACTTAGGGGTGTTGCCAGAAGTTTAGACATTATTAGCTGTGTGTTGAGTTATTTTGAGGGGGCAACAACTACTACTTTACATTGTAGCAAAGTGTCATTTCTACAGTGTTGTCACATGAAAAGATATAATAGAATATTTACAAAAATGTGAGGGGTGTACTCACTTGTCTCACTTGTGAGATACTGTATATATATATATATATATATATATATATATATATATATATATATATATATATATATATATATATATTAGGGCTGTGGAAATGAAAGATTAATTCCTTGATTAATCGATTCATTTTTTGATCAATCAAAATTCTTTTGATCGGTACCTCTCCGTCGGCTTCCGGGACTTTAGGAAGTTCCGTTGGAGATCCGGTAACGTCACTGACATCGACGTCACTGGATGTCGAAGTTCTGAAGTTCTGATTGAACGTAACGCGTACTGAGAGGAGCTACGCATGACGTCACCCGCTGCTGCCCTACGGAACTAACATGATTGTCAGCTTTACATGCTGTGTTTTTATCATCTTTATGTGATTAGTTTGTGTTTGAACACAAAAATTAAATCTGATACTTAAGCGGTGAGCACTTAGATCTTTTCTTTCTACCCATGACCTGGCATCCTTGCTGAGATCTAAGGAGACTTGAGAGAAGTTTATGGTCTGTGTTAACCCTTTTGATACCCGCTTGCATGACCACCTGTTTGCACAGGGGTCCATGCCATAAGGTTAGAGTGATTAGACCAGAGGTGGAGGGATTGTCACGCTACTGTGGAAATAAAATTGCTTACATCAGTGCTACAGTTTGAATTTAAAACATATTTGTGTGAACTGTAAAGTTAAGTCATGGATTGTGGAAACGAACTAGCGTTGGGTGATTGTATATAGTGTATACCACATTTACCACTGACTAATGCAGAGTTGCAATGCAAGGAGATCAGCTAAAAGTAGTTGGATCTGTATGTGCTTTATAATTAATCGAAATTAGTCGATTAATCGATAATAAAAAAAAACGATTAATCGAACACGAAAATTGTAATCAGAAACAGCCCTTTTATATATATATATATATATATATGTATATATATATATATACACACACACACACACTGTATATATATTTATTTTGTTTGTTTTTTTACTTTTTTTATTTAAGTATAGATTTATGTTTGTCCCATGCATATTTTAATCCACATGCTGTTCACTCTACTAAAAGTTTATTCAAGGCATCAACTACTTTTTCTGTAAAATAATACTTTCTATGATAAGCTTTGAACTGTATACAGTATTCTAAATGATGTCTAACATCCATAAGTCCAATCAGCTGGAGCGCCGACATCATGGAGCTCCCTGGACAGGTAAGTGCCTTAATTTTAAAAGTCAGCAGCTACAGTATTTGTAGCTGCTGACTTTTAATTTTTTTCACCCAGGCTGGACCTCCACTTTAATTACAGCAATGGAATAAGAAGGTAAAATGAAATTGGCACAATGGGTCCATGCAATGGTGATCTTGCTGTGAGGAATAGACCACAAGGAACCTGTAAACAGGGGTTAGTATCCCTTTTAGGTGAACCCTGTCTCTGAGAGGGTACTGTAGGTGGAGTTAACTTATTCACTTTTATTCCAGGGCTGGAAGAACTATAGAGCTGAGGTTGATGGGAAGAGATAGCCTGCAAGACATTAATCTGTAGGTTACAGTGAGTATGACCATACAACTGAGGGATATGGAAGTGCTGGTCGGCAACCCTGTGCTACATTGGGATTCCGACTGTACAGTTATACTTGTAACAGGTGGATGTGGGAGAGAACAGAGAACTCTGCACTTTGTTCTGGTTACAGTAAAAGGTTGAAATGGCTGATTGCATGTGCATTCCATTATTTCTGGAGTTTGGCCTCTGACCAGGAGCATGTAAGTAACTGGAGTATCTGAGATGGCTGAGTTTCTTCATAGTTCAGGTGTGTAGTACCCAATCTCTGTCCTGTTTTAAGAGGACGGTGGGAGGGGCCCTTGGCCAGCATGACCATTGCTGGCAACAAATCAGTTCCCAGCTAACAAACATCTGTACCTAGATTAGCATTGCTGTACTGCAAAATTTAGCACAGAGTTTTCTGAGAAGTTTTAGACTAAGACCTGGATGAGTTATTAATGTATAATGTTACAAGCAGTTTAAACTGAACTTATGCTTTATACATGTCAGGCAAGGCAACAAGTTCCCTTTAATTGCAGCCCACACAGTGGCTTATACTCACCTTCCCGTAATGACCAGCCCTCACCCTATCTTCCAAGCTATGTACGTGCATGTGAAGTAAAGTGATATACCTAGTTCTTTTGGTAATGGAGAGCATAATGTGAATGTGGGAGTTACTGCGCTAAGCAAGAAAAAAGCAGCTGCATAAAAAAATTTGACAAACATAAAAAACGTGAATGGTGGATAATGTAGTGCTAACAAGTGAACACATATATCAATATATAAGTCAAACAATGCATAATTCAAATATATAAAAGTGCCATATATGGAAATGTGAAAAAGTCCAATAAATTAAAAAATCTGTTTGAAGAGGCCTTATGCGTCAACCACGAAATGATGATAAATGAGCTGACACTGTCCGGCATGGGAGGCATCAAGAATGGTACATTTTCAACAGAAGAGAAAAGTATATATACTCTCACCAGAACAGGCGGACTCAAATGTCAGTGACAACGAGTTATAAAGGCAGAGGTGCCGGAATCGGCAGATAAACGGAACTCAAAGGGATCCAGGACATCAAAGCATGAATCCAGGGATGTTGTGGGTGGCCTAGCAACAAACCTCCGATGGAAGGAGCACCAAGGCTGAATCTTAGATGTAAAGAGACCAGCTGGACCACAGGGCAACTCTCATCCAGATGGTTATGTAAAGAAAAAATGCTTCCATGGTGTAGGTCAAAATATTGGGTTTTTTTATTTCTAAAAACCAGCATTTCTAAAAACTGTGATCACAGAATAGAATTCAGGTCAATGTGAGGAGCAATAAGCTGATCCCAACGTGTTTCGACCACAAAGGCCTTCAACTGGGGCATACAACAGCTCCCCCACATTGCTTGGATTTATAGACTACATAGAAATGAAAACCAGTAATTGAGGACCAATCAGCCCCTGGAGATTCCGAGGGCAATGATTGTAGCGGAGACAGTCACCTGACTATATGAACTCCAAACCTCAATGTGAGGACCAGTAGTAAAGGAGAATGCTGATCACATGGGGTCGGGAACATACTGGTCAATGACCTGGAAGTGTATGCTAATTATACCCGGAAATCACGCTGCTAACACGAGGCAAACACCTCGTTGAAAATCCGCAAATCGGTTATGTACGGCCATGTGACAGACTAGGACCAATCCTGACCCCAGGGGTCACAGATCACAAGACCGAAGCAAATTGCAAGAGCCTAGAACGATCCCATGTATAATCAGCGCTAACCCCTCAGCACAATGCCCAATCATCCATCCAAAAGGATCAATCGACAAGAGAACATCTGAAAACATGTTCACAACTGAACGGTATTGGTCACGTGGCCGGAATTGATCACAGCCACCAGAATCAATCCAATCATGTTGGAAAAAGGAAATCCCCTGAACACATGATCGCAACTGGAAGTTACTGGCCACGTGACTGGAGAAAATCGTGGCCACCAGAACCAGTCAAGTCACATGTCAAAAACCATCTGGATGAGCGTTGCCCTGTGGTCCAGTTGGTCTCTTTACATCTAAGATCCAGCCTTGGCACTCCTTCCATCGGAGGTTTGTTTGGTGGTCACCCACAACATCCCTGGATTCATGCTTTCAGATCCTGGATCCCTTTGAGTTCCGTTTATCCGCAGATTCCAAAACCCCTGCCTTTATGACTCGTTGTCGCTGACATTCAAGTCCATCTGTTCCGGAAAGAGTATATATACTTTTCTGTTGAAGATGTACCATCTTTGATGCCTCCCATGCCAGACAGCCCCAGCTCATTCCATCTTTTATTTATCATCATTTGGTGGTTGACGCATAAGGCCTCTTCAAACAGACTTTATCACATTTCCACATACACCACTTTTATATATTTGAATTTTGCATTGTTTCCCATATATATTGATATATGTGTCCAATTGAGAGCATAAGACCATCTCCCTCTTCTAATGTGAAAGCACTGGTGCTTGATGATTGGAGTCTCATTGCTGTCACATGTGGGTGGGGAGAGGGTCTTTAGACCTGTGTAAAGCCCCATACACAAGCTGAATGTTGAGCGCCATTGGTCAGTGTGTACTGCAGCCAGTCTGACAGAAGCCAGCCATTCGGCTGTCGAAGGGGCACCACCGAAAGAGGTCTGCCGACCAGCTCCCAATCAGCGCTCTCAGCCAATGGACGGAGTGTTCTGGCGGGGGAGCCGTCCCCCTGTCAGAACACAATAGAATAGCAGGAGAGACTGCTGTACTAACATTGGACCGTTAATACAGTAGCTTCAACCTGAGCTGTCAGTTTTTTTCCTTCAGTCCACTGGGTTGAACAAAAAAAAAAAACTAGCAGTGTGTACTAAATGAAGAGGTTATTAAAGTTCCAAAAATTCTCGTATGACAGTATTTTATTTGTATTGCATTTTCGGTTGAAAACTGTACTAATTAAACAAAAATTTACTGATATGGTATTGCACGAGAAAACTTTCCGTGCTCATCCATGAACTGTTGGTTCTCGAAAGCTGTGTACTAACGATCAGATTATCATACAGTCACTACGAAAGCAGTATTTTCGTACGATTTTTTGATTATGTTTAGGGGCCATTAAAGCGGAGTTCCAATCTTGCTTACATTTTTTTTATTTTTTTATTTTTTTTCAATTCGTACATTTATGTAATGAAAATGTAACACTCACTTCTTTTATCCTATATATATATCCCCCCGATGTCCGCTTTCAAAACAAAAACAATGTCATATAATTTAGTGATGGCATTTTTCATCTTGCCTGTGGGCATGTGAAGCCCACAAGCAGACAGTTCCAGATACGGTGCATGCTGAGTTACCAGCATGCACCTCCCGTTCCCGTGCATGTGCATTATGTACTATGTGCAGCTTTCAACGTTGCCATCACAATGGTCGGCGGCGGCGGAAGTGCCCGCCCCGTTGTGATGGCAATGAAGATAAACAAGATAAACGCCTCCAAGAGGTGCTAGCGTCATTGCGTCACTTCCGGTTTCCGAAGATCACGATAATTGGTGGCGGCTAGCCACACTGACTCCTGGGAAGAGTGATTCATAGCTCTCAGGAGACAGTGCACCACCCCAGGAGACAATGCGCCGCCGGATATGACGGCCATACCCGCGGGTGTCTGACACAGGAAACGCCACATAAAGCCTAAAAAGGTAACCCTTAGGAAAAACATAAAAACAATATTGCCATTTGACAATTTATGTTATGCCAGCTTGGTAATAAGGTGAATTTGTGAAATTGTGTGGAACTCTGCTTTAAGTGACAAGTCAATGCCTTCTTTTCATCACAAAAGGAGCAGCAAAAGTGAGATAAGTATAAAGCTGCAGGCTGAATGGGCCCGATAAGCAATAAAAATAATCCTGCCCTATTCATTGTGGTGCTCATCATACATCATTGCACATGCCACACAACAACTGCTGCAAACTCTCTCAGATTGACATTTTCTTCTGCTCATTACATTAAAAAATTATTTATTCCTATGTTCATCACCTCCCTGTAACAGTGAATAGGATTGTTTTTGCAAATATATACCCGTATTTATCGGCGTATAACACGCACAGGTGTATAACACCCACATTCATTTTAAGATGGAAGTTTCAGGAAAAAAAAAACATACATTTTTGTATTGGCGTATAACACGCACATGCTATTTGCACCCGATTTTCATGGTGAAAAAGTGAGTGTTATACGCCAATAAATACAGTAGTACATATGTTAAAGATATCCAGCCAGTAGAGTTTGCAGTGGCAGCTGCGTGGTAGGAGGGTGGACAGCAGAGTACATGATTGGGGGGGGGGGGGGCGAGGTTCTTGGAAGAAGAACCCAAGAAGTTCTTTGAGGGCAACATAAAGATTAATAGTAAAAGTAAACAGCTATCATTGAGGCATGTACAGTATTCTACAGGGAAATGACTGTAGAAAACAGACAGCTAGGATCACAAGATTTGGGCACATGATTTCCCTCTAACATGAAGAAGTCATGAAGCAAAGGAAAATTATGGCTGTGCAAGGGTTCGTGAGCACATGGGAGAAAGAGGAAGAACTGGTATTTTGTAATGTGGTATTGCAATACATCTGAAAGTAATACTAATAAGCACAGCTATTTAGAAAATGACTTGAACTGGAAGCATGTGAATGAAAGAGGAAGAACACAAATGTTGAAACGTCTTATTGAAATGTATCCATGTTTTTAAAATTTGCTAATATGCTGATTATATTATTATATTATATTGGCATATGTTTGCACATCAAAACTGCAGACGCAGCCATTGTTACTTTCACATCAGGGATGATGTCTATACATTTTGAAAAAAAAAAAAAACAGACAATATACATTTCCTAAATTAAATACATTTAACTAAGTAGGTATTTCAACTTATATAGAAGTTTTTTTTATATACAAAATGTATATCTTAAGTTATTTATATATATTTCATTTACAGCTGTTTAATTCAGAAGAAAATGAGGTTCTAAAAATGTAAACAACAATTCCGCATTAACATTCACTTTTCAAAATGAACTGTGCGGCTTTTGTGCTTACCTTTGCCAAAGACGCCACCGTGAATGTCAAAAGCCTGTAGTTTCACATCCGCTATTGAGAGACTTAAATTACTGGCCAGCTTTACTGTTGGTGTGGTCTTACATTTTACCGCATAACCAACGTCTGTACTTAACAGCTTTAGGTTTCTAGCTGTACCATCCCAGTGTTCTAGGAGCAAAGAAGAAATTCTGATAACCTTAGATGGCAGATGATGAAGATGCAAAGCATAGACGTAGCTTAACTTGAGGATTAACAACAGAGACTTTAGGAGGAAAATCGTGTGTATGATGAATGGGAAAACTGTCAGGCGTGCTACCACTACAATGTAGAATGTAAATGAATGTGTACCCAGTAATATTGTCTCCTAGCTGATTTAATACATTCCTTCAAACGGAGCCTGTGCCCTGTTCGTGCTTTGTAGAAGAAAGCAAGAACAGTATTTTAAAATGAGGACCACTGGTAAGTATTCATTTTGGGATATGGAATAGCATAGGGGAAGTCTATAAAACATTACCTAATATGAACTTACACTTGAAATTCCCCACAATGCCCAAACATACAGAGATCAGGAAGAACAGGTTCCCAACAGCTAAAAGGAGCAGCAGGGCAGTGACGGAAAGGTGTGCCTGTGCTGCTTGGAGGGGAGGCAGACAAAGTGAAGATTTATATATTAAAGGGACTATTTAGAAATTTTTAATTTTGCCTAAGCAGTACACTGAAAATGTGTCTCTTTGCCTGGAATTCCTCCTAAAAAAAGGGTAGTGCCTAGGCACTCAAGGGCCTACAACCTTATAGCTTTACATCTGCAGTGTTAGATTCAAGGACTGCTACCTCTGACTTCTAGTTTTTAGGAGATTCAGATGCCATGACTGTGCCGCTCACTTTTCTTTCTGGAGACTCTGACTTGAAGAATTAAAAGTCTTGCTCTAACAAGATGGCTGCCTCCACACAGACATAGTGAAGAGCAAGGCATGGTAAGTCAGTAATGCGACAAGGATCAGCTGGAGAAAGTCTATAAGCATAGCCAGTGACTAGTCTCAGGCCCATAGGTGTGCGCAGCCTATTGCATTAGGGTGTGCCCCCCAAAGCTCAAACACGCATGCCTTTTTCTGCAGCCTCAGCTGCACTGGATAGTGAATGAATGGGAAGTGTTCTGTGTGGAGCCTGTTCATCCACAAACTGAAACATAGTTTCCTATGCTTCAGTTATGATTGAACACAGTGAGTGAGTGTTTTCACTGTGTTCATTAAGAAAAAGAAGAGGTTGGAAAATTACATATTGATTAGCTCCTTCCCCTGTTCTCCATCCTGAAACCTCCCCCGCAGCAGCCAGGGGGAGAGAAGAGGAGGAAAGCCAGCAGCACTGCAGTGGAGGGGATCAACATGTGGGAAAACCTGGGCAATGGGGGAATCAGCACCGCACACCTGGCACACTCCCTGTGCATGCCTATGCTCAGGCCTCCTGCCTGTCTTTTGTTGGGTACAGTTTCCATTGTTCAGTTTCTCTTTTAAAGCAAAATCCAGTTACTTTTTCCTGGCAAAGTACTGATTTGATTTCAAAGTAATATCTATTTTTTATTTTAAAAAAATTGTGAAATTAAGGCAAAAAGAACAGTGTGTGGCTTTTGTAATTTCACACAGTTATGTATGTAGGACATTTAATATGACTTACCGGCAGAATTCCAAGTAAAATTCACAGAAACTTCATCAATGTAGTATATTTTCTTCTCCTGCAAGTTGTGTAAAAGAAACAGACATTTGTAAGTAAGTTCTGACATTCTTAAACTAATTGCCATCAGCTTTATCTAGTAGTAGTTAAGTCAGACAGTTCCAATCTCAGACGGTTATGCAGGATCCAGCCGAGATTCGACCAAATGTACCCAGTTGATCAATCGATCATCTTGGGTACAACCATCCTCCCGGATTTTACTTGTCACTTTACTTGCTACAGCCGCTAGCAATAATCACTGTCTTCTCCGGGAGGGGGTGGCTTCCCCCAACCCCCGCCAGGGGAACACAATGTACCAGCAGGAGGGATTACCCTGTTAGATCTGTCTGTGCTGACTGGGGAACTGTGCAAAATTCTTCCCAGCAACCCGTTGTTGCAGGAAAGAAATTGGAGAAAATCTATGGCCGGCCTTAGTTCATTCATTGCATTCAGTGCATACAACTGCATAATGTTCTGTAATGTTGAAGAGGTTTTGGTAAATTATATAAAGGCATGTCTTCAGTTCTAATGAGTGGTACAGTCACTTTAATCCAAATCACCATGGAAAGGCAGATGATATTGCCTAAGAACAGGATGAGAGGCATAAAAGTTGCAGAACCACCTGTTCTAGTTGCATTATCTCATCCTTGGTATCGGGAAGACTTTATAGGTGTTAATACTTTGATATACATGGCTGATGGCATAGTCTGAATTGTTGTCAAAATAGCAAAGTAGCCAAGAAAAATAACTTGGTATATGCAGTGCAGTTCAAACAAAAGAAATGCATCACTCAGAACAGTGCCTTAGTATAAAGCTGAAAGTTGCAGTCTGGGTGCTAAAGCTGTGGTGTCCTCCCATCTACCAAAAGACATTATGGTCAACGGAGAATGCTTGGGTATGTTTGGAGTGTGAGGCTTCCAGTTTGAGTCCCCCCCCCTCCTCTGTACATTCTGGGGCTAGGGTAGTGGGGATTTATTCCCCCTCTATTTGGGGTTAACAGACAACATGTTATGATAATGTTTTAATTATGCTTTGCTTCTGTCTAAAAATTAGTTATGAGTTTATATATTTGGCTCCTCAAGAAGTGGACTACGTCCATAAAACGTGTTGAGCTGCACAATGTGGGAATGGATCATCTGTTTGCAAGAGATATACTGTTCCGTTAACATGATTACCTTGTCTTGTTTGTTTAACCATTTTTGAATTTTTTTGGAATCAAGTGGGCAAGCAATGGCTTTTTATGGAAATATTCAGGCTGGGTTCACACTTAGTGTGGACGTGGCTCACAGCAGGGGTCCGATGCATCAATGTTCTCCGTTTCAGGGACAAATCAGCTCAGAATTTTTGCGTAAATTCAAACTTGAAACTGAGCCAAAGACGCACAGGACCATAGTGCAATCCACTACGCGACCACCACGGAGATGCATGAATGGGCTCCACTGAAAGCCGATCACACTCTCCTGTCATACGAATTGGAAAGCCACATCCAATTCGCACTAGTGTGAACTCAGCCTTAAAAATAAAAAATATCTATATGTTTTTAATAAGATAATTGTTGTGCTTCAAAAATCCATTTTTTGCTAAATTCATCAACCTGCTGGATGCATGTAATGATTTTAGATGGAGTAGTACACCCTCTGCATTTATTAACATTCAGGTGCATTCTGTTTAATTGCGTTCGGAAAAATAGAAATCTGTGCATCCAGGGGCAGACTAAATAATCTAAACCAGGGGTCTCAAACTGGCGGCCCTCCAAGTGTCGCAAAACGACATGTCCCATCATGCCTCTGCCTATGGGAGTCATGCTTGTAACTGTCAGCCTTGCAGTCCTTAATGTCAGCTGGAGGGCCGCCAGGTTGAGACCCCTGCTCTAAACGCACGTACAATATAAATACAACTATAAACATAACGTCCCAATTTAAAAGACAAAAGAGTCACTGTTTGACATTAACCCATATCATAAAGTTCCCAGAGCGCAGGGACTACATTGTTTAATTTTCACAGCTGTCAACATAGCTTCTGTTTCTTCCTCAATCATTTCCTATAAATAAAGAATTTATTTTAAAAAAATCTTTCGATTTAGCATTGCACACAATCTGGTAAACTGTGATGTGCATGTTTATTTTTTTAACTGGACTTCTGTTCAGTATTCATTACTAAAATTCCTTCTTTGTGACTGTCAGCCACAGGCATATGACCATCCAAAAAGTGAAGTGGTAACTTAAGGCAGGAAATGAGAGTTCTTTTCAGCAATGTTGAGTTAATATTTAACAGCCAGCTGGTAGCATTTCAAAATGAGAAAATTGAGAAATGTTCACTTGAGAATTCTTGCATATTGCCTAAATTTGACGACAACTAAGAAGTATGAGAGGCTCACAAGTAAGCTTAACGATGTACTGAATGTCCCACATTTAGTGTCAATGGCCCATTTATGAGATTAGCACTACTATTGTTCCCTCAGGTTTACTCTACTTTTCCTGCAACAGTGCTATGAGTACCACATTGTAATATATTCATTGTAGATAGGTATAGGTTTAAACATAAGAAATATTAATTGCACCCAAAGCCCCATTTGCAATGTTATCTGCAGCGCTGACATTATAAATAGCTGCTGTCATCCACATCTGAGCTATTTGACCTCTTCTGTTTAACAGTAGAAGATTTTGAAGCGATGATATTCATTGTCATTGATGCATTACTGAGGTTCACAGACCAACAATTAGCAGATTTATTTCTTGCAATAATGAAGAGCTGGAGAACCTCTTAGCCCTTGTACACACTGTTGGACATTCCGACAACAAAATCCGTCAGATTTTTTCAGACGGATTTTGTCCAAAACTGGTGTTGCATACACACGGTCAGACAAAGTTGTCAGAAAATCCAATCATTCTTAACATGATGACGTTATTTAGTTACGACGGGACTACGTTCACGCTAGTAGCCAATAGCTTTGGTCTAGGAATTTGATCTGAGCATGCGCGGCACTTGGTCTGATCGGAATTCTCTACAAACGATCGGACAAAGTCCGATTGGATCATGTTGTCGGTAAATTTTTATATCCAGCTCTCAAACTTTGTTGGTCAGACATTCTGATGGAAAAAGTCAGATGAAGCCCACACACGGTCGGATTATCCGACAACACGGTCTGATCAGACATTTTCCGTCGGAATGTCCGACCGTGTGTACAAGGGCTTAGTGATAACAGTGGATATTGGAACTTTTAACTTACTCACAGCACGTTAGAATGGACAGTAAGTTCAGATATAAAAATAATTAAAAGAATAAGGAAATGGGGCATACTTAACATACTTGACATGACATGGCGGAAACCTTATAATAACTTTCTGGTCTTAGGGACCCCAGCTAATATTTACTATATCTAAAGTATAGCTCACAGTATATTAGCCTGATGGTCAGTGGAAAGAATGCTCCTTACATTTGTGACCAATAGGATGAATCCCCCATTATAGGTAAAAAATCATTAGTTTTAAGGGTTACTTTAATGAGAAGAAGAATTTGTTCATTGCTCAAGGAACCCCTGGATGAACTCTGGCTGAGAAAAGCTTCGACAGACACCATAAGCCTTCAATGACAGATTCTAACTTAATTCATTTGGATTTTCGGACGAATGCAATTTTTTAACGAAAAACGAAATAAATAAAAACGAATTTCGGGAGTAACTAAATAAATAAATTTTTCGGACGAAAACGAAATTCCGAACGAAATATTTCAGTGTGCACGTGTCTATAAGCCCTTGTACACACGGCCGGAGATTCCGACGGAATGTGTCCTATCGGACCGTTTTGTCGGATATTCCGACTGTGTGTGGTCTCCATCGGACTGTTTCCGTCAGAGTATCCGACGGACCAACTTTTCCAACTTGCCGGTAAAATTTTCCGACAAAATGCTCCGATCGGACATACTCCGATCATGTGTAGCCTACCCCGAAGGACAAAGTGCCACGCATGCTCAGATCAAATTCCTAGACCAAAGCTATTGGCTACTAGCCTGAACGTAGTCCCATCGTAACGAAATAACGTCATCACGTTATGTACAATCGGATTTTCCGACAATTTAGTCCGACCGTGTGTATGCAACATCACTTCCGGACCTCTTCCGGAATTAATCCGTCGGAATTACTCCGACGGAATTGGTTGTCGGAATCTCCGACCGTGTGTACAAGGGTTTAGACACAACTCATCGGGGCTAGTTGCATGTTCTAGCATATTTCAAAGCCATCTCATTGCACTTTCAGAGAGTTAAAATTACTGTGCAAATGGAACCTCGCCCTTTCGCAATCTGATTTGCTCTGTTCTGGAGATTAGAGGATGATATTATGCAGACCCATGCTAGTACTAGCTGTAAAAAAAAAAAAAAAAACTTAAAGGAAAACTCATTTCAGATAAACATGGGGACTGCCACTGCTGAACCCTCCAACTGAAGGTCAACATACCATCCAAGTAAGTAGTTTTTTCAGGGCAGCAGTGGCAGCCCTGTGTTTTTCTCATGACAAGTGTGCTTTGTTAATCTTTAATAATTGCATACCTGGAATAAATTGTGATCTTTATATCCACCCAGAGCTCAGTGTTATATACACAAAGTATTGTTAAATGCAAACTAAGCATACCTTGACAAAAACAAAATGAATAGATCCTTGTGGAAATGTCACGATAAGAGTTGCTGTGGATTCATTACAAGTGCCGTTTCCCGTAGTGGTTTCCGGGTTCAAATTAAAATACCATTTGACCTGTGAAAAACAAGTATGAGAGCTTCTGTAAATGACTGAAATGTTAGCACATTAATTCTCATAAAGTTAATAAAGATGGTAAGGGTTTTCAATGAAAACAAGAATGAGAACATCATTTAATGACTGCGAACACAATACCAGATGATCATAGTCCCTCTATTGCTTTGAACCGTGCCAAAAACAAACAACAAGCCTACCAAAACAGGAAACCTCTTCAAAATGTAAAGCAAGTTATATGCATGTAATAGAAGTTACATACTTCTGTCTCTACTGCTGAAACGTTTATGTTTATAAGGTATAGACAGGCTTTAATTGTTTTTTTTTTCCTTTAAACAAATACATGGGAATTCATAAAGGCTGTCATAGACATCCTTTAGAATTTAATCGGTGCTTGCATCTAATACACAGTATGCGCATGTCATGGACAGGTACTGTACATGGATCTGTCCATGCCTGTACTGGAGTAGGAACTGAGAGACTACTTCCTCATTAGGGTCTCTTCACTTTTGACATACATGACAGCTTTCCAGCACAAGCATCACCCACTCTGTACACCAGCTCAGAGTTGATCTTAAAATTGTTGTAATATGTAAACCTCAGACATGAAATATGAACAAAGCATTTCCCTCTATATTGTGTACTTGTCTCAATTATGAGCACCAAGTGTAATTTCTGTCTGCTGCTTCATTCCTATGCTATTAGCATGAGTCCCTTCTGACAAGTTTCCTGACACCAAGAAAAAACATGGGGACAGGGGAGGGAACTCCAACAGATTGACAGCCTCATCTCTGTTCCTGTGAGCTGTGTGGAGGGGGGTGTCCATTTCCTCCAATTAGCTCTCAGAGCTCTCCTCACTGAACTTTGCAGAGTGTAATTTCAGATCTTCACCCCCTTTTTTCTGAACTCTCAGATAAGCTTTATAAATTCAGCACTTTGAATGGATTGTAGAAGAGAGTGCTGCAGGTAAACAAGTACAACTTATGTAGGAAGATTTGTTTAATCTGAGGCCAGCCACTTCACAGGATATACCGTATGCAAGGGTTTACAACCACATTAATTACCACCAGTTTCCTAATCTGGGAACTGGCGGTAACTAATTTGATGCTGACATAGCGACAGATGCTTAAAGTGGTAGTAGTAAGAACTGGTAGTAAGAACTACCTGAGTTTGCCGCAGGTGTTGGTAATGTTACTGTCACTAGTGAAAATGTATGCTGAATTGGTAGGCAGTTCTTAAAATAACTACTGACAGAAAAATGCTATTAGGACTTTTTTAAATTCCCCTGATAGAATAGATAATCTTCATGTAATCCTAACAATGTATGTTTATAAATTACAAACCTTGCTTCTGTGTGTAGCTCCCTCGTAGTTAGGTTTCTGACAAATTTAGTTTTGGCTTCTGCAGTAATCACAAGAGCAGTGACTATTTGGTTAGGTCTGCTCCTAGCTTCACAGGCTGACAGTTTGATTATTTCCCCTGCCTCTAGATAAAGTTTCTAGAGCTTAGGGCAGGAGAATTCAAATGTTCAGTCTGCATATTCAGCAGGGCTTAGCCAGTCCCTGGGGAGGTATGCCCAGATGGAGCTGGATTGCTGGTAAATAGTCTAGAACCCAGGAGCTGAGGAGTTGGTCTTTTTTTCCCCTTGTGGGAAGAGATTGGTGAGTTGAGAGGAGAGGGGCTGCTTCCCCCTGGTGCCCCATAGACAGAATACTGAATTACTTTTGCAAGAGGCTGCACCTATGGACTGTCTATGTACCAGGATCCAGGGGGTAAAGCCTCTACTTATGTTCATACTGCTTCATGGTCCCCAACTCTACTAGCAATACCTTTAATTTTAGAAGTATACTGCATCACCCCAAATATCCTCCCAAGTTTCTACTAGCAAATAAACTTCCAAAAGACAACCCCAAGACTGATTAATGAGCCAAAGGAAACAAATGGGGTGTCAGACTAAGTGCAGCAATAAAAACACTTGGATTTATTATAGGCACTATGAATTGGCAACTCACATTTGGTGAATAAAAAGTGGGCATGTGAATAAGTCCATAGCCAGGCTCCATTGTTCCCCCGGGTTAGAAGCAGATCAGTGTCCCATTGTGAGATGTGTTAGCTGTGGTAGCTGGAGCTGTGGGAAGCAACCGGCAGGTGGAAACCAGTGTGGAACGCACATGGCGTCAGGTTGGAAATTATGTCAGCAGGGGGGAGCGTGGTGCTGTGGATAGTGGGTAGTAAGGCATTTCAAAACTTCCTGTTTCTTTGTCGAGGTCTCGTAACGCGTTTCAAAATGTTTTACCGCCCACTATCAATGGCTTCACGCTCCCCCACTGACGTCTGTTCTGGGCTGACGCCATCTGCGTTCCATGTTGGTTTCCATGAGCTGGTTGCTTCCACAGCTCTGGCTACCATGGCTAATACCACTCATGATAGGACACTGACCTGCTTCTACCCCGGGGAACATCTGAGCCTGGCCATGGAGTTATGCACATGTCTACTTTTTATTCACCAAATGTAAGTTTCCGATTCATAGTTCCTATAATATATCCAAGTGTTTTTATCGTTGCACCTATCCTGGCACCCTTTCCTTTGGTATCCACAGAGTTGCTTCACTTCAAGGGTGCTGCCGCAGGTACTCAGTTTCACGATTCGTCCACTTATTCTGATCTCATATGGATTTATATGAACTTATGCAGATCTTTTGTTCTAATACCCCTCCAGCACCATTTGATTGCTTGGTGATTAATGAGACACAGTGAATGTTCTATTGTTGCTGTGTTCCTGGCTGCTTCTGCACTATTCGGGAAATATCTTTTCTAAAAGGCTGCACCTCATACAGGGGTAGTGCTGTATGTGCATAGTTTTTACTTATTAAGTGTGTACCTAGGCAAAGCCATATTTGCTTATTACATAGGCAGGTTTTGCTTCCTGTTTTGCTTCTTGCCTGGCAATGCTACACAATGGTTTTGCTCAACTGTCTTTGTGGATGACATCTTGACTTAACTGCATAATCTACAAAGGTAAACAACACGCTAATGTATTCAATTGCTACATGAGTATCTGCTATTATTTTGGCTACTCTGCATAATAAAATGAAGGCGAGTGTGTAGGTTCTCTTACCTAAGGAAGAACAAACATGATCAGCTGAAAAGCCAATAAAACCAATTGACAGAGTCCTGAGAATGAGCAGACGATTTGCTGCTAGCCATCAATATGATTATTTACTGCTGTATTCAACACCAGTGATATGCCATTATCCAATTTTTTTAACTCTAGAACTAATGGCATATTAAAATATTAAGGAGCTATATTCCACCCTTTATCACTGTATAGCTGGAAGGATTAAGCTAATGACCACAGTTGTATAAAAGAGGTCAGAAATGCTTTTAGGTACCAAAAAATTAGACAGCATATCAGTAACAGATTACCGGGAGATCATTAACATGAATGGGGGGCCAGAATAGCTACTTAGTCTGTCGTTTGCTCCTCCATTAGCCCACGTACACACGGTCAGGGATTTTGCCAACCAAATCCGTCGGATTTTGCCCGTCGGATTTAGTCCGACGGATTGTGTCCGAAACTGTTGCATACACACGGTCGGGCCAAGTTGGCAAAAAAAACGATCTTTCAGAACGTGATGACGTAATTTCGTTACGATGGGACTACATTCAGGCTAGTAGCCAATAGCTTTGATGTAGGAATTTGATCTGAGCATGCGTGGCACATGGTCCGATCAAAATTCGCTACACATGATCAGATTAGGTCCGTCCGGCCCAGTTGGTCAGGGAAATATTTCCAACATGTTGGAAAATTGGGTCGGACGGAGATTCGGACAGAATCAGTCCGATGCATACCACACACAGTCTGATTATCTGACGACACCGTCCGATAAGACTCATTCCGACAGATTCTCCGACCGTGTGTACAAGGGCTTAGGCCGCGTACACACGGGCGGACTGTCTGCCGAAACTAAGTTCGTCAAACAGTCCGCTCACACTTTTGAATGAACGAACTTGCCCACACACGGCACTTTTTGAGCGGACTAAGTTCGTCGTACTAAGTCCGCGCAACTTTTGAAATGAACGGACTCGCCCACACACGAGGAGGAAAGTCCGCTCATTTCGAGCGCGTGTCAAGGTAGGCTCCGCCGCCTGGAATCAACTTAAAGGGGAACCCCAACGCCGAAAAAAATCGGCGTGGGGGTTCCCCCAAAGTCCACAACAGACCCTTGTCCGAGCACGCTACCCAGCCGGCCAGGAAAGGGGGGCGAGCGAGCGCGCCCCCCTCCTGAGCCGTACCAGGCCGCGTGCCCTCAATATGGGGGGTGCCTTGGGGAAGGGGGGGCCGCGCGGCCCCCCCACCCCAAAGCACCTTGTCCCCATGTTGATGAGGACAAGGGCCTCTTCCCGACAACCCTGGCCGTTGGTTGTCGGGGTCTGCGGGCGGGGGGCTTATCGGAATCCGGGAGCCCCCTTTAATAAGGGGGCCCCCGGATACCGGCCCCCCACCCTATGTGAATGAGTATGGGGTACAATGTACCCCTACCCATTCACCTGTAAAATAAAAGTACCCAAAAAAAAACACAACACACGAGATAAAATATTTTATTGCACAGCTCCGGGGGTCTTCCGTCTTCGGGGGTCTTCTCGCCGGACTCCTCCGCTATCTTCTTGTAGCTCTTTTGCTAGCGGAGGAGTCCGGCTTTCTTCCTCCCCGCCGCCGGCCTCTTCTCCCGACTTCGGGGGTCTTGTCCCCCTCTTCGGTTCTTCTGTCGGGCCACCGCGCCTTCTTATAGCTCTTTTGCAGGCGGTGGCCCGGTCTTCTGTCGCCGCTGTCGCCGTCGCCTTCCGTTCTTCTTCTTCTTCTTCTTCTTCTCCAGGAGATGTTGACACGTCGCTCTCTCTGGCCGGAATGCCAGAGCCGCGCTGCGCGGCCACTTATATAGTGACAATGGGGCGGTGTCACATGGTATATGTCACATGGGTTGGTCACATGGTGACCCCGCCCCCTTACGATGTCATAGTCCCCATGTGACATCAACCCATGTGACCAACCCATGTGACATATACCATGTGACACCGCCCCATTGTCACTATATAAGTGGCCGCGCAGCGCGGCTCTGGCATTCCGGCCGGAGAGAGCGACGTGTCAACATCTCCTGGAGAAGAAGAAGAAGAAGAAGAAGAAGAAGAAGAAGAAGAAGAAGAAGAAGAAGAAGAAGAAGAAGAAGAAGAAGAAGAAGAAGAAGAACGGAAGGCGACGGCGACAGCGGCGACAGAAGAACCGAAGAGAGGGACAAGACCCCCGAAGTCGGGAGAAGAGGCCGGCGGCGGGGAGGAAGAAAGCCGGACTCCTCTGCTAGCAAAAGAGCTACAAGAAGATAGCGGAGGAGTCCGGCGAGAAGACCCCCGAAGACGGAAGACCCCCGGAGCTGTGCAATAAAATATTTTATCTCGTGTGTTGTGTTTTTTTTTGGGTACTTTTATTTTACAGGTGAATGGGTAGGGGTACATTGTACCCCATACTCATTCACATAGGGTGGGGGGCCGGTATCCGGGGGCCCCCTTATTAAAGGGGGCTCCCGGATTCCGATAAGCCCCCCGCCCGCAGACCCCGACAACCAACGGCCAGGGTTGTCGGGAAAAGGCCCTTGTCCTCATCAACATGGGGACAAGGTGCTTTGGGGTGGGGGGGCCGCGTGGCCCCCCCTTCCCCAAGGCACCCCCCATGTTGAGGGCACGCGGCCTGGTACGGCTCAGGAGGGGGGGGCGCGCTCGCTCGCCCCCCTTTCCTGGCTGGCCGGGTAGCGTGCTCGGACAAGGGTCTGTTGTGGACTTTGGGGGGACCCCCACGCCGATTTTTTTCAGCGTTGGAGTTCCCCTTTAAGTCCATACCAGGCGGCGGAGCCCGCGACGTCTCCTTCGCGGGCCCCGCCTACCTGGAGACGCACTTGAAATGAGCGGACTTTTCTCCGGGCGGGAACAGTCCGCTCATTTCGAAAGTACAGCGGACTGGCCCACACACGGGCGGACTGTCCGCTGAAACTAAGTTTCAGCGAACAGTTTTACGGAAATTCGTCAAACAGTCCGCTGAAACTGTCCGCTGAAGCCCACACACGAGGGGACTGTCCGCTGAAACACTGTTCAGCGGACAAAGTTGGGTGAACAGTCCGCCCGTGTGTACGCGGCCTTAGAGTTGCCATTGGTTATTTAAAGTCCAACTCTTGACAATATATTTTGTTTTTTAATTTAATTGGGCCTCCATTGAGGCTACAAAAAAAAGAAGCTCAAACTACAATTCTCAATCTGAAGCAATCCCCTACAGTATGTATTTCACCACAAAATATCCTCAGACTTCACAGGGCATCATTTAACTTAGAAGACAGGGGATATGCTATGAATGAATGGACTACATGGCTCTACTCAGCCAGGGGAATCAAAAGAAAGCAGCACTGACATCATGTAAGGCAAATAATGTTCTGTACAAAGCCCCGTACACACGATCGGATTTTCCCACAACAAATGTTGGATGTGAGCTTGTTGGCTGAAAGTCCGACCGTGTGTATGCTCCATCGAAGATTTGTCGTCGGACTTTCCGCCAACAAATGTTGGCTAACAAGTTCTCAAATTTTCCGCCAACAGAACTTTGTTGCCGGAATTTCCGATTGTGTGTACACAAGTCCGACGGACAAAAGTTCACATGTGCTCGAAATCAAGCAGAAGGAGCTGCACTGGTTAGTGAACTTCCTTTTTCTTGGCTCGTTGTACATCTTATAACATTTGTGTGACCGTGTGTATGCAAGACAAGTTGGAGCCAACATTCTTCTAACAAATATCTATGGTTTTGTTGTCGGAAAGTCCGATCGTGTGTGCGAGGCATTCGAATATTCCCTAAACAAAATAAGCATTATAGTCTGCTTATGTTGACCATTGGAACACGTTTTAAAAAAAAAATAAAAAATAGTTTTACTTATAAATATATTATCTTTTAACATAAGCTGGACTTTTGCTAGAGATGAAGGAAAACTGGTCAGATAGTGCAGCTTTATAAAGACATGGCATACCTTTGCATCTTTGTTTTGCATTACTGCTGTTGAATTATCCAGTTCAAATGCGAGACCCATGTCTGCAATTATACATGTCATGCTACCATTTGTCACTTTGTACTCTTTGCTTTTTGGTGGTGAAGGCTTTGTTGGTAGAATTGGCGACGTAGTATGTGCTGTTGTTGGATGTGTTGTGGTATTGGTGGATGCATGTGAGGTCGTATTTGAAGATGTGTGTGTTGTGTTTGAGGTTGCATGTGGTGTTGAGTGTGTTGTACTGGAAGACGTGTGTGCTGTAGAAGACGATTTTTTTTTATTTATTGTGCTGCTGGACGATTCTGGTGCCTTAGAAGTTGCTGACTGAACAATTATGGATTGTTGTGCATATATGTCAACCATGAATATTCCTAAAAAAGAAAACAAGAAAGATAATGTTAAATATTAAACATGTAGACACAAATAATATCATATAAAAAGTCAGGCAAAATTTAAAAAAGAAATGAGAGGAAAAATATGACGTCAACATCTTGTAAAGGCAGGTCTCATGTAATTAAATGATACCCAACCCTTATGGGCTCACCAACAATTCTGTACATTATGAATACATATAATTTGTTTGATTTCAAATGAAAGGAGGTGGAAATTATGCTGTATGTATTCTTTCTTAGCACTTCTAGTTCCTGTGTTGCAGGCTGAGCTCATAAAGTTTCAGCATCAGATATCTTATTATAAGTAACAAATGATACATTATTACAAATAACTCTGGGACTCCTCTGCCCCACCCCTTATTACATTTTAGATGTGATATAGCCTTCAAATTATGCATTATTACAAGGAACTATGGGGCCCCTCGACCCCACCCCTTATTATATTGTAAATGTGATATAGTCTTTTTTGTTTATTAACTGTTTATGCAAATGTTAAAATGTTATGTCCAGTTAATTCATGCAACAGTGCATCTAAGTAAGTAAGTCGCTCTACCTGTCTGCAATTTCACACCTGACTCCTCATACCCTCTGGTAACTGCATAGCCCTTACCTGCAACACAAAGTCGCTCTACCTGTCTGC
Organism: Lithobates pipiens; assembly: GCF_037356315.1. Taxonomy (NCBI): domain Eukaryota; kingdom Metazoa; phylum Chordata; class Amphibia; order Anura; family Ranidae; genus Lithobates; species Lithobates pipiens. Next base: position 400,623,445 of record NW_027507758.1, on the reverse strand, counting down.
GATTTCCTACCTGACTCTTCATACCCTCTGGTAACTGCATAGACTGCACTCTTCTTTTATACACTGGACTAAATTGCCTAACTGAACTCTTATGCTGCGTACACGTGACCGGACTTTTCGACGGATTAGGTCCGACGGTCTTCCCGACGGACTTTTGGCGTAGTTCCGAAGGACTTTCCGAATGAACGGACTTGGCCACATACAAGCACACCAAAGTCCGACGGATTTGAACGTGATGACGTACGACCTGACTAAAATACCTCATGGACAACAACCTTCTCGACCCTCTACAGTCTGGCTTCCGCCCACAACATTCTACTGATACTGCCCTACTAAAACTCACCAATGACCTACTAACTGCTAAAACCAATGGGCACTACTCCATACGCATACTTTTAGACCTCCCTGCTGCCTTTGACACGGTTGACCACCTGCTCCTCCTCAGCAAATTACACTCCCTTGGCCTCCGTGATTCTGCTTTATCCTGGTTTTCCCCCTACCTATCTCAGCGCACTTTCAGTGTCACTTACAACTCCATCTCCTCCGCTCCCCTTCATCTTTCTGTTGGGGTAGCCCAAGGTTCCGTCCTTGGGCCCCTCTTATTCTCACTCTATACCTCTTCCCTGGGCCAGTTGATAACCACCCATGGTTTCCAATACCACCTCTATGCCGACAACACCCAGATCTATCTCTCCACTCCTCAACTCACCCCCTCGATCTCCTCACAGATCTCAAACTTACTGAATGACATATCAGTATGGATGTCACACCACTTCCTCAAACTCAATCTTTCTAAAACTGAGCTTGTTATATTTCCTCCTTCACGTTCCCCCCGTGACTTCACCATTAATATCAACAACACACTGTCATGGTTATGCAGTGATCTTCCTGTGTTTGCTTACCTCCCCTCATGTCTTCAGACTAGAGGCCAGCCACTTCCACCTGGTGGTTTTTATAACTTCTCCTCTAAGCATGGCTCCACCCCAGGCCCTATCAGGGAGCCCTATATTAACCTGTGCACTGCAGGCCATCAGTGCTGATCAACCATTGTGTATTCCTTTGTGTGTTAGCTTCTTGTTTCCTTCTGTGTGCTCTGTTACTGTTTTCCGTTACCGACTTTGGCGTGTTTTGACTATCCCTGTTTGCCTGTGATCCTGACCTTTTGGCGTGTCCCTGACTATTCTTGTCTGCTTGTGGCCCCGACCTTGGCTTTGACCCTCACCATCCCTATCCTCCTGTTGCCTACTGTGGGTGTGAGCTGGGGGACCCTGGGCGTCGCGACCTGGAGCCAGTTGCAGCCAAGTCCATCCTCACCACCAGAGGCGCTGGTGAACACCTGCTGGCTCTTAGACTCCGCGCCCCAGGGAATCTTACGCTCTAACCCCAGTGGGATCTGTCCCCCGTCTGCAGCAGTCAGCTGTAGGGTCCACAACCTTGCGGTGCACTCCTGATCCTACGGTGTGCACCTGTCACCTCGCCTCAAGGTGACCTGACAGTTTGATCAGCCATGGACCCGGCTGACGTGCCGCTTCCTGCAGATGATCCATTGCAGAGCTTAGTTCACAGACTTGAGACCCAAGAATCGCATCAGACCCAGGTGATGCGATTCCTTCAGGATTTGGCATCCCCTTTTGAACAGGTTCAGGCCTCATTAGGACCCCCGGTTCAACAACCTCAACTGCTATCTGCCGCTGCACCTATCGCATCAGTCGCAGCCACACATTCATTACAACTACCAGCTCCAGTCCGTTTCTCTGGGGACTCCAAGGCTTGCAGGGGGTTCCTTAGCCAGTGCACAATTCATTTTGAACTTCTGCCCCAAAACTTCCTGTCCGATCGGGCAAAAGTCGCATATATCATATCCCTCCTGTCTGGCGAGGCGTTAGCCTGGGCCGCCCCTCTGTGGGAACTGAATGATCCAGTGGTTTCTATCCTGTCTGATTTCTTGAAACTTTTTTGGAATATCTTCGAGGAACCGGGTCGTGTCTCCTCAGCGGCTAGCGCTCTTTTACGTCTCCGTCAAGAGTCTGTGTTTGTGGGACAGTATGCTCTTCAGTTCCGTATCCTCACAGCTAAATTGAGCTGGAATAATGAGGCCCTAGTTGCAACCTTTTTACATGGCCTCTCTGATAGAGTGAAGGATGAATTAGCAGGAAGATCCCTTCCTGCTGATCTGGACAGTGTCATCACCTTGTGTAACCAGATCGATATTTGCTTTCAGGAGAGGGCCCTGGAAAAAAGACGCCAGCACTCCCCGTTCTTTAGGCAGCCTGAGCCCCCAGTCCCTTCTCTTCGATCCAAGGAGCACCCCCTGCCTGCTTAAGGAACCTATGCAGTTGGGCCGGACAAAGTTATCTCCCGAAGAACGTGCTAGGCGCAGAACTCTGGGCCTATGCCTCTATTGTGGGGCCAAAGGTGATTTCCGTGATACTTGTTCTCTTCGTCCGGAAAAACGCTCAGGGCCAATACTTCTGGAAGGTGGAGTATTAGACCCTGAAATATCACCTTCACCTTCTCGTCTTCTCCTTTCCGTGTTGCTTCATGTCGGTGCTTCCTCTCGTTCGGTCTCAGCACATCTGGATTCCGGAGCTGCTGCCAATTTCATGGATTGGGAAACTGCATCCTCCATGAGACTTACCCTTTTGCCCCTTACAACGCCCTTGGTGGTCTTGGTGATTGATGGCACTGTTCTCCCAGGGGGCCCTATCTGCTTCCAGACTCTTCCTGTTAAGATGTCAGTAGGGACACTCCACCATGAGTGGATATCCTTCCTTGTCTTACCTAAGGCTTCATCTCCTATCATATTAGGTCTTCCTTAGTTACGACTCCATTCTCCACACGTTGACTGGTCTGCCGGTCAGGTCCTGGCTTGGGGTTCCTCCTGTTCCTCTTCCTGCCTACTCAAGGGTACCCCAAAGGAGAAATTTCCTGTTACCACCATCCCAGTATCTTCTGCTCTTCCCGCTGTATATAGCGATCTCTGGGATGCGTCCTGCAATAGTCGGACTGATGCACTCTCTAGGTCATGTGGTACTCTTGATGAGGGGCCCACCTATGAACCTGAGTCGATCATTCACTCCAGTTCGCATAACCATTTACCTTTGCCTGTCCCTAATTTCCCTTGGATGCACAGCCAGACTAACTTGTCTGCAAGTTCCACAGTTGCTATGCCCTGTGATGCGATTGAGATGGTCGCTACACCTGACAATAATATTCAGTCGACCTCTGCACCAGTTATGCCAGTCCAGCCCATGCCCAATGAGCTTCTTGCTTCTTGTTTAGCACCTTCGGTGACCTGGCCTCACCCTACTGCTACTATGTCCGTTCAAACCCGTTTAAGAGGCTCAATCCATCCTTTGGATAGAATACCTCATTCGGTCAGGAGGGGTTTTCAATCTTTTTCTCAGGGTTCTCTGCATTCTGTTTGTGTTGCAGCTACCCAGCATGACTCTTGTGACATGTCACTTTCTAACCAACATGACCTCAGGGATCCACTGACCTCTGCCCAGTCTGGTGGTCCTGTTATGGATGCCCAGCTCATCTTTAAGGGTGTGGGGGTCCCTGTTCAGACTCCTGATCTTCTCATGCCCTTACCCATTCCTAAACAGCCTTTTGTCCTCAAGTCCTCTCGTCCTCTCCCTACCTCTGTTTTGGACTCTGAGGATAATCTAAAATACGAGGTTAGTCAAGTTTTGGATTCCAGACTCCGTAACGGCATTCTTCATTACCTCGTACCTTGGAAAGGGTTGGGTCCTGAGGAGAGGTCTTGGATCACTGCATCTGAGGTCTTTGCTCCCTGTCTGTTAAGGAGGTTCCATCTGGAGTTTCCCTTTAAGCCTGGACCCAGGCGGGGGAGGGGGAGGCCTCGTAAGAGGGAGGGTACTGTCATGGTTATGCAGTGATCTTCCTGTGTTTGCTTACCTCCCCTCATGTCTTCAGACTAGAGGCCAGCCACTTCCACCTGGTGGTTTTTATAACCTCTCCTCTAAGCATGGCTCCACCCCAGGCCCTATCAGGGAGCCCTATATTAACCTGTGCACTGCAGGCCATCAGGGCTGATCAACCATTGTGTATTCCTTTGTGTGTTAGCTTCCTGTTTCCTGCCGTGTGCTCTGCTACTGTTTTCCGTTACCGACTTTGGCGTGTTTTGACTATGCCTGTTTGCCTTTGATCCTGACCTTTTGGCGTGTCCCAGACTATTCTTGTCTGCTTGTGGCCCGACCTTGGCTTTGTCCCTCACCATCCCTATCCTCCTGTTGCCTACTGTGGGTGTGAGCTGGAGGACCCTGGGGGTCGCGACCTGGAGCCAGTTGCAGCCAAGTCCATCCTCACCACCAGAGGCGCTGGTGAACACCTGCTGGCTCTTAGACTCCACGCCCCAGGGAATCTTACGCTCTAACCCCAGTGGGATCTGTCCCTTGTCTGCAGCAGTGAGCTGTAGGGTCCACAACCTTGTGGTGCACTCCTGATCCTACGGTGTGCACCTGTCACCTCGCCTCAAGGTGACCTGACACACAACCATTGGTCCCTCCACATATGCCAGGATCCTGAGTGAGTGTAATCCTTGACTCTGACCTCTCCTTCAGCCCCCATATCCAATCACTGGCTAAATCCTGCCATCTTCACCTCCGCAATATCTCCAGAATTTGACCCTTCCTGACTAATGACACCACAAAGCAACTCGTTCACTCCTTGATTATTTCCCGCCTTGACTACTGCAGCTCTCTCCTTAATGGCCTGCCCTTAAGCAGGCTATCCCCCTTCAGTCACTGGCTCCCCCTACCCCACTGTATAAAATTCAAGATGCTAACCATAACATACAAAGCCATCTACAACATCGCCCCCATCTACGTCACCAACCTCATCTGCAGATATTGCCCAAATCGTCCCCTCCACAACTCCCAGGACCTCCTGCTTTCTAGCTCACTTGTTACTTCCTCCCATGTTTGCCTTCAAGACTTCTCCAGAGCCTCTCTCATCCAATGGAACTCCCTGCCCCAGTCTGTTCAATCGGCCCTTACCCAGTCCACCTTTAGAAGATCCCTGAAAACTCATTTATTGAGGGAAGTCTATCCCACACCCACTTAACAACTGTCCCCGTGCCCCCCCCCCCCCATCAAATCATTCTCTGCAGCTATTACCTTACCAACACCCCCCCCCCCCCCTTTAGAACGTAAGCTCTATGAGCAGGGCCCTCCTGTACCTTTTGTATTGAATTTTACTGTAATTGTGTTGTCCCCCCCATACATTGTAAAACACTGCATAAACTGTGCTATATAAATGTAATAAGAAAGTTCATAGCCAGTAGTCGATAGCCTACTATCGACCACTGTCGGACTAGCATACAGACGAATGGATTTTTCCGACTCGAGTCCATCAGAAAGATTTGAAACATGTTTTATTTCTAGGTCAGTTGCACTTTTGGGGAAAAAAAATCAGCTGGAGCCCATACACGATCGTAATATCCAACGGATTCATTCCGTCTAACCTAGATGGTCAAAAAGTCCGGTCGTGTGTACGCGGCATAATTCTGCCTTACTAAGAATTTGAATCTGCTATCTATACTTGCTTGTTTGTTTATTTTTGAAAGTGACACTTATTTTGTATTAAGCTGCCTTGGACAAGATCAAACATTTAACCTTATCCTGTTGCCCCCTCTTGCATTGCACTCTGTCCAGGCCAGTTGTAAACCCCACCCACCCACAAGCCTGGTTTTATCAGCTCCTAATTGAATAATTGTGAATCTTCCCCCCACACCATCTCTGTATAAATGTAGTTAATTTCTTGGGATGGCTGGTGAAGGTTTGAGCTGGCCACTCCTTGCGCAAAGTGTCCCTCTGGCAACAAGTGTTTGGCACTTGTACAGGGGCACTTTGACTAATGCCACGTACACATGACCAGACTATTCGACGGACCAGGTCTGACGGAATGAATCCGTGGGGTATTACGTTCGTGTATGGGCTCCAGCGGACTTTTTTTCCCCAAAAGTCAGACGGACCTAGAAATAAAACATGTTTCAAATTCGTCTGTATGCTAATCCGATGGATGAAAACCGACGCTATGGCAGCTTTTGGCTACTGGCTATGAACTTCCTTATTCTAGTCCAGTGGTACGTCATCACGTTCTAATCCATCAGACTTTGGTGTGCTTGTGTGTGGCCAAATCCGTTCAGAAAGTCCGTCGGAACTCTGCCGAAAGTCTGTCAGGAAGACCGTCGAACCTAGCCTGTCGTGTGTACGCGCCATTAGGCACGGCTACAAAAAAGTAAGTACAGACATTAGTGTTCAACACCTATTTTACACAAAATTCCCCTTCATCCTCTAACTTTCCTCAGCCTTCCTTCTATTCCCATCTCCCCACCCTCCAACATGCTTACACCAATCTTTGCTATAACATCCTCTCTCCTCAAACTCTCATGTCTTTATCCCCCCTTTCCAGCCCCCAACCTGTACATATCTCCTTCACTTCTGCCCACTCAATATTACTGCACTTATCACCTCCTGATCATTCTAAGCCCACACAGTACCACCACTTCCACTACACTGCCCTCCTATAAATCCCACTCCCATCTTACCACCCTCAACCTCCTCCTACTACTTCTAATGTCTGGGGACATCGCACCAAACCCCAGCCCTCCCACAGACAATTCCCACCCCCAAAACTCGCTGTCTACCTCCTCCAATAGTAGTTGTAACTCCCACCTTCTCACCCCAATTCCCCTGATTCCACAAGTCAGCCCCCCTCTTTCATGTGCCCTCTGGAATGCCCGCTCGGTTGTCAACAAACTAGCTTCTGTCAATGGCCTTTTCCTTGCCAAATCCCTTAATCAATTTGCTATTGCCTAAACTTGGCTCCAGGAATTTGACACTACCTCTCCAGCTGCCCTGTGCCACAATGGCCTCCTCTGGACTCACTCCACCAGACCCAGTGGATGAAAAGGAGGTGGTGTCTGACTTCTCCTCTCCCCACAATGCACCTTCCCGGTTCTTCCCACACCTCCCTCTCTTTCCCCCTGCTCTTTCAAAGTCCACTGAATTAGTCTTTTTTCTCCAGCTTGTCTGAGGGTTGCAGTCATTTATCGGCCTCCTGGACCAGTGTCACACTTTCTAGATGACTTCTCTGCATGGCTACCCTACATTCTCTCCTCTGAAGTACCTGTCCTCATCCTAGGTGACTTTAACATTCCAATCAATGTTAATACTGCAACCACTTCTCAACTGCTTAACATAACCTCCTCTTTTAACCTAACACAATAACCAAAAACACAATACTCTCGACTTTGTATTCTCCCAACACTCCCTTTCCTCTCTCTGATCACAGCCTTATCTGTTTTACACTCTCCATGTCTCCTACCTCCCATGCTGCCAACCCACAAACCACTACCCGCAGAAACCTTCGCAACCTTAACCCTTCCCTTCTTCATTCTGCTACTGATGGCCTTTAAAAAAAAAAATCGCACCCTTGTCCTGCCCAGACCTAACCACTTCCATCTACAACAACATGCTGTCATCCTCCCTAGATGTACTTGCTCCTCTTTCTACACGCAGAACCAGGTCCCATCTGCCACAACCCTGGCAAACAGATGACACCAGAAGTCTCAAGAGATGCAGCCATGCTCTTGAGCGAGTAAGTCCCTGCAAGACTTTACCCTCTACAAATCTGCCCTTCTCAAATACAACTCCTGCCTCCACACTGCTAAACAAACCTACTACAACACTCTCATCAAAACCCTCTCATCCAAACCTCATCAACTCCTTTCTACTCTTAATTCCTTACTTCACCCCCCACTGCCCCACCGACCAACTTGCTTACTGCTCAATAGATTGCCAACCAATTTAAAAGCAAAATCGACACCATTCGCAAGGAGATACCCAGCATTCAACTTCCTCCCCTACCCAATACCACACTTAATACTCTAAATTCTCCAGGGCCCACCTCATCACCTGTCCCCTGGACCCTGTCCCCTCACAATTACTGCAACCATCTTCCCACTCTATCCTAAACTCCCTAACCCACATCTTCAACCTCTCCCTCTCCTCCGCTACCTTTCGTTCCCTGCTCAAACATGCACTGGTTACCTCCATACTTAAAAAACCCTCACTAGACCCCACCTGTTTGAATAACTTAAGACCCATCTCCCTGCTCCTATTTGCCTCCAAGCTCATCAAACATCTTGTCCATGACCGAATGAGTCGCTACCTCATGGACAACAACCTTCTCGACCCTCAACAGTCCGGCTTCCGTCCACAACATTCTACTGAAACTGCCCTACTATAACTCACCAAAGACCTACTAACTGCTAAAACCAATGGCCATTACTCCATACTCATACTCTTAGACCTCTCTGCTGCCTTCAACACAGTTGACCACCTGCTCCTCCTCAGCAAACTACACTTCGTTGGTCTCGGTGATTCTGCTTTATCCTGGTTCTCCTCCTACCTATCTCAGAGCATATTTTCAGTGTCACTTACAACTCTCTCTCCTCTACTCCTCTTCCTCTCTCTATTGGGGTACCCCAAGGCTCTGTCCTTGGATCCCCTATTCTTGCTCTATACCTCTTCCCTGGGCCAGTTGATAACCTCGCATGGCTTCCAATACCACCTCTATGCCAATGACACCCAGATCTATCTCTCCACTCCTCAATTCACCCCCTTGATCTCCTCACGGATGTCAAACTTACTGAATGGCATCTCAGTATGGATGTCACACCACTTTCTCAAACTCAATCTTTCTAAAACTGAACTTATAATATTTCCTTCTTCCTGGTTCCCCCCCCCCCCATGACTTTACCATTAAGATCAACAGCACAACCATTGGTCCGTCCACACATGCCAAGGTGCTGGTTGTCATCCTGGACTCTGACCTCTCCTTCAGCCCCCACATCCAATCACTGACTACATCCTGCTGCCTTAACCCCTGCAACATCTCCAGAATTCAACCCTTCCTGACTAATGTCACCACAAAGTAACTTATTCACTCCTTGATTATTTCCCACCTTGACTACTGCAACTCTCTCCTTAATGGCCGACCCTTACGCAGGCTATCCCCCCCCCCCCCCTCAGTCTATTATGAATGCTGCTGCTAGAATAATACACCTCACTAATCGATCTGTGACTGCTGCCCCTCTCTGCCATTCCCTTCACTGGCTTCCCCTACCCCACCGCTACAATTCAAAATGCTAACCACAACATACAAGGCCATACACAACATCACCCCCAGCTACATCACCAACCTCATCTGCAGATATCGGCCAAATCGTCCCCTCCACTCCTCCCAGGACTTCCTGCTCTCTAGCTCTCTGTTACCTCCTCTCATGCTTGTCTTCAGGACTCCAGAGCCTCTCCCATCCTCTGGAATTCCCTGCCCCCGTATATGAGATCAGCCCCTAACCTGTCCACCTTTAGGAGATCCCTGAAAACTCACTTATTCAGGGAAGCATATCCCACACCCACCTAACAACCCCATCAAATCATTACCTGCATATGTTACCTTTTGTACCACCACCCCCTGTCCCTTCTGTATTGCACTGTAATTGTGCTGTACCCCTTTACATTGTAAAGCCTGCGTAAACTGTTGGCGCTATATAAATCGTAAATAATAATAATATTAATCTAAGTAACCAATTGTCAGGGCCATTCGAAATAAAAACGTGAGCGTTAAAATCAGAACAAATATATAATAAGGGATAGCAAAAACATGTGCAAATGAAAGGTCAGAAAGAACGATAGGAAGGGTGGAGAGGAATCACAGTTTGACATTATTGCACAAATGTTTACATAGCCTCTTAATTATCCTCCATCTCACATACCAATACTGGAGAACAAGCATCCTTATGGGCCACCTTAGTCAGACCTGTGTCCCCTATAGCTCAGTGCATTCCTAACAGCTATTAAACTCTTCTAGATGGAAGGTGCTGCAGTTACTAAACAACAAATGGAACTGCCATAGGTAATAATGATTGAAAACCAAAAATGATCATGTTTTGGGACCTATAAAGATACTTTCATGAGGAAAGCAGTGACAGATCTTCTAGAACTAAGTCTGTATACTCCCTCTCTTCTTCCAGAGACTGCATTTCTCAGACAACCCTAGAGCCGCTAATCGATCTTTACTCCAGCCCAGACTTTCCACCTGGCATTAATGAGAATGATTTTCTGTGGTGGTTTTTCAGCCATGACAATCCACCATTTGTCAGAAGGAGGAAAAATAGTGTTTTTTTTAGTTTCTCCCAATAAATTCATCAAATGAACAATACAGCCCATTACATTTTTTTTACATCCTTTAGGTAATATACCCCCCCACCTTTTATGTGACTTGTATAAACTCACTCTTGAAACATTTTACCTTTACTTTTTAAATGATGTTATTTGATCCATTTATGGTTATTGATAAATCAAATGAGCCCAACAGAATACCCTGCATATGCAGAAGCAAAATAATTAACACTGCAAATGTGGACCTTCAAATAGATAACTGCAAGACTCTAACCAAAGCAAGTGGCATCTCTAATAGAAGGTTCTTAAAAAGTTACTTTTTTAAGATTTTTAAGAGTGCCTACATGGTCTACAACAGGGTTCAGCAAATATAAATGTCTCCCCCCTAATTGTGTTTAAGGGATTGCTTGCTGATGGATTCGCAGCGTGGTTTATGCTCTCTGGAATAAAATTAGCAGACTTCTCTCCACAATTCTGTCTAAAACCTTGATTTGAGTTCCTACAATCTTACTGGAAGGTAACAAACCCCAGGAGAGATATTCACGGATCACAGGCTGGTTCAAACATAGCATGGCTACCCAGACCCACATACTCAAGCAGCTAAGTTGAGAAACAACCACCTTATCAAATTAAACAATTATGCAGAAAGTCAACTCATTTATGAAGTTTAAAAAAATTATTGTCATACACACCGAGTCCAGAAAGACAACCTTAAACATATGGCAACCCAGGCTGGAACATTATGGAGCTATGTATCTAGAAATCTTAGCTCGGTTGATCTAAGATCATAATCTTAAAAAGATATTGAAACAATTTAGGAGCTTTTCATGCTTGTCATGATCTCACTCTATCAGTCACTGAGTTTGAGATACACAAATAAGCAAGCTATTTGTTGTTTTAATGAAATATTATTATTTAAGTTACTTATATAGCGCCGCCAATTTATGCAGCACTTTACATATACATTGTACATTCACATCAGTCCCTACCCTCAAGAAGCTTACAATCTAAGGTCCCTAAATCACATTCATATACTAGGTTCTTTCAGGCACAAAAAACACACCATTTACAAATGCTCTCATGAAGTCCATGAGGCAAAGAATGTCTGATTACGATCAACAAATAGCTTATGTACTTCTTTGATATGACCAGTAACACACCTCCTGTATTAGAGTGACCCCACTCTGGATGAATGAGCATGGGAGTGCCTTTGAATGACAGCATTGTCTGTCTAGGGGAGGGGAATGTTAGATGTATTAGCAAATTTAGATACATTAGCAAACTGAAGCCAAACTCCAGTTCACACTACAGTTACACAACCAGTTATAGAACAATTTCCTTTTTCTTTTGGGATAAAGGTTTTACATGAATAAAAGGGAAAGCTTGTTCTGTTGAAAACCAACAAACCTACTGGCAGGATCACCAGGTAAAAATAAAGAAAAGAAAGCCTAAAAAGAAAACAAATGCAGGAATCCCATCCAAGAATTGGTAAGCTGCAATATAATAAATATTTGCTTTTGGGTTTAAAGGAAAAGTACAGCCAAAGCTCGTTTGGCTGTACTTCTCCTGTGGATCACAGGAGTGTAGTTTGGTCTGCACTCCTGTGACCCATTTGCAGCAGACAGTGGGCCGAAGCCCACTGTCTGCTGATGTCACAAATACTGTCCAGGCTTGGGCAAGACTGCGACACTGGGGTCGGGATCCACACACATAACTGGACTGACACCCATTTTAGCATCTCAGCAAGCTGCAGAGATCCTGAGCTGCCTGCTCCTGCCCCATCCACAGCCCGGTACTCTAATGTGTGAGGAGGGGCAGAGCAGAGCGGTGACAGACAGTCAGCAGCTCTCTGCTCAGGAAGCTGTGAGAACCGAACGATCTGAAGTGTTTGATCACTCGGTTCTCAGTGTTAAAGCCAGCAGGGGACAGAGGTATCCACCTAAGTAAGTATAAATCTACAAAAACCAAAACCCCATACTTCTCTTTAAATACCACTTTTACATATGTCTAAGAAATTCAAACAGAAGATATGATTAAAAATGCATTAGCAGAGCAACTGTCTTCAGAGAAAACGGAATATCAGACTGATCAGCAGTAAGTTAGAGGTTTAGACAGCTCAAGTTACAGTATATGTAAATTTTGACAAGCTACCCCTTTGTAGCTTTGATGTTATTCATTTATTGTGAAAGGTGGCCCCACTAACCAATTAGGGGCTGAACTAAAGCCTCCTATCCTTGACAGCCAAGAAACCTGCCATCTTAGCCTCTGTTAGAGCTACAGCTGCCATGGCCCTGCACATGTGATCAGTTATGACATCATAACAACAGTATTGCGGACCTGCCTGGTGTGTTCCTTGGTCTTCATGATGCTCTCTGCGCTTTCAACAGAACCCTGAGACTATCACAGAGCAGGTGCATTTATACAGAGACTTGATTACACACAGGTGGATTCTATTTATCACCATCAGTCATTTAGGACAACATTGGATCAGTCAGAGATACTCGCTGAACTTCTGGAGTGAGTTTGCTGCACTGAAAGTAAAGGGGCCAAATAATTTTGCACGCACCACTTTTCAGTTTTTTATTTGCTAAAAAAGTTTAAATTATCCAATAGATTTCGTTCCACTTCACAATTGTGTCCCACTTGTTGGTGATTCTTCACAAAAAATTAAAATGTTATATATTTATGTTTGAAGCCTGAAATGTGGCAAAAGGTTGAAAAGTTCAAGGGGGCCGAATACTTTCGCAAGGCACTGTGTATATATATATATATATATATATATATATATATATATATATATATATATATATATAGTGCATCCGGAAAGTATTCACATCGCTTTACTTTTTTCACCTATGTTATATCCTTATTCCAAAATGGATTAAATCTACTATTTTCCTCAAAATTCTACAAACAATATCCCATAATGACAACATGAAAGAAGTTTGTTTGAAATCTTTGCAAATGTATTGAAAATAAAAAAAATGGAAAAGAAAATCCCATGTACATAAGTATTCACAGCCTTTGCTCAATACTTTGTTGAAGCACCTTTGGCACCAACTACAACCTCAAGTCTTTTTGAGTATGATGCTACAAGCTTGGCACACCTATCTTTGGGCAGTTTATGTCATTCTTATTGGCAGGACATCTCAAGTTCCATCAGGTTGGATGGGGGGCGTCGGTGCTCAGATCTCTCCAGAGATGTTCAATCAGTTCCAAGTCTGAGGTCCAGAGCACTCTGAAACAGGTTTTCATCAAGGGTGTCTCTGTACATTGCTGCATTCACCTTTCCCCTTAATCCTGACTACTCTCCCAGTTCCTGCCACTGAAAAACATCCCCACAGCATGATGCCACCACCATGCTTCACTGTAAGGATGGTATTGGCCAGGTGACGAGCAGTGCCTGGTTTCCTCCAGACATGACACTTGCCATTCAGGCCAAAGAGTTCAATCTTTGTTTCGTCCGATCAGAGAATTTTGTTTCTCATGGTCTGAGAGTCCTTTGTCTGGACTTTGCCAAAAGGCACCTAATCAGGCAGGCTGTCAGGAGGAGCGGCTTCCATCTGGATATTATACCATATAAGCCTGATTGGTGGAGTACTGCAGAGATGGTTGTTCTCCTGGAAGGTTCTCCTCTCTCCACAGAGAAACACTGGAGCTCTGCCAGAGTGACCATCAGAATCTGGATCTGACTAAGGCCCTTTTCCCCCTTTCGTTCAGTTTGGCCAGGCAGCCTGCTCTAGGAAGAATCCTGGTGGTTCCAAACTTCCTCCATTTATGAATGATGGAGGCCAATGTGTTCGTTGGCACCTTCAATGCTGCAGAAATTTTTCTTTACCCTTCCACAGATCTGTGCCTTAAAACAAACTTGTCTCGGTAGTCTACAGACAATTCCTTGGACTTCATGGCTTGGTTTGTGCTCTGACTTGCACTGTTAGACCCCTTTTCACACTGCAGTGCCGGTCATTTTTGCAGTGCTTTAGCAGTGTTTTAGCAGCACTTTTGCAGTGCCTTTCAAGCGCTAATGGGCTGTTTTTTTAGGTCACATGCCAATGGGACCGTAAAATAAATTAAAAAAGATCAGTTTTGCGGTACGGCATTGTGTAACTGACAGTTGCGCGATCGGGCAACGCTATACCCAAATAAAATTTATGTTCTTTTTTTCCCCACCAATAGAGCTTTCTTTTGGTGCTATTCAATTACCTCTGCACTTTTTATTTTTGAGCTATAAACAAGAAAAAAACAGACAATTTTGAAAAAAAAAACAATATTTTTTACTTTTTGCTATAATACATATCCAAAACAAAATGTAAAAAAACATTTCTTTATCAACTTAGGTCAATATGTATTCTTCTACATATCTTTGGTAAAAAAAATCTCAATAAGCGTATATTGATTAGTTTGCGCAAAAGTTATAGTGTCTACAAACTAAGGGAAAGTTTTAGGGAATTTTATTTATTTATTACTGGTAATGGCGGCCATCTGTGATTTTTAGCAGGACTGCAACATTGCGGTGGACAAATCTGACACTAATTCACATTTTTTGGGACCAGTCATGCCAATAGTGATCAATGCTATAAAAATGCACTGATAACTGTATAAATGCCACTGGCAGGGAAGGGGTTAACCCCAGGGGCGATCAAAGGTTTAAACGTTCCCTGGGGAGTTGCTTACTAACTGTGTGGGGCAGTGTTACACTGAAGGAAAAGAGAGATCCGTGATTCAGCTTAGCTCTCTATTCAGCTTGCTGCATATACTCTTTGGGTGAATCTGCAGGCTAGCCATGTAAAAATGGTATTATACCGGATGGTGACAGTCTCCCAGGAACATATATATCCAATAAACATTTGAACTGGATGCTGCAGATGGAGAGGGGAACTGGAGTGATACAGGGTCTTAAAAAGCATGAAAATCACACAATATAGTTGCACACGCTTACCATCCCAATTTCCAAAAAGCACCTCCATGGGTCACATAGAGGAGCCCCATTGGGTAGTGCCCAAGCTGAAAAGCCAAGTAATGGCACAGAGGTAGTGTCCACCTAAGGCACCCAGCACAGAGGGATATGAAAGCAGCCGCCGGACCCACCGATTAGCTCCTGTTGTGTCCAATGACACAATGTGCGCGCACCCCCCGGACCGCGTGCACAAAATCACGTACAGGTACTGCTGCTGTAAATGTACAGGGGGCGGTACGGAAGCCATTAATACATTTGCAAAGATTTCAAACAAACTTCTTTCATGTTGTCAATATGGGGATTGTTTGTAGAACTTTGAGTAAAATAATGAATTTAATCCATTTTGGAATAAGTCTGTAACATAACAAAATGTGGAAAAAGTGAAGCACTGTCAATACTTTCCGGATGCACTGTATACTGTAAATGTAGGGATGTACAGGCTGGTCAGGACAACACACACCCATGTAACACAATCCTTCAGGTGCAAAGCAGACAACTGAAATCACCAAATCTCCGGTATATAAAGAACAAAGAAAGTCCAATCTGCAGCACCTCGTATATTTATTAAGAGAGTTTTAAACGCATCAAAATAATAACAGCTTTGAATACGTTAGGATCCTCTATTAGCATTTTATTTTTTTAACAAACTGGACAAAAGTTTAACAGGCAAGATTTGGTAATGTCTGTCTGAATACAGACAAGCACACATTTTTTTTTCCGATTGAACTATGTTCTTAGAACTGTTGCCCGCAAGATCTTGATATTGGTAGAATGTCTGAAAGTTGGTGGCAACAAGTGCCTGAAAGTTCAGACAGCAATAAAAAGCGACAGTGACAAAAAAATATATTGTATGTGAAAGCTCTGTACATACCAAATCATGTATTACTTTTTAGTAATCTTTAGCCTATTTGAGGGAGTAACCAGTGATTGTTTTTTTTTTAGGATGTAATCGCGTCTCATATTGTGAAAGAACATTCCGAGTCCTGCTTCTACTTCCATTAAATGTGAAGAAAGATAGCAAAATAAGGAAGTATCCATATGAGGAAATATAGTTTTACAAGTTCCCCTGTCACGTGTGGATGAGACAATGTCACTTATACAGCCAGATCACGGTAGAAAATAAGCTACACAAAGATAATGGTATACCATATAATGACACACAGAATAGTACTCCACTGATCGCATGACCAGAGCAGTAACAATTATCTAGTTTGAAGGTTAGTTCCATAGACATGTGATACAGCCAACCTTTGTAATTACAGCATTGTAAATATAAAGGCAACATGAAGCAAGCACGTGCTTTGTGTTTATTAAAATATAATAATTATTATTATTGTGAATTTTTATTGTACAAATTTAACAATGAATGGAACCATACCGCCTAATAGTCTCAGGATTTTAACACAATCCCTTATATGCCTCACTGACACGGACATGTCTCCGTACTGCCCCACAAAGCACTGATGCCCCCCCCCACACTAAACACAGTGCCCCCCTCCTTCACTATCAAAAAACATTGCCCCCTTGTTCCCCACCACTAAACATCACTGTCCTCTTCTCCTCTCAGTGAGCACCAATGGCTACCTTTACCATTACTGAGCATCAATGACCCCCTTTTCCCCCCACTGGGGTATTTTTCCTTCTGCTGGCCACTGATGCCAGGCATTGTTTTTCATCCCACTGATTACCACCGTGGGACATTTATTCCTCTTGCTGACCACCAATTTTTCCTGCCTCTGACCATAAGTCTAGGTTCACATCTATGCGGTTGCAGTTGATGCATTTTTTAGGCACATTTTGCGGTGCGTTTTTAAACCCACATTTTTTATGTGTTTTTGCATGCATTTTTAATGCGTTTTGGGTCTTTTTTTGTGTTCCCTTTAAAAACACTGTATGCTAAGGAGTGGGTTGGGCCTGACAGCTGAATGTAAAAAAAAAATAATTGCTGGCAAAAAAAATATAATAATATAATATAAAACAGCATGGAGTCCCCCTTCGGGTCTGGTATGGATTTAGAGGGGCGTGCCCCCCCCCCATTTTGAGGGCATGTGGCCTAGTAAAATTATGGTGTGGGGTTCCACACCAAATCCATACCAGACCCAAAGGTATGGGGGGAATCCATGCTGTTTTTTTCACAATTTTTTTTTAGCTGCCAATTCTTTTATTTACATTCAGCTGCCAATTAAAAAAAACTGAAAAAAAAAGTTTCGCTCACTACAAAGGCACCTGTGGTCTTAAATAGCTATGGAGTGGGCCACCCTGGTGACACCCTGGTGACATCAATGACCGAAGCTTGTTGGGCGGCCCCGATGTCATAGGGGGGCGGTGCCACCAGGTGATTTCGCCGGGGGATCCATCCCATAGCTATTAAGGAAATGTCACACAGCAGGGCAGGCAGACCGTGGAACCATCTTGATTCATGACGGATCTACATTGGGGGACATTGGGAGGCAATTTTGCCTCCAACTGACCACCAATGCTGATCATTTTTTTACTGCAGGCCACTGACGCAGAGCAATTTGCCTTCTGAATTTTTTTCAATTCCCTGATCACCAACACTGGGCAGTGTCTATTTCCCCCTGACCACTGATGCCAGACATTTTTCCTCCCTGTTACCTTCAATGCCGGACAGTTTTATCTCCTTCTGACCACTGATACCAGTAATTTTTTCCTCCCACTGACCACAGATGCTGGGAATTTTTTCTCTTGCTTACCAGCAATATATGAGCACTATGTCACACACACACTGTTGCACTGTGTACATTGTGTTTCACATTACATAGTGCTGTACATTACATACTCCTGGCCAAAGTGTTTATGACTGCTAAGTAGTTTCTGGCTATTTAATGTGTATTTTATGTGTGTCTGTGAACCTCTTGCTTATGGTACATTAACATTTTTGGGTACAAGGACTACGGAATATGTGGCCATTGTGTCCTGCAAAATTCCTCAGACCATATTTAACCATGTCCCTTTAAGACACACCCAATATTTAGAACAATGTAGCCACATCTGTCTTTCACCATGGCATGCCGCGTAATATGTAAAAGATGTAATATAAAAATCTAATTCCATGTTACACGAATAGCAGTAGATACAAATTCATTATCTAATTTATCTTCAGAAAAAATACATCAGCAGCTTAGAGAAAACTCATACATTGCTATAACAGGTTCCTTTAAATCAGAGAGGCTATGGAGCACTTACATACCTTCCATGTGCTGTCCCATCACAAAAACAGATTCCTCTATCCATGCTAAACAGTGCAGATGGATGAATCGCTTGTTGCGGCTATTGTATTTTGAAAGCCAGCTGTTAAAATACCTGAACAGAGGCTGCATCTGATTGTTCAGCTGATAATTTTTGGACGTGAGTACATTTCAACAGATTCATCAGGTACTAGCTAAAAAAAATTCTGCGTATGGCCAGCTTATAGTGTATGTAAAGCCTCAAGATTTTTCACCTTAATGCATTCTATGCATTAAAGGACTTGTAAAGTCAGAAGGTTTTTTCATCTTAATGCATTTAGGTATGTACTCATATCTACATCTCATATCTACATCTTCTCCTTTTAAGTGGAATTGCTACTCTGTCCTAAATAGGAAAGTTACAGGATTGCGTTGATATACTGTTGTCACAAGCAAGCAAATTAGCCCAGTGACTATCGCTCTCAGGCTGCCCGCACCTACATTGTGGTCCCGCAAATGGAAAATCTTTGTGCTGGGCGCAGCTGAGTGTGACATTGTTACGTAAGTGACAGCGTGGTGTGAGGTTGGCCGGTCCTTTGTCGCCAGTTAGCGAGGAGGGCAGGGATCTGACACCCGCGTTCGTCACATATTGGTAGTTTCATTTTACATCATTCTACATTTAGTGCGAATCTACACGTGTATTGCAGAGCAGCCAGAGCGATTCAACGCTCTGGCCACTGTGTTGCTGGCTGGCTAGGAGGCAGTATGGTGCACGATTCAATGCACCGCACCGCACCATCCCTTTTTTTTTGTTTTGTACCAGCCTTATTTGAAGTGTACAAAATGTATACTTTATTCATTGCAATGTCAGGCGGCACGCTGCGCTGTCTGACATTGCAGTGCGCTAAGGGCTGGTGCGCCGCGATAAAATGCAGCATGTCTTCATTTAATCATAGCACACTGCAGCACAGTGCTAGGCTGCATTGCAGTGTGAATGGGACACATAGGAAACAATTGTTACCATGCAGTAAAACGTCTTTCACCACACATAGTGTGAATTGGTTCGAAGTCTGCCGTTTTCTTGGAGTGTTTAATGAGAAAATAAAAACTCAAATCGTTTATCAGTTCAATCTCATATTTAGTTAGGACCTAACATGAGCATTACATTCCTTTGGTAACAAATGAGTACACAGTCCAGCAGCCACTTTCTAAAAAAAGCAGAAACCACAATGCCCTCAATCTAAAAAAAACAACTGTACAATAGACAATAAATAGTATACGTTCAATTACAAACTTACTGCAAAGCCAGTAGTAGAGGAATTGGAATCAATGAGTACTCACCTGCCAGGAGCAGGACCCCCCAGATCATTGTCAGGCGACACATGGCTCAGTATCAGCAGCTTCTCACACTGGAGACAGATCTGTTCTCTGCAAGTAGAAGGAAGTTGGAGACTCTGTGCTGCACGTGACTTCAAGGAAATGAAGTTTTTACTGTTGGTTTCATTTTACATTGTTCCGTTGCGTCTCTATATTTTTCTTTCAGCCTTATTTTGAACAGAAAATAAAAACTCAAACAATTTAAAATTTAAATTCACTCTTAAAGGGTTAGTTCATCTTTACAGAAAGAATGTAAAGGTGAACTAACACCAGACACTTTCCCCACCACCCCCCGATCCCCACTGTATTTACCTCTGGGGTCGTCGAGCTGTCAACACTCCTGCAGCCAGTCCAGCGGTCAGGGGATTAGAAATCCCAGCTCCTCTTCCTCTTTTCCATCAGCACTTTCGGCATGGACCAGATTGATTCTGATTGGTCAGCGCCAGTTACAGTGACAGCACTGACCAATCAGAATCGATCTGGTCCTTCCTGTAAGCGCTGCTTTTACATTCTTTTTGTAAAGGTGATCTAACACTTTAAGCTGGCTCTACACTAGTAGAATTTTCTTCAAAATTTTTAATTTTAAAAATGTTTGGTCAATCTTCTAATCATTTGTGGGATCAAATCGACATTTGATGACTAGACACAAATTCATTTCTAACATATGTCATTTTTTTTCGGGAATTACAATCACTCCAAAATGGAATGTTAAAAGCAAATGAAATTTGATGTACTTTTGAACGACATTTGTCTAGTCATCGAATGTACAAAGAATCTTTATACAATCTTTCGTTCAAAAATCTACTAGTGTATAGCCAGCTTTATATATAGTTACGATCTAACATAAGCATTACATTCCCATGGCATTCAATGGATACACAGTTCAGCAATCCCCTTCAGTGACAGCAGAAACCTCTTGGAAAAGTAAAGTAGAAATAAAGAAAAGAAATAAGTAGAAATAAAGGCAATCTTTTTGGTTATAACCTTGTCAGGTTTTTTTTTTGCCACCTGTCTATTATTGGGGAGATTTTACTTCTTATCTCATAGCCAAAATAGGAATCAGGAGGAAATCCCTCCAAAGTGATGGAATTCCTGGTTGTCCCCAGGGTCAATAGAACTAGTGTCCTCATTGGAAGATCTATCTTCTACTCCTGTACAGGTGATAACCCAAATTTTTGGATTTTCTTTTACTTTTACTCTCAATGATAACAGCACAAAGAGAGAGGGTAAATCGTCAAAAACGGGCAGAAACAGCAATAAAAACCTGACAGACGTTCTAATTCCTCTCCACTCTGTCTAGAACTAAATAATTATAAAATGTGATCAATGCTTCATCACTGGTCATAGGGCTTGGTGCTGGAGAGATGTGGATTTACTCTTACTACAGGAAAATTCTATGTTTTGAGGATCTTTCTATATTCACTTCTTGATATTTTGGGTAAGATCAAGAGTGATCTCCTTACGCGATGATGTGGCTGCAGACTTACTCAACCTTACCCCCTTATCCAGGAAACGGTATCACAAATCCCTTCTCAAACACCTCCTTAAAGAGGTTGTAACCCTAATAAAGAGAAAGAAAAAGAGAGATCCTGTTAGTTTAAAGCAGGTTAAACATAGTGCTTGTGCTGTCTAGCTGCTGTGCCAACCCCTCTGTTCTAATAAGGTATACTACACAGTTTAAATGCTTTCTTAAAATTATGATGGTAAATACCATCTTTCAGATCACCACTTTGTGTTCATGTGACCTCCCGCCGCTCTCCTCCCCTGATCTAAGGGCTACAGAAGGAGGGGCTGAGCAAACAGCGCAGTGGTCCCATGACCTTCCCGGCTGACATCAGAGGGGGATCTCATCTCCTCCCGCTGTAAGCCTTAGATCAGGGGAGGAGAGCGGCTGGAGGTCACATGTCTGAACAGATGATCTCAAATAAGATATTTATCTACATCATTTTATACAAACATTACATTTTCTAATTTCTTTATACGTCTTAAAATTGCTCAGACCCTAGTTGGCCGTCCCACGCCAGTCTGCTCCTCATGTACTGGTACTTCTACATATATATCTGAGGGACCCTCCTTTAAACCTGAGTTGGTGCCTATGTGTTCTATGTGGTCCCCTCAGCAAGGTCTCCAGACCAGAGACGTGCAGTCAGGGAAGGCAGGTGAGGCGGAGCCTTCTCTGCTATGTGAGAAATTGTGGGTAAATACTGCTCTGTGACTAAAATCATATAAATAAAACCGCAAGCATCGCCAAAAGACAAACAGCTGAAGGATAAGTAATTATAAAAGATGCTGCACTAAAAATGTGTGTATAACAATGAAAGCTATATTAAGAAATTGCATAAAGTGCAAAGTGAATAACCTTATAAATAATAAATATAAAATTATGAAAAAATGTCTGGTAAATAGTGCTAATAAAAGTCCTGTGAGGACATTAGCATTATATAACATTGAAAGAGTCCATAAAGTGCAGAAAACAGTCCATGCAGATGGCAAATAACTGCTTCAATGTGATCTAATGATGAAAAAACCAAGTGCTCAAAGAAGAAATAAGCTCCACATAGCATAAGATCCAACGATATTTTATTCAAAGTTTAACATTTTAAAAGATGAGAGCATCTCATACACCTATACAGTTGACCAATGGGAAAAAGCTTGTAACACCACATATAAAGCCACATGCTGCTCTACATTATGGGAAGTATCCATTAAATTGACTCAACACTGGTATCTTACTCCTGAGAAAATATCTAAATTCAACGGCACATTTGACGACAAATGTTGGAGATTGCGCGGCAAAAAAGGTGATATGTTGCATACATTTTGAACATGCCCTAAACTTGGGAAGTATTGGGAACAAATCTTTCAAGTTATGTCTGAAATTACCAAAACAGTCATTCCTCCAAATCCCTCACTGGCTCTATTATCCATTGATCTTGATCGATATCCTATCCAGTTTAGAAATGTGTTTACACATATTTTGCTGTCAGCCAGGATCAGTATAACGAGGAACTGGAAAAATCCTGATCCTCCTTCCATAAAAGAAGTGATAGAATCGACTCAAACTCATTATATTTATGAATCAATTCTAGCTCTTCGGCCTCACAAAAAAAGAACATACTCATAAAATATGGCAGCCATGGTTAAAATGGGCTAGTCCCCAAAACATTGCACGAGTTCTTTGTTCCTAGATAACTTGAATTAAAAAATGACTTACCCCGCTGTAATATTTTAATCTTTGTTTTGTATCTACTAAATGACAGGTTACTATTACTGTCCTGAACACAGTTTAGCGCCCATAGGGGTGTTCGGGAATATATTTTGGTTCATCATCTTTGAATTACTTGAATTGGCAGTATATAAATATATGAAGATAATATTTATATTACTTTTGTGTATTGTCTCCACAATGGATGTATTAATAACCTCCCGATCGTTATCTTTATTATCCCTATTATAATTGAGATAATTAATATGGTTTTCTTTATATTATATTTTTTATTATTTTTGGATACTATTATCTATGTATCTAAATACTGTAACTGATCTGTTATTTAGTCATAATTTCTGTCATTTGTCTTGATAAAAATGTAAACTTTAATAAAAACTATTGATTAAAAAAAAAAGATGAGAGCATCTCTCTCGCATACAAGAAAAAATACCGGCTGGTACATAAAACGTTCGCCCCCACTTCCGGGACTCCGTAAGTCACGATGACATCAGCATGTCACCCGCCCGACTAGTTTTGTCACAGATTGACATTGTCCAGGGGCACAGGCGACGTGCTGCATCATCGCCTTAAGTATACAAGCAAACAAGCCAAGCCTCACTCTGAGATCTCAGCACAGAGGCAACAATTAAGCCTCATTTTGGGTTCCGAGATCCCTGCAGAAAGACCAAGCCTCTTATTGATCATACAGGGCAAGCCTCCGTATGAGGGTAAACTTGACCCCTCTCATATTGTATATTTTTCTCAACTTAGACCACAATAATTTATAACCAATAGTGGGCAAGTATACACCGCTAAATTTTAACATAAAAAATATAAAACTTAAAAAGGAAACTCTGGGTGCGAAAAAAAGAACAAAAAAAACACCAGGAATTACAGACAGCGTTAGTAATCCATCCATGTATACTCTTGTGCTGCCCTCTACAGACCACCCACAGGTTGCACCCAGAGATTACTCTATTATAACCATGTACTTAAAAAGTTCACTAAATGAGAAACCGTAAGTTTCCACAAAAGGGCAGACATGAGACATACTGATACTAGCTCCACTTAAAAAAAATCCACCTGAATCAGGTCAGATAATATGCAAACACAGTAAAATGTGTTACTCATCACTTTACAGATATATAAAAGGGAGCTAATTTATTCAAAAACATGCTCCAAAGAATAAAATAAAACAAAAATAAAATATAAAAATATATATATATATATATATATATATATATATATATATATATATATATATATATATAAAGAAATTTAAATAAATAGAAAAATACACTAAAGAGATAAGTGTATGAAGGATGTACTGTATATGTATAAAATACACATACATTCAAAAATCAAACTAGACCACTCTATCCATTCTTATATGGTAACATATCTGGTCAGGGTCCAGGTTATTCTCAAAGGTGTACAAAACATATGAATTTAGCATGTATATTACATTAATGACCGCAAACTCTAAGTGCATTTATAACAGGATATAACAGGATACGTAAAAGAATTTTAGGAATTATCCATAAATGCATTCACATCAACATCTACGTTGAGAACCAATGGAAAGAAGCAGCCTACCTTGTAGATCCATTTCATCTCAAGTTGTGAGATCCCCCTAACAAGTGAACCCCACCTACATGGTGGGGTATATCTCTCAATCCCTTGTATACTTGAGGCGATGACGCAGCACATCACCCGTGCCCTTGGAAGATGTCAATCTGTGATAAAACTAGTCGGGTGGACAACAGCTGATGTCATCACGACTTACAGAGTCCCGGAAGTGCAGGCAAACGTTTTATGTACTGGCCGGTATTTTTTCTTGTATGCGAGAGAGAGAGATGCTCTCATCTTTTAAAATTTTAAACTCTGAATAAAATATTGTTGGATCTTATGCTATGTGGAGCCACATTCTTCTCTTTTGAGCAAGACACCCGTGGACAGCAGAGGTGAGGGGGTAAGAGGGAACATCCATAGGACCACTGTGTACCAGAGTTTCTGCAGTCCAAAGGCCCTGGCAGGGTAATCAGCCACAGGCGCAGCTGACCTTTCTATAGGTCTAACTATCTGGTAAGCAAGCATTTTATTTATGGTGATGGTGACACGTGGTGACAACAATATATGAATTTCTAAAAGTTGTGGACCTTGATTGGGATTAAGGAGTGTGGTGTTTCTATTCCTTCACCACCTTGGCTTTGCATCTTTTTCTTCATTGCATAAGACTTTATTTAATATATATATCTCAGCTAACGCCGCAGGGACCTCAATATTTTGAATATATATGCTGATATTATATTGACATTTCTTATCAACATTTTTGGTTTTAAATGTTAAAGCATAACTTTTTTCCTGAATGTATGCTTTTTTATTGTGATATCACATATGATAGTTGCTGCTTTTTATCATTTTTGTTTTTACCTTATTCTATTCACTTAATCTGCAAGTGCGATCTTTCCTCCTATTTACATGAGTCCCCTAAGTACCCTAAGTACCCTCGGCTGCAAGCCATCTGGTCCCGGTGATTTATTAATGTTATACCTCTCCCATCTATATATCATCACCTCTGTATATACCCCACCCTCCCCATCTATATACTCTCACCTCTGTATATATACCTTCCCATCTCTATATCATCACCTCTACCTCCCCATCTATATACATAATAACCTCTGTATATATACCTCCCCATCTATATACCATCACCTCTGTATATAGTGGCTAGTGAAGCGACTGATCTGTGCGTGATCAACTGCATTGGAAGTGAGAGGAGAGATTTTGGGTCTAATAGACCCCAGATTTCTCCATAAAGAGAACCTGTTAAGGCCCATGTTATTACAAGGGATGTTGTTCATTCTTTGTAATAGCAACAACATTGATCATAAAAAAAGTTAAAGGTACAGTGTTAAAAAAAATAATTAGATAATAAAAAAAATGTAAATAACAAATTTTTGTTTTTAAAATAGGTATCAGTAATTGGTATCGGCAAGTACTTGAGGAAAAGTATCAGTACTTGTGCTCAGTCTTAAAAAACTGGTAGCAGAAACCCTAGTCTGCAGGAGCCAGAGCATCGCACCTGCAACCCACTGATAACAGTTAAAAAGGCTTTGTATGCTCCAATTAAAAAAAAAAAAGTAAGATAGGTGCATTTATTTATTTGTTTTCAATAGGTGGCAGGCTCCTTTAAACCTATATGTAATAAAATAATAATAATTATTATTAATGTGACAGATCACCTCTGCATTTACAGTTGCATTGAAAATGTTCCTTGCTTTGATTCAATATAACTAGAAAATGACTTTGGTCCTAAGGTTTTGCATAGAAAATTCTGTGAATGGTGTTTTGGTGTACAAAAAGTACTCTGGAGACCTCTGGTGGCTGAAAAACACACTACTTAAAGTGAACTAGAGAGAAGAGCAATATGGGAGCTGCTATTGCTTACATACAGACTGTGGGACTGTCATCATTCACTACCTAACAAATCAGTGACCCGAAACAATAATACTGCTACGTTACAGTTAAAATAATTTTCCATAACTCCACAACTCCATGCTTTGTATTGACTGCTTGTTTGAGCAATAGCTTTACAGTCTACTTTAAACAATGGTGACAATGATATAATTGCAGTCCTAATTCTTGTAAACTATCACCTATCTGTTGCCTTAGTAGATGGTGAAGTCTGAACATTCATTCTGACTGTATGTTCCATGTTTGTGATTCACAAGATAGTGATTCCAGGATCAGGATAAAAGCTCTGGAGATTGTATTTTAAACTACCCAGCTAGAAATAGTCATCCTTATGTTCCTATCCATACATGTTCCTGTTAAAAGTTAAATTATAAAGTTAAAGTAAACGATTCAGTACCATAGAGGGAATGAATAGGCTTCAGTAGTGGTATACCTTTATGTGAGACCTCTAATACCAATAGAGCCTTGAATCTGGGGTCACTTAGATTCCAACAACCTTTCCTTATGGTTACAAACCTTATGTTTCCCTATGGTTTCACTATGTTTATGGCTGCCCCTCCTGCAAGTAATACATTGGCCTTCTATGAAAAAAAAAGGAAATACAAGGAACCTGTCAGGATAAAATCATGGAAGCTAATGTTACTGACTTGCTTTTGGAGGTGCACACGCTGAGGTTGGCATCCTTGTCTTTTCTTCACTGCTTTGAGGTTCTGTACCCTAGAACAAGCATGTATGAAGTGTCTGTGGCACTCACCTGATTGTTCTGGGTCACTGGGTAGTGAAGCACAGATAAGGATGATATTCAGCCTTCACCTGTATTCACAGATATAAACGACACACTTTAGAGCAGCTCTGTCCTTAATACATTATTACATGTAATTGCCAAATGCACGCAGTGTACTAAATGACCTGATCTTGAGCTGTTATCAGCCTTTTACACTCCCTGTACAGCAGGGCTGGAGTGTGAGAAGAAGAAGCAGCACAAGGAGCCAATCAGTTTATGTGCTGACAGGTGGCATGCTGATAGGAGGAGAAAGTAGAGTGAAAGAGCTAATCACCGTGCTGCTTCTTCTTTTACTGTCCAATCACAGACAGGCCCAGGATGATCTGGGTTTAGAGGAAGTGGGTTGAATGATACTGGTTACCAGACTGAGGAGTGGCAGAAAAAAAAGTAATCTGGGGGAAATCTCTGGAATGTAGGTGAATATTGAAACCACAACTGTTTTATCTCTTCATGCTCTGTTCATTTTTTATATTGAAATTTTTTTTTTTTTATCATTGGCAGGTTTAATAATCCCAGAAGTAATGTAAACTATATAGAAAAACTGAAAGATAAGAAAAGGGAGTTTTCCCAGGAATATTACCAATTATTATATATAGCGAACAATACCCAGAACCTGAACGATAACCAGCTCAGACAAAATAAAATAGAAAAATATTTACAGAAATCAAAACTCCCAGTTATATCAGAAGAAGACGCCATTAAATTAGATGGGGATATTACTACAGAAGAAATACAACAGGCAATTAAGAGTACTGGGGTAGGTAAAAGTCCAGGTCCCGATGGTCTCACTTCTCTATATTTTAAAAAGTTTATAGGAATTTTAATCCCTTACTTTTCTGACATATATGAATTTTTTGGGGGCAATCTAGAGATACATAAGGAGGCATTAGGAGATTATATACCACTTCTGGTAAAAGAGGGGAAGGACCCAACATTGTGTTCCAGCTTCAGGCCAATCTCCTTAATCAATGAAGATATCAAAGTTTATGCAAAGATTTTGGCTGAGAGGTTGAAGCCCTTCATGCCTTCTCTAATAGAAAAGGATCATGCAGGTTTTGTCCCAGGGAGGGAAGCGAGGGACAATGTAATTAGAACTCTATTATTAATACATGGAGCCAAAAAAAGAAAGAAACCAGCACTCGTTTTATCAGTTGATGCCAAAAAGGCTTTCGATAGACTGGACTCGAAGTATACGCTTTACACATTATGCTACATTGGCGTAGGCCCACGTATGTACAAGTGGATTGAGGCCTTATACTCTGAGCCAACGGATCAAGTACAGGTAAATGGGACCCTTTCAGAACCATTTGTACTTTTATAATGATACACGTCAGGGTTGCCCGCTCTCCCTTTTACTCTTTGTACTATCTTTGGAACCCCTGCTTGCGAGACTAAAATTGAACTTTTTGTCCATCAAAGAAAAAGCTATGTCTAGCTCAAACCCAACACATCACATCCCCACAGTGAAATGTGGTGGTGGCAGTATCATGCTATGTGGATGTTTTTTAGCAGTCGGGACTGGGAAATTGGCCAGAGTTGAGGGAAAGATGTATGGTGCTAAATACAGGGCTATTCTTGAGCAAAATCTGTACCACTCTGTGTGTGATTTGAGGCTAGGATGGAAGTTCACCTTCCAGCAGGACAATGACCCCAAACACACTGCTAAAGCAACACTTGAGTGGTTTAAGGGGAAACATGTAAATGTGTTGGAATGGCCCAGTCAAAGCCCAGACCTCAATCCAATAGCAAATCTGTGGTCACACTTAAAGATTGATGTTCACAAGTGCAAACCATCCAACTTGAAGGAGCTGGAGCAGTTTTGCAAGGGGGAATGGGCAAAAATCCCAGTGGTAAGATGTGGCAAACTCATAGAGACTTATCCAAAGCGACTTAGAGCTGTGATAGCTGCAAAAGGTGTCTCTACAAAGTATTGACTTTAGGGGGGTGAATAGTTATGCACATTGACATTTTCTGTTATTTTGTCCTATTTGTTGTTTGCTTCACAATTAAGAAAAAAATCTACAAAGTTGTGGGCATGTTCTCTAAATTAAATCATGCAAATCCTCAAACAATCCATGTTAATTCCAGGCTGTGAGGCAACAAAACATGAAAAATGCCAAGGGGGTGAATACTTTTGCAAGGCACTGTATACATATGAGAGGGGAAGGGAAGAAAGGGAATAGACACAGAGAAGGGGAAGGAAAAAAAGAAAAGGGGAAAGGTTTTTTTTTTTTTCTCATTAGGGTGTAGGAAATAATGTAATCTGAAAAATATTTGGTATGGGGTCACTTAAATCACAAATCATAAATCACAATTAAAATTATTTCACTTAAGGGAGAGAGGGAGGAAAGGGAAAGAAAGGGGAAGAAAGGGAAGGAGCGTTCCCTCCGCCCCTTTTTCCCTCTTATCTCTAGGGTGTAGGCATTCAGGAGGAAATAATGTAACTGGGGAAATATTTAGTAAGGGGTCACGATTACTTAGGTGGAATGGGTTGATATTTATTGGTAGTTACCTAAGTTTCTATTTTTAATTTAACAAAAATAAAATGATTTTACTTTTAACAGGACAGGTTGCACTCAGAAAAGGCCTCGCCATGGTCGACCAAAGAAGTTGAGTGCACATGCTCAACGTCATATCCAGAGGTTGTCTTACGCCGCACACTGCATCAAATTGCTCTGCATGGTTGTCTTCCCAGAAGGAAGCCTCTTCTAAAGATGATTCACAAGAAAGTCGCAAACAGTTTGCTAAAGAAAAGCAGACTAAGGACATGGATTACTGGAACCATGTCCTGTGGTCTGATGAGACCAAGATAAACTTATTTGGTTTAGATGGTGTCAAGCGTGTGTGGTGGCAACCAGGTGAGGAGTATAAAGACAAGTGTGTCTTGCCTACAATCAAGCATGGTGGTGGGAGTGTCATGGTCTAGGGCTACATGAGTGCTGCCGGCACTGGGGAGCTACAGTTCATTGAGGGAACCATGAATGCCAACATGTACTGTGACATACTGAAGCAGTGCATGATCCTCTCCCTTCAGAGATTGGGCCGCAGGGCAGGATTCCAACATGATAACAACCCCAAACATACCTCCAAGATGACCACTGCCTTGCTAAAGAAGCTGAGGGTAAAGGTGATGGACTAGCCAAGCATGTCTCCAGACCTAAACCCTATTGAGCATCTGTGGGGCATCCTCAAATGGAAGGTGGAGAAGTGCAAGGTCTCTAACATCCACCAGCTCTGTGATGTCGTCATGGAGGAGTGGAAGAGGACTCCAGTGGCAGCCTGTGAAGCTCTGGTGAACTCCATGCCCAAGAGGGTTAAGGCAGTGCTGGAAAATATTGGTGGCCATATAAAATATTGACACTTTTGGGCGCAATTTGGACATTTTCACTTAGGGGTGTACTCACTTTTGTTTCCAGCAGTTTAGACATTAATGGCTGTGTGTTGAGTTATTTGGGGGGTCAGCAAATTTACACTGTTATACAAGCTGTACACTCACTACTTTACATTGTAGCAAAGTGTAATTTCTTCAGTGTTGTCACATGAAAAGATATAATAAAATATTTACAAAAACGTGAGGGGTGTACTCACTTTTGTGAGAGACTGCATGTCTGACCTTCAGAGAGCGCATGCTCCGGTGATGTCACTGGCTGCATGCAAGATGAATATCTCCTACACGGTGCATATTTACGAGATATTCATTTTACCTACAGGTAACAGGTAAGCCTTATTATAGAAAAGAAAAAAAGTGATAGGGTGCGCCAAATGTGAATATTAAACCCACTTTGTGAATGTGCCAGTGAGTATGTTAAATATACCAATTAAGACCACATATAATACATGGAAAGAAAAGTGCTAAATTTAATTAGGAAACAATGAAAGTACAAGTGTCCTTTGAACAGTCCATAAAATCTTCAGTTAAGTACATTCAATTTGCCAATGATGTACAATAGATTGGTTGGGCCAAAGGAATAACAATTGTTTTAACAATCATTTACAATATACCTTTTCTAGAATGGAGGTAGTATGGTAAGGGGCACACAACCAATACTCTGCAATGATATGCCTCCATTTTCCCCACCTAGCAATCTCTCCCCCTACTTCCCAGCTCTCTATTCTTAACACCAATCGGCAGCTGTCAGGAAGATCCTCCTCACGGACGTCCGAGCGCCGAAAGTCGCAGAAGATCTCTTGCCCAGTTCCAGGAGCGTTACCGCGATCGGCGGTGCGCGCGTGCACGTGCGCGTGCGCGCGCACGCGGGTGCGCGCGCGGCCGTTTGACGCAAATTGGCGCCAATAGCGCTATTTAAACTGGATCCATGCCTCACTGCCTTGCTGCCTGATCAACAGCGTTCCTGTGCGTCCTGGTGATCCGTATCTGAATCTGAACCTGAACCTGTACCTGTATCTGTACCTGTACCCTGATCCGTATCGAACCCGGCTTGTTCCCGACTCTGCTGTTTGCTGCCTGCCCCCCGACTTTGGCTTGTACCCGACTACTCTTCTGGATTCCGTTTCTGTACCTGATCTGCCCGCCTGTGCCTGACCTGGACTGTTACACCATCCGTCAACTGTAAGTTGCTTGCTGTTGTACTACAGGACACCTCCCAGTCCTCCGCAATATCTGGCTGTACTCCTTCTGCGTTTGTAGCCTTCTATCTCTGGCCGCAGACTACTGGACTCTTCCGCTTCCGCATATCCATTGCACCTGCATCCATTGTTGGACTACAATACCCCTCCGTTGTTTGTCACTTCCTGCAATCACTTGTATACCGTTGCTGGACTACAGGAACCCTTCTGCTGTCTGCTGGAACTTATCTCACCTTTGCCTGCATTCAGACACCGGACTACAATACACCTCCTCCTTCAACAGTCTTCTGCCTCTACCACCTGCTATCCGGTCAGGCACTTGTGCCCCTCTGTGCTCCTGAGCCCCTGTCACCACTACCAGGGTCTCTCGAGTCAGAGGTCTACGAGAGGCCACTCCCTGCACTCCGGGCTCTGCTTAAAGGTACGTGACAGTATCAGGCAGCCATGTCTGAGCCCACGCAGGGAGATTCGGCCATGGATGATTTATGCCGTCATCTTGCTGGACTTACCCAGGCTGTTAAATCTCTACAAGAAGGCTATTCTCGATTGGAAGAGCGTGTCCAGGTCTTATCTACCACAGGCCCTACCGTGTCGGGAACTTCTTCTGCGCCATCAGTGGTTATGTTGCCCCCAGAACCCAAGGTCCCAACTCCGGAGAGGTTTTCGGGAAATCGCAGCAAGTATAGAGCTTTTCGCAATGCCTGTGAATTGTTTTTTGCACTTCAACCCAGAACTTTCTCTCTAGAATCCACTAAGGTGGGTTTTGTTATCTCCCTTCTACTGGGTGAGCCCCAGGCTTGGGCCCACCGCCTTTTGGAGCAAAAGGAAGCCTGCCTTAATAACCTGGATACATTTTTTCAAGCCATGGGTTTGCTCTATGAGGATCCTCAACAGGCGGCCACAGCGGAAGCAGCTTTATATTCTCTTCAGCAAGGCCGCAGAGCGGCAGAGGACTACGCGTCTGAATTTCGGCGCTGGAGTTCCGATACTACCTGGAACGATGCTGCTCTGCGCTACCAGTTTCGCATGGGACTCTCTGAACCTCTAAAAGATGAATTGGCCCGGGTGGGTGTTCCAGCAACTCTTGAAGCCCTTATCAACCTCTCCATCCAGATAGACAGACGCTTGAGAGAACGGAGAACAGAACGCACTGCCGGGCCGTCCCGACCAGCCTGGATGTTACCCCGTGTACCTAATCCCCCTGCACATCCTGCTGCTGACACGCCTGAACCCATGCAACTGGGCTTACTTAGACCAACGCTCACCACCGAGGAACGACAACGCCGGCAGCTCAACAATCTGTGTCTTTACTGTGGAGAACCCGGACATTACGTGAGATCCTGTCCTGCCAAATTCCGTAAGCACTCTTATGTATCTTCTCCTGTTTTACCTGCTGTGCCTAGTAATGCTACTCACCTGGCTGTTCCCGTCTCTCTTCAGCTACCCGGAGGGAACATTCAAGTCCCCGCAATAGTTGATTCTGGAGCGTGCAGTGGATTTATGGACTTATCGTTTGCCCAAAAGTTCCAAGTGCCCTTACGGCCCAGGGCGAAAGGGTTGTCTGTACACCTTGCCGACGGGTCAGCTATCAAATCAGGACCAGTGACACAAGAGACATGTCCTTTGACTGCTACTATTTCCGGTAACCATCAGGAACAACTCTGCCTGGACATTATTGAATCTCCCCTTTTCCCTATCATACTGGGTATGCCCTGGCTTCGGGCACACAACCCGCAAATAGACTGGTCCACCGGAAACATTTTCTTTTTCTCCCCCTACTGTCGTCAACACTGCTTTCAAGAAGCAACTAAGGTTTCACCCCATTTAATGTGTATGGAGACCGATGTTGAGACTCGCCAGCACGTTCCTGAGACCTACCATGACTTCCTGGACGTGTTCAGCAAGAAAGGGGCAGAAACACTTCCCCCTCATAGACCCTACGATTGCCCAATTGAGATCCTTCCCGGAGCCGAAATCCCTTTCGGGAGAATATTTCCCTTAACAGAAGTGGAATTGGAGACTCTCAGGACTTACATTGATGACAATCTAAAAAAGGGGTTCATACATCCTTCTACGTCCCCAGCTGGGGCAGGAATCTTTTTTGTAGAAAAGAAGGACCATTCTCTCCGCCCTTGTGTTGACTACCGGGACTTAAATAAAGTTACAGTCAAGAACCGGTACCCACTGCCTTTGGTACCCGAATTATTCCAGCGCCTTGGATCAGCTCGTATTTTCACAAAATTGGATCTTCGCGGAGCCTATAATTTGGTCCGTATCCGAAGCGGGGACGAATGGAAGACTGCCTTCCGCACCCGCTTCGGACATTTTGAATATCTCGTAATGCCCTTTGGGCTATGCAACGCTCCTGCGACTTTCCAGCATTTTGTGAATGATATCTTTAGAGATTTTCTCGACCTGTTTGTTTTAGTATATCTGGACGACATCTTAATTTTCTCCCCCTCTCTGCCAGCTCACAGGGAACACGTTAAGAGGGTTCTCACTCGGCTTCACCAACACGGCTTGTACGCAAAACCTGAGAAGTGCGAATTTGAACGTCGCAGCATTCAGTTTTTGGGGCTGATTATTTCGGTAGATGGAATCAAGATGGATCCGCAAAAAGTTTCGGCCATCCTGGACTGGCCAGCCCCTACTGATAAAAGAGGAATTCAACGCTTTGTGGGGTTTGCGAATTTTTATCGAAAATTCATCAAGGGATTTTCTACAATCATCGCTCCAATCACCAGATTAACGAGACAAGGTATCAAGTTCCAGTGGACTCCAGAGGCACAAGCCGCATTTTCTTCCCTTAAAGAACAATTTGTGTCAGCATCTGTCCTGAAGCATCCTATTTCTGCGCTACCCTACATTCTTGAGGTGGATGCATCCGAAGTTGCAGTGGGAGCAGTCCTTTCTCAGAGACAGGGCCCAAAGGCTTTATTACACCCAGTGGCGTTTTTCTCACGTAAATTGTCTGAAGCGGAAAGGAATTATGATGTCGGGGACAGGGAGTTACTCGCTATCAAAGCCGCACTTGAGGAATGGCGCTATCTCCTGGAGGGAGCAGCCCATCCCATTCTGGTATACACTGACCACAAGAACTTACAGTATTTAAAGACTGCTAAGAGGCTGAAGCCGCGTCAGGCCAGATGGGCACTGTTCTTTACAAGATTTTCCTTCCACATAACCTATAGGCCCGGATCAAAGAACACCAAACCCGACGCGCTATCCCGGATGTTCAGTGAACCCGAAGTTCTTCAACCCACAGACACCATCCTTGCGCCCGGAAATTTCCTTATGCTCCAGGAAGATCTTCTATCCCAACTTAAGCAGGCTTCATCGTCAGCTCCACATCCCTCAAACACCACCTTACTCTCTAGCAATAACTTGTTATGGCATGAAAACAAGATCTACGTGCCCCAACAACTACGGGTTGCTGTTCTCAAGTCTTGCCACGACCACAAATTGGCCGGTCATTTTGGGGTACACAAGACCGCCGAACTTCTCCAACGCACCTTCTGGTGGCCTCAGCTGCTAAGAGACTGTAAACTTTATGTTGAATCTTGCATTACCTGTACCCAGAACAAGAGTAGCAAGACCAAAGCCTGGGGGTTGCTGAAACCACTCCCCATCCCGGAAAGGCCTTGGAAAATGATTTCCATAGACTTTATTGTTGAATTACCTCCGTCAGAAGGCTTCACCACTATCTTTGTGGTGGTCGACAGATTATCCAAAATGGCTCATTTTCTGCCCATGAAGGGTACACCTTCTGCCCCTGAGACCGCAAGGATCTTCATTAAGGAGATTGTAAGACTCCACGGTATACCTGCGAACATTGTTTCCGACCGAGGGGTACAATTTACATCAAAATTTTGGAGAGCTTTATGTAAGTCCTTGAAAATTGATCTTTCATTTTCGTCTGCCTATCATCCCCAGACCAACGGCCAGACCGAACGAACAAACCAGACCCTTGAGCAATATTTGCGGTGTTATTCTTCTTTTTCGCAAGACGATTGGGTATCCCTTTTACCACTTGCCGAGTTTTCCTACAATAACTCTGTTCATTCTGCAACTAATCAAACTCCCTTCTTTGCGAACTATGGTTTTCACCCTCAGTTCCTATCAGCCAATATCCCAGAATGCACGGTTCCAGCAGTTCAAGAAACTTTGGACTTTTTCTGCACCAATAACAAGTTGCTTCAAGAAACGATGGCAAGAACTCAAGAACGCAACAAAGCAGTTTTTGACAGAAAGAGGAGAGGGGAGCTCGACCTAAAACCCGGAGATTTGGTTTGGTTATCTACTCTGAATCTAAAATTAACATGCCCATCTAGAAAACTGGGCCCAAAATTTGTGGGTCCTTTCCCAATTTCCAGGAAAATTAACAATGTGGCTTATGAGCTGAAATTACCAGAATCGCTGCGTATTCACCCAGTGTTTCATGTGTCCCTCTTAAGACCTTCAATCCAGGATCCCTTCACCGATCGGAACGTGGGCCCTCCTGAACCTGTGCTTATTAATGGTGAAGAGGAGTTTGAAGTAGAAGCAATTTTGGATTGCAGAAAGAGACGCAACCAGGTACAGTATCTGGTGAAGTGGAAGGGGTATGGTCCAGAAGAGAACTCCTGGGAACCAGAGACTGGCATCCACGCCAAGAGGTTGGTTCTGGCATTTAAAAGATCTCACCCAGGTAAGATGTCCCAGTTGGGCATCCGGAGGCTGCCCATTGGGGGGGGGCAATGTCAGGAAGATCCTCCTCACGGACGTCCGAGCGGCGAGAGTCGCAGAAGATCTCTTGCCCAGTTCCAGGAGCGTTACCGCGATCGGCGGTGCGCGCGTGCACGTGCACGCGGGTGCGCGCGCGGCCGTTTGACGCAAATTGGCGCCAATAGCGCTATTTAAACTGGATCCATGCCTCACTGCCTTGCTGCCTGATCAACAGCGTTCCTGTGCGTCCTGGTGATCCGTATCTGAATCTGAACCTGAACCTGTACCTGTATCTGTACCTGTACCCTGATCCGTATCGAACCCGGCTTGTTCCCGACTCTGCTGTTTGCTGCCTGCCCCCCGACTTTGGCTTGTACCCGACTACTCTTCTGGATTCCGTTTCTGTACCTGATCTGCCCGCCTGTGCCTGACCTGGACTGTTACACCATCCGTCAACTGTAAGTTCCTTGCTGTTGTACTACAGGACACCTCCCAGTCCTCCGCAATATCTGGCTGTACTCCTTCTGCGTTTGTAGCCTTCTATCTCTGGCCGCAGACTACTGGACTCTTCCGCTTCCGCATATCCATTGCACCTGCATCCATTGTTGGACTACAATACCCCTCCGTTGTTTGTCACTTCCTGCAATCACTTGTATACCGTTGCTGGACTACAGGAACCCTTCTGCTGTCTGCTGGAACTTATCTCACCTTTGCCTGCATTCAGACACCGGACTACAATACACCTCCTCCTTCAACAGTCTTCTGCCTCTACCACCTGCTATCCGGTCAGGCACTTGTGCCCCTCTGTGCTCCTGAGCCCCTGTCACCACTACCAGGGTCTCTCGAGTCAGAGGTCTACGAGAGGCCACTCCCTGCACTCCGGGCTCTGCTTAAAGGTACGTGACAGCAGCCCAGAGGGAGAGCACAGCAGATCTTTACAGTGGGGTCCGCGAGGTATCCTGGCCTCCCAGCATTCCCTACCAAGCACACCGCTACCCCATGAGCAGCAGCAGCAAGCCACAATGATCTCACAGGTATTACCCTTACAGGAGCCCTCATCCATGCGTTGTAATGATCAGGCAATATGGGCACTTCTGCAAAAGCTATCCACCAGAGAAGATTTGGGCTCAGTTGCGTCCAGATTTGAGGGG
Source organism: Lithobates pipiens (assembly GCF_037356315.1). Lineage (NCBI taxonomy): Eukaryota > Metazoa > Chordata > Amphibia > Anura > Ranidae > Lithobates > Lithobates pipiens. The sequence continues at coordinate 400,585,795 of NW_027507758.1, read as the reverse complement.
GCACTGCATGGGGAGATTGCGGGGATCAGGCAGGAGATGACAGATGTGACCGCCTGAGTTTCCACACTTGAAACAGACACCTCAGCCCTCCGACAAGAAGTCTCCGACCTACAAAATACTAAAGAAGAGGTAACAGAACCAATCGCACAGCTTTACCTCACAATAGACAACCTGGAAAATCGCAACCGCAGGCGCAATATAAGAATACGCGGTTTACCAGAAGCGACCAGACAGATTGACCTCAAGGCGACTGTAACGGCCATATTTAACAAATGCCTGGAGCGCCCACCGGAGAAACCAGTGGCAATTGACAGGGTTCATAGAACACTGGGTCCCAGGGGTCCCACTGAAGACAGACTCAGGGACGTTCTTTGTTGCTTACATGACTACACTGTCAAAGAGGACATCTTTCAAAAGGCATGGCGCAGAGGGAATATCGACTTTGATTGCGCCCAAATTAACCTCCTGCTGGATGTCTCCTGGAGGACCCTCCAGATGCGTCACTGCATGAAACCCCTACTTGAGAGACTCCACGAACAGGGGATCACCTACAAGTGGGGACATCCTTTCCACCAGATCGCATGTAAAGATGGAAGATCATATACCCTCTGGCACCTTGCAGTTGTCCCCGCCTTCGACAGGTCTCTTGGACTACCCTCTCTACAGCTACCCAGTTGGCTGGCGTTTGTTCTAACTACTAGCAATGATAACCCTCTGGCAAGCACCTCGGCTAGACCCCAGAGTTCACGACGCAACTGGCGTCCTCAACACAGAAGACCGCAAGCTCCCCAGGACAACGAGACATGATTCCTTTTTGTCTCTTTTTCCATTTTTATTCCCCCCCCTTTTTTTTTGAGAGTTCGTTTCCCAAGTGAGAGACTATCCGAGACCTGGAAGGCCTGTGTTACACGTAAGTGTTGAATTGCGGCAGACTTATCGGTTTGCATCATTTACCTTTGGCCAAAGAGCATAGTGTCAGTGGCTAGAATTTTCAACTCTCTTTGGCTACTATTAATGGCACTACCCAACTGGCTAGTGTTTGCCCTGCATACCAGGAACAACAATCCAAGGGCGAACCCTCCTCGCAGAAGATCGCAGGCTCCTCAGGACAATGAACCATGAGCCCCCAGAGTGGGACTGGTATACTCCTGGTTCTCTCGCTTTTTCTCCTTTGCTTTGTTTTGTTTTTTTGTTGTTTTTTTATTTTTCCCCTATATTTACTAGTCTTATCCCTCATGGTTATGGATGTATTACCCCATCTCCCTTTGACTAGTGGAATTATGGACTCTCTTAGAAAATGGTCCCTGGCCTCCCTAGCCTAATTGTCATAAGCCCCCTGGGCCTGTTAGCTCCAAATACCTTTAACCTGGATCAGTCGTATATAAGTGAGGGGCAGGGAGAGGACATATGGACCTATCCATTGAACTCACATGGAGGTTTACCTCAAGGGAGAGTCAGATCCACTTGGCCACACAGTTACAGACTGGAGAAAGCAGACTACTTAAAAACTTGCTTTGAGACCCCCTACCTGTTTGGGGCCCTATAATTTAAATGGGCCTGCTCCACAAAGGGGTAAACATGAATGCGCCTTAGTCATGATGTCACCTATTTCTGGTGCTCATTGCTGGGGAGGGGGTGACTCCTGGGGAAGTTTCGGCTCAATATCTACCGGCTGAGAATAGGTGGAAGTTCCCCTGTTCACTACACAGTCCCGGCTCATTGGGGGCCCCCCCTTCCACTGGCGTAGAGTTCTAGTACAATGGCCAATTTATCTGTTGTCAGCTATAATAAGGCATAGAGATGTAGGTCTATTTAGAGATGGCATTCTGCTACATGTGGTCCCCCCCTTTCCCCCCCCCCTTTCCTCCCCCCCTTTTTCCTGGGGATCCTGGGGACAGAGAGGGTATTTTCCCACATCAATGCCCTGCCCTGGGATCCGGGGGTGGTCCCCGTTGGGAGTTAACCCATTCAGAAATATGGGTCTGGGGATGGGGTTGCGGCTCACTCTCGTTGGGCTTTGGCCGGGGGGAGTGGGAGGTCTCTCCATTTAACGGAACCAATGATAATGCAATGTGACTGTTGGAGAATGTTAGAATTTTGCTGACACTTAAGGAACTAAGCTAAAATACTCTTTAAAGGTCAATTTTATATCTTGTGTTTCCTCCTGGTGCTGTTTCTATAATGAGTAGTTGAATGTACTAAAGAGGTTAATGACAAGGCCGCTTCCAGCAGAGAGTGGCTGGAGGGGCTCCATGCTCCGGGGGCCTGACCTCTGAAGTGCCTTACCGCTTCCCCCACTAGGCCCTAGCTGCCAAATTAGGCAGTAGCCCTCCATTCGGAGATTTAGTTCTCTCTCAACTCTTCCTTCTTGTTCTCTATTTCTCTCTCTCTCCTGTTCTTCGCCCCCTCTGTCTCTCTTCACCTTTTCTCCTCGGCTTCCCGAACTTAGCCCACCACCCCCCCTCCCCACCCTCACACACTACCTACCGTCCTAGCTTCTGGCGAGGTTCGGCGGCCCGTCCCGGACCTATATGAGATGTCTCTGAAAATAGTGTCCTGGAATGTGAAGGGCTTGAATGTCCTGGAAAAGTGAACCAGTTGCCTCACTGATCTTTGGAGACAAACACCACAGGTTGTATTTTTGCAAGAGACCCATTTCCGGGCAGACAAGATCCCTAAACTTAACAGTAAACATTTCCCAATAGTGTACCACAGTGCGTCGCCCTCCTCAAAATCAAAGGGCATGAGTATTCTCCTGGCCAAAACTTTGCCATGGCAGCTGAAGGACCTCCACGCTGACCTTGAAGGCAGATACCTTTTCATCAAAGGTGCACTTCAGTCGCAGATATTTACCTTCGCAAACCTTTACCTGCCGAACCTTGACCAGATGCCGGTACTTAAATCATGCTTGACCACCCTGGCCTCCTTCACAGAGGGAAAACTGGTGCTAGGAGGAGATCTGCCCTCTCTCAACAAGGAGGAGGCCGATTTACTTTCGCAGCCTATAACTACAGATGAACTCACAAATGCCCTAGCTGGAGCTCCGAGGGGCCCGGACGGCTTCACAAATTCTTATTATAATAATTTTCCAAACTCAATTGGCGGCCCACTTTGTCACTGCTTTCAACGCAATACTAGATAATCATACCGTACCTCCAGACCTGCTGCAAACCAGCATCTCTGTTATCTCTAAGCCCAAGAAAGATCCGCTTCTCTGCGCAAGTTATAGGCCTATCTCCCTACTGAATTGTGACTTGAAATTATTTACAAAAATATTGGCTGAACGAATAGGCTCTGTCCTCCAACGCATAATTCCTTTAGACCAGGTTGGCTTCATCCACAACAGAGAGGCGCGGGACAACACTATAAGGATGATAGATGTGGTGGCAAGGGCCAAACACCTTAACGTTCTGTTCATCCTGTTGTCCACGGACGCCGAAAAGGCATTTGACAGGGTGAATTAGACTTTCCTACTTGCCACCCTGACCTTGGAATGCCAGCCTCCATCCTGTCCTGGATATCTGCCATATATTCCTCCCCTTCCACATCAGTTAGAGTAAATGGGATGGCCTCCAACCCCTTTAAGTTAAGTAACGGCAAGAGACAGGGGTGCCCACTCTCCCCACTCCTGTTCATAATCTCCTTAGAACCCCTGTTACAACACATTAGGCTTAACCTGGATATCAGAGGACTTGAAACGAGCACATACCACCATAAAATTGCTGCTTACGCAGACGACCTGCTATTTTAGACCTCAAACCCACATACTTCGCTCCCAATCCTATTGTAGGCAATACGCCAATACGGGGTTCTCACAGATTTTAAAATTCCAAAAAATCAGAAGCACGTCTCTCTAACTCCTTCCTTCCCTTAGCGACAACTTTCCCTTCCGGTGGTCTCCTCAAGCCATCAAGTATTTAGGCACAAAAATCCCCTCTGACTTGCACCTCATCTACCAACTCAATTTTCTTTTTTCTTTTTTTCCAAATATTATTTTATTAACATTTTCAAAAACAATACACAAAGTACACAAAGGTATACACATTCAAGAGGAGGACAGGTCCTCATCTGCATATTACACATGAATGAATTACAGCTGTTAGGATATAGTGAAGGTTCAGAGTCATCGAAGACTGAATAGTTTCAAATTGATACAGACAGTTGTTCCCCAAAGTAAACACTCTGGTTACTGACCCCCTATCTTTCTCCTGGCTTATTATACAAGCTCGATATGATAGGACAGGGGACTCTCCCTCCTGACTCCCCTCTTCCCGTGTCTCAGGAGCCGTCTTACAAATCCGCTGTAACATTTTCTAAACTGTTGCAGAGTGAGCCAGTCTAAGAGGAAATAATAAGAAAAAGGATACGTAGGAAAGAGAATAGAGCGAGAAGCAGTGAAAAGAAAAGAAAAACCGCAAGAGTGAAAGGGGGGGTGGAAGGGGGGGGAGAGCAATGGGAGGGTGGCCGTCTGGCTGGGCCAAATCTCGATTGTCGTCTATTCCTATGTGCTATGGTCGCTACTTAACCACATCAGGAGATCATGTGTCAAAAAGAGCTATGCCTTCCTCTGAGTATTTAAATATACTACAATGAGTCTATGTTTTCTGGTATTTTTCGTGTTTGTCTACCGCTGTCATGATCAGGTCCTCCATTCTATTTACTTCATCAACTTTTTTAAGCCACAATGCTATGGTTGGTGGGTGTTTGTGCTTCCATAGAAGGGGTATGCATGACTTGGCCGTGTTCACCAAGTGTCGTAAAACTGAATTCTTGTATGTTTTAAGTGGTATGTCTGATATGTGAAGCAAAAAGAATGCTGGGTCTGCCGGGACTGTGTAGTCAGTAAAGTTCTGCGATATGTCCCTCACCATTGTCCAGAAAGGCGTCAGTTCAGAGCATTCCCAAAAGACATGTAGGATCGTCCCTTTCGCGGCACCACATCTCCAGCACAGCTCTGATGTATCTGGGAAGATAGTATGCAGCCAACTCGGTGTCATGTACCATCTTTTCAAGAGCTTGTAATTGGTTTCCTGAATCTTGGTGCATCGTGAAGATTTAAGGGCCAACTGTATTATGCTTTGTACCTGCGGCGCCACGAAAGTATGTTGCAGATCACTACTCCACTTTATTATGCAACTTAGTTCTGGTTGTTCCGGTGGGGTATTGATCAAGGCATATGTCTTGGAGATGACATGAGTAAGTGGTTCAGTCCCGGAGCAAAATCCTTCAAATGTGGTGGTTTGTCTGGTATACGCTTGGGGGTCTTCCAGGGTCTGGAAAAAATGGTGCAGTTGTAGTGCTGAGCAAAATGTAAGTTTATAAGGCCCTGCGGGGTCTATCAGTTCTTCAATGAAGGATCTATTTCCTCTTACAAACCCGGCTGCCGTGATAGTTCCTGTTTCCCATAGGGATTTAAAATGAGTAGCTGTTAAACCTGGTGGGAGTTTAGGGTTTCCCAAAACAGGGGTCAAGGGAGATGTTTTGGTCATTTGTTGTATTAGTATCGCCACTTTAGAACATATTTTTAAGGTATTTCCTATTAAAGGGTGTGTTTTTAATCCAGATGGTATTGAGTCCCAGCACCATAATGCCTTTTCTATAGGAATAGGGGACTGTGCCTGCTCGCTCTGCACCCATAGTTTCCGGTCACTATGTCTCTTCCAATCTATGCCTAAATGTGCCGCATAATAGTACTTCTTAATGTCAGGGAGTACTAAGCCTCCGAACAATTTAGGTGAAGTCAGCTGCGTGCGTGGTATACGTGTTTTTTTGTTTGCCCATACAAAACGAGTGAATAAAGTCTGAACTTGTCTAAAGAAAATTTCCGGTATCCTGACAGGGAGTGCTTGGAGAAGATACAGATACTTCGGCAGGATGCACATTTTCAGCAGGTTGCATCTCCACTCCCATGTCTCTAGGAGTGAATCCCATATTCTAAACAAAAAACAACGTTTAGATTCAGGTTATTAAAATATACTACCTTGATATCTGACCTATAGACCTATAGTCTTGCTCCCTGGAGGATCCCCCTCCACCCAGTTGGTCACAGTAAACAAGCAGCATAGGTCTATTGGTACTATGTTCAGTTTATTTTTATACTTCATTCCAGACAGAAGGTTGACCCTACTGTCCTGGTGGATCTGCTAGATAAATCTGTTTGTAATCTTTTAACCACAACTTCTTACTCCACCAGTAAGTTTTGACAGATCCTTGATTACTATCATATTAATATACATAGACTTGTTTGAGTTCTTATGAATAACCAATAATAGATACAGATGATTGTCATGTTGTTTTTCTTGTAAACTTGTGCATTCAGCATTCCTTAAATAAAGATTAAAAAAAAAAATGCCTCATTATATTGACATTGTTTAACAATCAGGACAGTTTATGCTACTTTTCTTAAAGCATTTGTAAACCCTGCGTGGTAATTTTTACCTACAGGAAAGCCTATAATAAGGCTTGAAAACACAAAACCAAATGTGTAATAAATAACTAAATAGCTGCTCCCCAGATAGTGTAGACAATCTACTAAATTGAAAAGTGATATGGGGAGCTAAATGTTAATATTAAACCCACTGTGTGAATGCGCCAGTGATTATGGTAAATATACCAATTAAGACCACATATAATACATGGAAAGCAAAGTGCTAAATTAAATTTGGAAACAATGAAAGTACAAGTGTCCTTTGGATAGTCCATAAAATCTTCAATGAAGTATTTTCAATTAGCCAATGACATACAATTGAATTCCTCCACCATTTGGCAATAGATTCAAACCACACACCTAATGTGTTTGAATAGGATAACCTACTCACCAGATAGCTATGACCTCTTTAATTAAAAAGGTCTGATACTGCTTATTTAAAAAATCCTGTGACTTGCTTAGTTGGGGACGAATAAGGAGACTTTTATTTTTTTTACTGTTTTTACTGGTAATGGCAGCGATCTGCGATTTGTAGCAGGACTGTGACATTGCGGCAAATAAATCTGACGCCAAATTACTCTTTTTGAGGACCAGTGACATTATTACATTGATCATTGCTATAAAAATGCACTGATCAGTGTAAAAATGACACTGGCAGGGAAGGGGGTTAACAAAAGGGAGCGATCAAGGGGTTAACTGTGTTCCCTCAGCGTGTTCTAACTGTAGGGGGTGGGCTTACTGAAACATGACAGAGATCACTGTTCCCTATCACCGGGAACAGTAGATCTATGTCATGTCACTAGGCAGAATGGGGAAATGCTTTGCTTACATAGGCAGTTCCCCGTTCTGCCTCTCCTCACCGTGATCGGGGGGCGGCAGTGGACATCGAGTCTGCGGGATCTGCGGGCACGCTCCCGACATATATTGACCTGAGCAAGTCGTTAAGAAAACTAGCATAACCCTTTGGAGGGTGGCAAACAGTACCACTCCCCCGTCAGTCCGTCTGACGGTCAGTCAGTGTGCCAGCGGATGGGTCTGTTGCACTTACCCCATGCAGCTCTTCTCCCAGGCTCTTGGCAGGCGTTGCTCTCCCTTCCACTGCTCTCCATGGGAGTCGGCTCTGGCTTCCATTTCCTCCCTGGTGCTTGGCGGCCAATCGGGAGTCTTCTCCTTTCAGTCAATCAGAAAACGGGTCTCAGACCTTCTTCTGATTGGCCGGATTGAGGATCAGTGTTACCAGGGGCGGCTCATCCATTAGGGGCGCCCGAGCATGCCATCTCCCTCCCCAGCACCCCCTATATGGTAATGGATAGATGCATAGCATGAATTTATCTATGGCCGCCTCAGCTGCCCTCTATTCATGTGTCCAGCCCCTTTCAGGTCACCAGGTGCATGAATTACAGAGGCCAGTTTTTTCTTGATGCACCTGATTGGAGCCATATGCTCTAATAGGCTTCAAAATAGGGTAGGCTGGGACGCTGAGGATGCATCCTGAGCCCCCCCAGTTGTGTTGCAACAGTGAATGAATATTCGCTGTTGCAACACTGATCTTCCTCCCGGCTAATCGGGAAGTGGGACTGATACCCATCACCCGACTGGCTGAAAGGATTCTATTGGACGCCTCGGAGGAGGGGTGGAGATGCACAGCGGGAGCAAGGAGGATAAGAGCAATCTGGTCCCTGCCGATGCCTGGATGCTTGGCCCCCGGCGCTGCTGCATAGATGACCGGTCCTGATGGCGCTGCATGGATGTCCAGCCACTGTCACCTAGATGTGGTAAGTGGACCGACCGGTGGACAGCGGGGGGGGGGGGGGGGTTTGGTTTGTCACGAGGGGTTTGGTTGTTTGCCTCCCCCCCAAACAAAAACCCACCACCCGCCACTAAGTGTTACAACAGTGAATTTTCATTTGCTCTTGTAACACCTGGGTGGGCTCAAAGTGCAATACTCTGCACCACTAGCCCACATATTTTAAAGCCTATTAGAGCCTATGGCTCCAATCAGGTGCTTCAAAAAAACACCCCAGCTGTAATTCAGGCTATGCACGAGTCTATCCGTTATAAGCCATATATTGGGGGTGGCGTGGAGAGAGGGCCCCCTAATGGCACCCCTTATGCTACTGGCATAAACTGTCCTGATTTTTAAACAATGTCAATATAATGAGGCAATTTTTTTACTTCACACTTTGGTGTATTGGACTAGGTGTAACAGTCATTTTTAAAAATTGCACACTGAGAATTTTTTGGTTTTTGTTTTGGAACTATATTTCACATTCTATACATGTCTATATAGGTATATATACCACCTGGTTCTGGTTGGGTAGTGTTTCGGTATTGATGTTTCCCCACGGGCATGGCAGACATTGCCACCAGCCACCTACCAACAAAGTTTCTTTAAAGGATTTTCTGGGAGGTTATTTTATATAAATAGATTTTTCAATAGTACATGTCTGTATTGGTTGTGTGCCCCTGACCATCCTACCTCTATTCTAGAAAAGGTATATTGAAAATGATTGTTAAAACAATTGTTATTCCTTTGGCTCAACCAGTTGTTTCTTTTCAAGATGGAAACTTTTTATAGAGCGAACGCTCTCAACTTAGGAAACTAAACAATGTATGACACCATTTCGGAATGGTACTTAAAAGCAACCCTCACAAACTCTCTAGGCAGATTGAAACTCCATGAATTAATTTTCCCTCCAAAAATTCGAAAATTCGAAAATTTCAATTTCAAAAATTCAAAATTTCACAACTTCAGAAATTCAGAAACAACTACATATAATAAACTCACAGTTACAGATTGAAATGAGAGCAACTCTATTACATGTTTTTGCTTCTCTTGGGCAAACTATTCACCTACCTAACTTTATTTGATCTTGATTTATTTTGATTGTTTATTTTTATTTAACCATTTGCCTACTGGGCACTTAAACTCACCTTGTGACCAGACCAATTTTCAGCTTTCAGTGCTCTCACACTTTGAATGACAGTTACTCAGTCATGTAATAATGTACCCAAATGAATTGCTTGTCCTTTTTTCATACAAATAGAGGTTTCTTTTGGTGGTATTTGATCACCTCTGGGTTTTTCTTTTTTGGATTTTTTTTTAAGCTATAAATTAAAAAAGACCGAACATTTTGAAAAAAACACATTTTTCTTAGTTTCTGTGATACAATTTAGCAAATTATAAATTTTTCTTCATACATTTTGGCCACAATTTATACTGCTACATATCTTTGGTAAAAAATAACCCAAATTAGTGGATATTATTTGGTCTTTGTGAAAATTAGAGAACCTAAAAGCTGTGGTGCAAATCATAAAAAAATTATCACACCTGAAGTACTGATAGCCTGTCTCATTTCTTGCGACCCAAACAAGCCAGGAAAGTACAAATACCCCCCAAAGGACCCCTTTTTTGAAAGTAGACATACCAAGGTATTTAGTAAAAGGTATGGTGAGGTTTTTGATGTTGTAATTTTTTCCCCACAATTCTTTGCAAAATAAAGATTTTTTCCCCTACAAAATTGTCATTGTAATAGGTTATTTCTCTTACATGGCATTTGTATACCACAAATAATACCCCAAAATACATTCTGATACCCCTCCTGAGTATTATGATACCACATGTGTGGGACTTTTCACAGCCTGGCCACATAGAGAGGCCAAACATGCAAAGGAGCACCATCAGGTGTTCGAGGAGCATAAATTACACATCTAGCTTGTTGACTACACTTTTGAAGGCCCTGGAGTACCAGGACAATGACACGTGACACTGATGTGGCACTCATGACAGATGGCACTGATATGTGGCACTGATGGCATGTGACACTGGTGACAGATGGCACTAATATGTGGCACTGATGACAGATGGCACTAATACGTGGCACTGATGACAGATGGCACTAATACGTGGCACTGATGACACATGACACTGATACGTGGCACTGATGACACGTGACACTGATGACAGATAGCACGTGACACTGACAGGTGGCACTGATGACAGATGGCTCTGATACGTGGCACTGATAACAGATGGCACTAATATGTGGCACTGATGACACGTGACACTGATGAAAGATGGCACTAATACGTGGCACTGGGGACAGATGGCAGTGGGGACAGATGGCACTGACAGGTACTGTGCTGTATTTTCAGTTTTTTTTTTTTTTACACTGACGCTGCAGCCGTTGGTCTCTCCCTCCTCAAGCGCTGTCTCAGTGTGAGGAGGGAGAGCCGGCAACGAAAGATGATCTCATATGTTTAGATATGAGATCACCCCTCAGTGGACACTCAGATCGAGTGCTAAATGGCTGCTGTGATTGGTCATGTAGCACAATCTGTAATTGGCTTTGTCCAAGGGACACGTCCAACACAGAATTTCCCCATGCATGCCCGCAGGTGCACGCATCACAGAAGTAAACAGGAGGACATGCAAGGATGCCCTCCTGGCAATTGGAGTCTGCACTGTAGCCGTCTTTCGGCTATAGGGTGGATGCCTAGTGGTTAATTGATATTATTTTCTTGTGGCTCTTATGAGCATCTTGCTATATATGCTTACTAAAGCAATCTTAATACTACAGTGCATTACCTTAATACACTATTCCTCCTTGCTTCGAGACTAAACATAGAAATTCCTTCAAAACCAGATAATACTTTGGTAGCCAAATATTTAAAAAGTTATAAAGAACCTATATTGATACTTGTACCATTTGACTGAAAACATTTAATAATGTGGAACTTTTAGACTAACTGGCAAAGCATAAATCCTTTGGAGATTCCAGAAGGATAAATCCAAGGAGATAAAGCGTCTTTATGTTGATTTCATCATAATTGTATAGCCAAAGATTAGCAAACCAATGCTATAACAATCAATTTGAACAACCGTCCTTCAAATACCATGTCGAGAATTCTTCAAATATGATAAATCCAATATGCAAAATAATCCTCAAAAACAATAAGTCCAATGTGCAAAATAATCCGTGCAAATGAGGAAGCATAAAGTGCAAAATTCTGCAATCTGTGCAAAAATAACAATATGTGCAAAATAGCAATATGGAAGTAGTGCAAACCAGCAATCTGTGCAAATAAACAATATTACTGAGTAAAGTGCAACAATGATTGTGCAAAATGTGCAAAAAGATAAAAAATATATGTGCAAATTGACAGCAAAAATATATGAAAAATTAATTTCACCTATAAACGTGCAAAGAGCAAACGATTAGTGCAAACAAAGAGCAGTAAAAAATATAAAAGTGATGTCTAAACGAGTCCATTAACGTGCTCAAATAATGACTAGGCAGTCTTGAGAACTATATATAAAATTGTCATTACGAAATGGCAGTGACAGAGCAAAGTCCCATACACAGTGCAATGCAATCCAATTGTGTTAAGTCTCTTTCCAATATGCAATGCAGATCATCCACTACACGGGGTTTATATTTTTCTATCCCCCACACCATCAATGAAGAGGGGTCTCTGTTGTGAAACTAGTCAAAGTGTCTGGACAAGCTATGTTTTGGGAATCCATTCTTTATGTTTTGAGTGTGTTCTCTTAATCTTTTCCAGAGTTTTTAGTTCTCCCAACATACATTAGTTTTAATATTTGGATTGGCAATTTTAAAGCAGTCCACTAGATGGTATATTGGAGTGATTAGCTTCTCTATATGCATAAATTACTTGCTTTATGTTCATGATAGAAGACTGAGTATTTTCTTTGACCACTAGATGGTGCTATTTTATGGATTAATATAATTATAAATATATATCGCTTTTATTTGCTCATTTCTTTAAATTATTGTGACCACTTCTGAATTTTAAGTATTCGAATGATGTTATGCCTTTAATTCTTTATGAAAAATGTACCTTTGAGAAGATTGCGGGTTACTATGACAACCGCTCTGCTATAACAGTCACCACTGTGCACCCGACTCTATACCTTTGATAAAGTCACGTGGACAGTGATGCAACGCGTCAGGGAAGAGAGTCGGGTGACTTTCGTTTTCCGATCTCGGCCGGGATCGGTAACATTACTCATTACTGCTGTTGTCTGATCATCTTATTTTAAGTGTTTGACCATTCATTAAAATATTAGTTTTTAATACTACACTATGAAGTTCCTCCCTTTCTCTCTATAATATCTGGTTGAGTTCCCGGAGGCCCTGGGTAGTTCCGACGGAGGATAGAAACCCATAGGAGCTGTATTATCAGGGGGAGCCTGAGAATGGATTGGCTGGTATCTGTAAGGCTGTTTATATCCTTTATTTGAGGTGAGAGGCTGGGGGAAACACTATCCACTGTATTACACCAGAGAGTGCTTGGATGGCGTCACTCGTGTAGTGGATGATCTGCATTGCGTATTGGAAAGAGACTAACATAATTGGATTGCATTGCACTGTGTATGGGACTTTGCTCTGTCACTACCATTTCGGAATTACGATTTTATATATGGTTTTCAAGACTGCCTAGTCATTATTTGAGCATGTTAATGGATTCGTTTGGACATCACTTTTATATTTTTTACTGCTCTTCGTTTGCACTAATCGTTTGCTCTTTGCGCGTTTATAGGTGCAATTCATTTTTCATATATTTTTACTGTCAATTTGCACATATATTTTTTTATCATTTTGCACAATCGTTGTTGCACTTTACTCAGTAATTAATATTGTTTATTTGCACAGATTGCTGGTTTGCACGACTTGCATATTGCTATTTTGCACATATTGTTATTTTTGCACAGATTGCAGATTTTCGCACTTTATGCTGCCTCATTTGCACGGATTATTTTGCACATTGGATTTATTGTTTTTGAGGATTATTTTGCACATCGGATTTATCATATTTGAAGAATTCTCTACATGGTATTTGAAGGACGGTTATTCAAATTGATTGTTATAGCATTGGTTTTCTAATCTTTGGCTATACAATTATGATGATGAAATCAACATAAGGACGCTTTATCTCCTTGGATTTATCCTTCTGGAATATCCAAAGGATTTATGCTTTGCCAGTTAGTCTGTAATTAGCTTTTATGCCATTTTAAGTAAGCGCCACATTATTTAATTTTTTTCTTTCTATTACTGCCTGGTGTGAGAACACTTTTATGTTGGCTGCTACATTGCTAGGTTTATTTCCCATTTATTTTTCCTGTGTGGCTTGCGCATTAGTTCTCCCTATTGTGTACCATTTGATTGCTTATGATCATAGCTTTTTCTTCTTTGTAACTTTATTATATTTGTTTATTTTATTTTCTGTTTGATTAGATTATTTTGTAGTTTCTTGGAAAACAATAAAAATGACATTTAAAAAAAAGATTGTTATTTGATTTAGTGTGATACACCTTGTATTGTAAATATTCCTTTGTATGAAGTGACATAACAATAATATATTTACATGTGTGTTGTTACAGTATCTTTATACTGAGATCCCAGGTCCTGATGAATCGGGGTCCCCCGTGAAACGAGCCAACCTCACAATTTGATCTCAAAACTATGCACATACAAAGCTTTGGATGGCTGATTTGTATGTCTAATAATCTATAAAAATGGGGTATCTGGCGCTACCTGATATTGGAGAAGTGGACCCCAGTGTTTCTAACAATCCAGGTGTCACATTGATTTAGTAAAGGAAAAAAGGAAAAAAAGGGGAAAAAAAGAAAAAAGAAAAAAAAGGTCTTTAGTGTCCACAAGTGAAAAAATCCTCAGTTCTTCACTTGTGGACACTAAAGACCTTTTTTTCCCCTTTTTTTCCTTTTTTCCTTTAATTTATTTTTGATTTATATTTACATAAGTTTTGATATATATATTTTTTTTTCGATATTTTTTGTTATGACATATAGAAATTTTGATATATATCCCACGTACATATATCTATATAGGGTTTGTTTTTCCTGTCTCACCTTGTGATTTTGCACTATTACATACATAAGGGTTGGAGTATATGTTTACAGATTTTACAGTTATAACTGAAATTTATTTATTTTTCACATATTTGCACTTTATAACTTGATGAATTTACCGTATGTAGTCTATCAGTGTTTTTGAGAAAATTCAACACATAATAGTACCTATGCGATTTTAAACATAAATCGCATTGAGTATTATATTATTACTTTGCACTTATTCTTGCACAAAGCACGATCTATGGGCATTTATACCCTTCTGTCACAACTTATTGTCTTTATACTTTAGGGATACGGTAATTAGAATACCCATAATTGATACTGAAAGGTTGATGTACAATAACAAATCTACTAAATCGATGTGACACCTGGATTGTTAGAAACACTGGGGTCCACTTCTCCAATATCAGGTAGCGCCAGATACACCATTTTTATAGATTATTAATTACTTATGAAAACCCCTTGTGGGGATTTCTTAGCTGGGGGGCTGCAACCTATTTTTTCTATTTTGTATTATAAGCGTGGCTTTGTTCAATAACAATATGATTTGTATATCTGGTTTTTAGATATTGATTTTGTCCAAAATAAAATGCTTGGATTTTAGATCTGTATTGTTTGAATGTATGCTACACCCTGGGTGACATAACTAAAGTCCCAGACTTGCTATATTGATTATAGGGATGATACCCCCAAGGGTAATAATTGATCCTGTCCCCACATATAATAGGACTTTTTGGTGAGAAATGTATAGAGCAGACACCCAAATTGTGCTAATACTTCCCAGAAAAAAAATATATGGAAGAAAACCACCTATAGATATGGTACAGGAAACCTTCGCCACATCACAAAACAAAAGAGAAAATTGCAAAAGGGTGTGACCTGGGGATTTTATGGGCAAAGGTAGTAACCATGGCGTGGCTATGGGAGCTAAGTTTGCTCCCAGCCTAGCCAACCTGTTTATGGCAGAGTGGGAGGATAGGGAGGATAGGTATATCTTCAGTGAGGATTGCCCACAACTTAAAGAGGGATTCCACCAAAAAAATAAATATTAAAAGCCAGCAGCTATAAATACTACAGCTGCTGACTTTTAATAAATGGACACTCACCTGTCCCGGGTTCCAGCGATGCCGGCAGCCGAGGCCGATCGATCTCTCGGCTCTCGGCTCTCGGCTGCTGCCACCATTCTAGGTGAGGGAATCAGGAAGTGAAGCGAATCGGCTTCACTTCCCGGTTCCCTACTGCGCATGCGCGAGTCGCGTCGCGCAATAGGAAATCTCCGCGCTGTCACTGGGACCCGTGTGTGTCCCAGCAGACAGCGTGGCAGGGCAGGAAATGGCGTAGACTCCCACGGGAGTCTATGCCCGGAAGTGGATGTAAATACCTGTCTTTGACAGGTATCTCCACCCCCTCCCCCCTGAAAGGTGTCAATTGTGACACCGGAGGGGGGGAGGGATCCGATCAGCGGAGGTTCCACTTTAGGGTGGAATCCCACTTTAAGTTCTACAGGAGATTCATAGATGGCCTGATGATCATTTGGGAGGGGCCCTATGAGTCTGCAGTGGAATTTATAGACAGTCTGCATTTGAACACTAACAACATTAAGCTGGACTATCAAATCAGTGAAAACAGCATTCATTTCTTGGATATGGTTATTTCAAAAGATTCTAATAAGCTGAACACAAAAGTTCCCTTTAAACCTACAGATCGCAAAATAGTTATCTGTCTATTAGAAGTGGGCACCACCCCTTATGGATTAAAAATATATCTAGAGGACAAATGCTAAGAGTCCGGCGTAATTATACAGAAGTAATTGACTATTACCAACAGGCAGATCTTCTGAAAACTAAATTCTTACAAAAGGGCTATGCAGAAGATTCCTTGAATGAAATCATTCAGAAAGTGTCTGAAATTCCAAGGGGGGATTGTTTAAAAAAGAAAATTGAGGATCAGGGGGCCAATAACCAACATCAAGTGAGCTTTATATCCAACTTTCACTGCCAGTATAGAGAAATAGAGGTCATCTATAGAAAACATTGGCATATTTTACACCAAGATCGGCATTTAGGGACAATACTACAGGATCAGCCTAAATTCATTTATAGGCGCGCCCAAAACTTTGGCGATCAGATAGTTAAAAAAATCTTGGATCCTCCAGACCGGCAAGTTTTAAAAATTGATTTGAAAGGTTTCTATGCCTGTAGAAAATGTATATGTTGTAGGGCTGTGAACACCGCTATTGGGGGTAGAACTAGTATTACTAATGGAGATGGTGATTCTTTTGACATTAAGGAGTTTGTCACCTGTAACTCCTCGCATGTGGTCTACCTCATGTGGTGTCCATGAAATTTGTTTTATGTAGGCAGAACAAAAAGACTTTTAAAAGTCCGGATAGCAGAACACCTGGCGAACATTAAGCTCTTGTACACACGGTCGGACATTCCGACAACCAAATCCGTCGGATTTTGTCCGACGGATTTTGTCCGAAGGATTTTGTCCGAAACTGTTGCATACACACAGTCGGACAAAGTTGTCAGAAAATCCGATTGTACTTAACGTGATGATGTTATTTCGTTAGGACGGGACTATGTTCAGGCTAGTAGCCAATAGCTTTGGTCTAGGAATTTGATCTGAGCATGCGTAGCACTTTGTCCGATCAGAATTCTCTACACATGATCGGACAAAGTCCGATCGGATCATGTTGTCGGAAAATTTTATAGCCCAGCTGGAAAACTTGGTCCGTCGGATACTCCGACGGAAACAGTCCGATGGAGCCCACACACTGTCGGATAATCTGACAACACGGTCCTATCAGACATTGTCCATCGGAATGTCTGACCGTGTGTACAAGGGCAATGAAAGGGTTTCATTCATAGTGTTTTATTACACTTTAACCACTTGCCGACCGCCGCACGACGATATACGTCGGCAGAATGGCACGGGCAGGCATATGGGCGTATATATAAGTCCCTGCCTGCCCGCGGGTGGGGGGCCCGATCGGGCCCCCCCCCGGTGCCTGCGGCGGTCGGCATTCCTTCGAGAGCGATCCGGGATGAGGGGGCGGCCATTCATTCATGGCCACCCCCTCGCGATCGCTCTCGACGAATGGAAATCCTCCGTGACATCACTTCCTCTCCTGTAATGTAAACACAGGAGAGGAAGTGATGTATTCTCTCCTCCGTGTCGGTATTTTTCGTTCCGGCACCGAGGAGAGAGGTTCGGTGAGTTGCACCAACACACCACACATACAGTAGAACATGCCAGGCACACTCACACCCCCCCTTTACCCCCCGATCACCCCCCCAATTACCCCTGCCCCCCCAGTCACAGTGACACCAATTGCTTTTTTTTTTTTTTTTTTTTTTTTTTTGCATTGGTGTCATTTGTGACTGTAATAACTGTTAGGGCAGTTAGGGTTAGCCCCCTTTAGTTCTAATGTACCCCCCTAACCCCCCCAATAAAGGTTTAACCCCGTGATCACCCCCCGTCGCCAGTGTCACTAAGGCTGGGTTCACATTGCAGCGGTTTGAGAACGGATGTGATTCGCACCGCACTGCAGTGCAAATCACATCCGATCTCTGTGCGATTCGAGTTCAGCCATACAGATAGTATGGCTGAATTCGTGTCGCACCCGCCGCACCCGCCGCAAACTCGCACGGGACCCTTTTTTTGGTCCGCAGCAGAATCGGATCGCATGGGTGTTCACACCATGCGATCCGAGTTTGCAGATCGCACTGCGATATGCGAACTGATCTGGGGGTGTCATTATTTCACTGACACTCCCAGCAGTTCGCATAGGGCAGTGTGAACTGCCGCCGGGAGGCATGCGATGCGGGAACCCGCCGCGGATTCGTGGCGTTCCCGCATCGCTCCAGTGTGAACCCAGCCTAATAAGCGATCATTTTTCTGATCGCTGTATTAGTGTCACAGGTGACGCTAGTTAGGCAGGTAGGTATTTAGGTTCGCCGCAACTTTTTATAGCGCCAGGGACCCCCATATACTACCGCATAAAGCCCCCTGATTGCCCCCTAGTTAACCCTTTCACCAGTGATCACCATATAACTGTTACAGGTGACGCTGGTTGGTTAGTTATTTTTTTATAGTTTCAGGGCACCCGCCATTTATTACCTAATAAAGGTTTAACCCCCTGATCACCCGGCGGGTGTCATTTGTGACTGTAATAACTGTTAGGGCAGTTAGGGTTAGCCTCCTTTAGTTCTAAGGTACCCCCCTAACCCCCCCAATAAAGGTTTAACCCCGTGATCACCCCCGTCGCCAGTGTCACTAAGGCTGGGTTCACATTGCAGCGGTTTATGAGAACGGATGTGATTCGCACCGCACTGCAGTGCAAATCACATCCGATCTCTGTGCGATTCGAGTTCAGCCATACAGATAGTATGGCTGAATTCGTGTCGCACCCGCCGCACCCGCCGCACCCGCCGCAAACTCGCACGGGACCCTTTTTTTGGTCCGCAGCAGAATCGGATCGCATGGGTGTTCACACCATGCAATCCGAGTTTGCAGATCGCACTGCGATATGCGAACTGATCTGGGGGTGTCATTAACATTTCACTGACACTCCCAGCAGTTCGCATAGGGCAGTGTGAACTGCCGCCGGGAGGCATGTGATGCGGGAACCCGCCGCGCATTCGTGGCGTTCCCACATCGCTCCAGTGTGAACCCAGCCTAATAAGCGATCGTTTTTCTGATCACTGTATTAGTGTCACAGGTGACGCTAGTTAGGCAGGTAGGTATTTAGGTTCGCCGCAGCTTTTTATAGCGCCAGGGACCCCCATATACTACCGCATAAAGCCCCCTGATTGCCCCCTAGTTAACCCTTTCACCAGTGATCACCATATAACTGTTACAGGTGACGCTGGTTGGTTAGTTATTTTTTTTATAGTTTCAGGGCACCCGCCATTTATTACCTAGTCTCACTAGTGTACCCCTAAATTTAGGGGTGTCTACTTTCCAAAATGGGGTCATTTGGGGGGGGTTTGTGCCATCTTGGCATTTTATGGCCTTCAAAACTGTAACGCCCTTAGAAAGCCTGAAGGCGGTGCTTGGTTTTCGGGGCCCCGTACGCGGCTAGGCTCCCAAAAAGTCCCACATATGTGGTATCCCCATACTCAGGAGAAGCAGCAGAATTTATTTTGGGGTGTCATTTCACATATGCCCATGGCATGCGTGAACAATATATCATTTAGTGACAACTTTGTGAAAAAAAAAAAAAAAAAAAAGTTTGTAATTTTCCCGCAACTTGTGGCAAAATATAAAATATTCCATGGACTCAACATGCCTCTCAGCAAATAGCTTGGGGTGTCTACTTTCTAAAATGGGGTCATTTGTGGGGGTTTTGTGCCATCTTGGCATTTTATGGCCTTCAAAACTGTAATAGGTAGTGAGGAGTGAAGTCAAATATTTACGCCCTTAGAAAACCTGAAGGCGGTTCTTGGTTTTCGGGGTCCCGTACGTGGCTAGGCTCCCAAAAAGTCCCACATATGTGGTATCCCCGTACTCAGGAGAAGCAGCAGAATTTATTTTGGGGTGTCATTTCACATATGCCCATAGCATGTGTGAGCAATATATCATTTAGTGACAACTTTGTGAAAAAAAAATAAAAAAAAATTAAAGTTTGTAATTTTCCCGCAACTTGTGGCAAAATATAAAATATTCCATGTACTCAAAATGCCTCTCAGCAAATAGCTTGGGGTGTCTACTTTCTAAAATGGGGTCATTTGTGGGGGTTTTGTGCCATCTTGGCATTTTATGGCCTTCAAAACTGTAATAGGTAGTGAGGAGTGAAGTCAAATATTTACGCCCTTAGAAAACCTGAAGGCGGTTCTTGGCTTTCGGGGCCCCGTACGCGGCTAGGCTCCCAAAAAATCCCACACGTGTGGTATCCCCGTACTCAGGAGAAGCAGCAGAATTTATTTTGGGGTGTCATTTCACATATGCCCATAGCATGTGTGAGCAATATATCATTTAGTGACAACTTTGTGTAAAAAAAAAAAAAAATTATTTTTTTGTCATTATTCAATCGCTTGAGGCAAAAAAATAAAATATTCGATGGGCTCAACATGCCACTTATCAATTTCCTTAGGGGGTCTACTTTCCAAAATGGGGTCATTTGGGGGGGTTTTGTACTGCCCTGCCATTTTAGCACCTCAAGAACTGAGATAGGCAGTCGTAAACTAAAAGCTGCGTAAATTCCAGAAAACGTACCTTAGTTTGTAGATGTGACAACTTTTGCGCAAACCAATAAATATACAGTTATTGACTTTTTTTTTACCAAAGACATGTGGCTGAATACATTTTGGCCTAAATGTATGACTAAAATTGAATTTATTGGATTTTTCTAATAACAAAAAGTAGAAAATATCATTTTTTTTCAAAATTTGCGGTCTTTTTCCATTTATATCGCAAAAAATAAAAATCGCAGAGGCAATCAAATACCATCAAAAGAAAGCTCTATTTGTGGGAAGAAAAGGACGCAAATTTTGTTTGGGTACAACATTGCATGACCGCGCAATTACCAGTTAAAGCAGCGCAGTGCCAAATTGTAAAAAGACCTCTGGTCATTTACCAGCAAAATGGTCCGGTCTGAAAGTGGTTAAACAGAGACATAATCAGGACTCTTCATTGTTGCAATTTTGTGGAATAGATGCCATTAATCCATCATGGAGGGGTTCCAATAGGGTGAGGGATTTGTCCCAAAGGGAAACCCGCTGAATCTTTTTGATGAGGTGCTTGGTCCCGAAAGGGTTAAACATTGAGGTAGGCCTCAATTGTTTTATTAACAATTTTTAGGAAGATTCCTTTTATGCATTAATAATAGGAAATATTGGGAATTGTATAGAATATTATGTGTTCACGATGCATTATAGATAATCATGTTGACAAGAGTAGTAATATATTGTATATTTGAGGAGATTCTGAGGGTATGTGTAATTGCGAGTGGGGGATATGAACGGCTGATATGGATGACTTGCAGGATTCCCTTAATAGGGATAGTGTATTGGTCAAACCCATCTTGGTGATTCAGTATCCCACTATTACTATTTATTATTTATTATTTTTTACCATTATTTGTATATTATTATTTTTATATTATTGTCGCCTATATATGTTATATATATGGAGTTGGTATATATATATTTTTTGGTACATTGTTTAGGAACAGATCATTCATTTGCTCATTGTTTTTATTTGATGCATTTTAGATGTATTTTATATGTTCATAATGTTCATTAAGAAGTATACATCACAGCGATATTTTTGGCAGGAATGTGTAGAAGAAATTCTGTAATATATGACATTGTTAGCCTTGTTAGATGCAGATTTAGTAATCCGTTTCCCCCGCTGAAGGATGTTCTATCATGTAGAGGTCGGTGTATTGCTACTGTGGGGACACAAAGTGTGTGCAGGCGCATAATTGGGACCCATGTGACTCGGGTGGGGAGGAATACAAGAAGGAGGTTGGTTGTCCTTGTGGCCAATCCCAGGAAGAATTCAGAGTGACGAAACATGTCGGGGTGTGGCTACACGGACACTAACTCCATTGATATAGAGACGCTGATGCTCGTGTTCTGTTCAGTTTCATTGGGAGCAGTGGCTGGGAAGTGGTGAGAGCTTATAGCGCACACTGTGAGCTCCGCTGTAGCCGCAGTGCATCGCTTGGTTTTTGGTGAAAGTTTGCTGAGATTATTTCAATTGATGCTAGCATTTTTTATTTAACATGTGAGTGAATATATTGAAGTGATGTGTGAGTCGTTTGAATACATTTTAAATGGTGTCACGCTGTGTGGAACATTCTATTTTACTTTTCACATATGGATAAGCCTTGCCTGGAATGATCGAGGGATAGACACAAGTGGGGTTTATACTGCTTTTTTTGCCAAACACGAAAGTGGGAGGTAGCATCAATCGGTGAGTGCGTTTCCATTGGGCGAGGTGTCACAAGCACATTGGTGTGGTGGAAGTTTGAAGGAGTTTATGAAGATTGATTCCTTTGTGTGATTTTCATCATTCTGTTTAATGGACTTTTAGTTCTCTATATAACTGCATCACGGGGTGATAGATTGAGTATTTTCACTTTGCACATTTCTTACACTGTTATGAGCGCTACTTAAATTATCCTTTAAATATATTGCAGTACACGTTTGGAGGCATAATTTATGTTTATAAGTATCATTTTCACTAAAGTTTTTCTACTACAGCTTTTTCTTTTTCACTGACATTTGATTTTTATTTTTATTTTGTATTTACACATTTTTTATTTCACTGATATTTTGTCACTGGTTATTTATTGGCGCAGTGGGGGCAGTGCACTTTTGGAGGGCTATATTCATTTTCAGCAGATTAGGAAATGTAGTAACCAGAAAGGGGAGTAACAAGCATATAAAAATATATGCTTGTAACGCTTGTTACTCCCCTTTTTGGTTACTTCGCTTTGCCCAAAAAGTCCCTGGGGCACCCCCTTTTGCAATTTTCTGTATTAGTTCCCAGAAAACATTTTGGTGTCCTCATATTAGATGTACCAATCATTTTACAGAATAATACAGCGTGCAGCATATATTTAGGTTTCCAGGATGCCACAGTGGTATAATAGCTAGCACTGTGATTTTCCTGTGTTCAAATGCCAGCAGAGACACTGCACACATAAAATGATTATGTCATATATTTATGTTTAAAGTGGAGCTTCCACCACCCCACTTTCCCCTGCCACGTCATCACCCCTTACCTGTTATGCTGGGTTGAATTCAAAACTTGTACTCACCATCACAGCAGATCCAGAGTTGTTTGTAAATAATCTGCTGTTCAGATGTCTGTGCCTTTGTCTCATGCCACCATCTTCGTCCTCTTGAAAGCCCCGCTCCCCAGCCATTCTGTGAATGGGTTTCTGCAGCCTCTTGGAATGTGCAAGGTGATCTTTCAGGGTTAGGTTTACACCAAAAAAAAATAAAAAGAAAGGAAAGTCCCACCCAAAAAAAAAAAAGTTGCAATAGAAGAAGGACAAACTTTTTTCAATGTTGGACTGACACAAGTTGGACCAGTTAAGATGGCTCTCATAGGTAAACATTGATTTTTATTGATTGATTTTGTCATGCAACATGTGCTTTCAAAGTTAGAGCGCATGTCGCACCAGTGTGAACTGGGCCTTATTGGCACTGAAATCGCAACTAGTAGAGCAGCAGCCCGCAGGCTGGACTGATCATCTGCAAGAAAATTATGTAGTTTCCTCGCAGCCTTCAGAGCCCTGCTCCCTGGGATTGGCCAGGGCTGCATAAATATTCATACTGCCAGCTGCATAGTTCCACACCCTGTTCCCTGGAATTGGTCAGGGCTGCATAAATATGCATATTTGCACACCTATGTTCCAGAGAATTCTCACAGCTCTCTGGAAAGCAGAGGGAGCCATCAGACTGACAACAGCTGAGAACCTAATTTATCAGATGCACCGGTTACAGTGAGCACAACTAAATGTACCTAACACAAACACATCCAGTGTTCTGTCAATTTCTCCAACTCATCAGAAACTCCAACCACTTAACTTCAGGTTTATTTAAACCAGCAGTAATTGGAGTTTTTAACTAATTGGTGGTTGGACACAACACCAGCAACCGAGTCTGATGCAGGATATTATGAATGGAGAGTAAGAATGGAGATTCTTACTCCACTCTGATTCTAGCCAACAAAATGGCTGCCTCTGAGGCAACGACAACTTTGTCCTCGTTAGCCGCTGTGCTGTTAAAACAGCTCAATCTTCCTGTACCCAACTCTATTTGGTTGCCGGTGTTGTGTCTAACCACCAATTCATCAAAATCTCCAATTACAAAGGGTTTAAAAAAACCGGAAGTGACATGGTGGGAGTTTCTGATGGGTTGGAGCAATTGACCAGCTCTACTGAACACAGTGAGTCAGAACTAAATCGAACTAATCTTGGCAACTATCTAGGAGGGTGCTACATAAGTTCAAAATGTAAAATGTAAAATCATATGTTAATTTCCACTTTGCATTTAATTTTTTTTTCTAGCCTACTACTATTAATCTGAACAATCTTGGAGTTCACAAACTTACCTTGAGAAGATCTCCACACATTTACTTTCTTGAAATCTGTGCAGCTATTCACTATGTGTCACACATTTCACAGACCCTCCCTTCTGATCTACAGAGGTGCAGAGAGGAGGAGTTTCAGGAGGTGGTGTCAGTACAGGAATCACTGCTTACAGGCAGCAAGGTACCATGGGATATGTAGTCCTTAGTAATTGAAAGTAAACAGAAGAAGAAGTTGTGGAAAGAGATGGCCAGCAGACACGCAGCAATCCCAACATTTTTCAAGTAGGGTACATGTTTTTGTTTCTGTTAATGAAGATTTGACCTCAAGGAAAGTGGAGGCAGCAATACAGTGCACATCATCTTTATTAATATAGATCAGTCATTTTGTGCCCACCCACATCAATTCTTTTTTGGCATACCTTTCCTTTTCACCTCAATGAATATTTCTTTGAAGCCGTTTATTCAAGAATGGAAAAACAGGGAAAGGAAAATGACTTCTTAAATAGAATAATTTTCTATGTTTTGTCTGGAGGTCACTTGAAAGGAATGTATAGTGTTTGTGTATTATTTACTTCGTTATGTCCTAGACTACAAAAATGACAAATGTTTAAAAAAAAACAGCTCGGGCTTGGACAGTGAGAAAACCTTGTAATAAATACAGTATGCCCCAGTAATCAATACAGGTCACACCTAAACATAAGTCATGGCTCATCATCTACAATGAAGCATTGATAATTTATTCAGGTGAAAAAGAAATATTTACATAGTTTCAGTTGTAAATAAAACATTGTATAATTCAGACAACTCTGACTTCAGAATGGTACATTGTACAAAACTCAGATGCAATGTTCATTTTCACTTTCTTCCACTTAGAATCTGTTTTGATTTGCCAAGACCATTTACAGAAAAGTCCACAGACCGACCAGTTAGAAGAGAACAACTGAGCTGAAAAGCTCTTAATACAAAATTTAGTAAATTGGGTAAGAAAGCATGCAGTATGGTACCGATTGAGTTTTTTGTCACTTCAGGTTAAACAAAACAAAAAAAAAATTCTACAAGGATGATCATTACAGGTAATTCATTTCAATGTCAGAGACACAGTACTGGTAGAATAATCCAATCTGTAAGCCCTTGTACACACGGTTGGACATTCCGACAACAAAATCCGTCGGATTTTGTCCGAAACTTGTGTTGCATACACACGGTCGGACAAAGTTGTCGGAAAATCCGATCGTTGCGAACGTGGTGACATTATTTCGTTACGACGGGACGACGTTCAGGCTAGTAGCCAATAGCTTCGGTCTAGGAATTTGATCTGAGCATGTGTGGCACTTTGTCCGATCGGAATTCTCTACAAACGATAGGACAAAGTCCCATCGGACCATGTTGTCGGAAAATTTTATAGCCCAGCTCTAAAACTTTGTCGGTCGGATATTCCGACGGAAACAGTCCGATGGAGCCCACACACGGTCGGATTATCCGACAACACGGTTCGATCGGACATTTTCCGTCGGCATGTCCATGTGTACAAGGGCTAACAGCTTTCTAGTCTCCTCTGAATTCACCATAGTATACCATCATATTATAATTAGAGCACATGCCCATCCGCTTATCTTTTACTCACCGGAACATTTGTAGGTCATGATTTGCCTATGAATAAGACTCCTGGCACCTGCATTAATAATAATGCAAACACTTTCATTATTTATAATACACACTTCTTTTTTAGGACTGTTATGCCATCATCAGGCTCAGAACATACAATTCTTTATATTTCAGCTTTCATCCATGAAGCAGCAGATAATGATCTTACCATGCAGAACAATCTTAGGCTCTGTTCCCACTAGTGTGATTTCAGATGTGACTTGAGTCACAAAATCACATGAGGAATTCACATTGTTTTCAGTGGTGCCCATTCAAATCAATGCAACTCAAAGCATGGCGCAATTTTGGCAAAGGTTCCTGCACTAATTTGGTGCCATGCCAACGTGATTTTGTCACCACAGAATATACAAACAGCATCCAAGTTACACTACATAATCACACTGAAAATCATATCAAAATCTGATTGCTGCATTGTGGACCTGTATGTAATCTAAAAAAAATTTAATTTATTTTCTAGAGACTTCTCTCTCCTTGTTGTTTCCCCTTTAAAATGTATTCAGCCCTCTAGGATTAACATTTTGACATATTTTAAAGTGAACAGGCTCACTTTAATTATGTTTCATGAAAAAGATAAACAGAGAGAAACCTGCACAAAGACTACGGCCCTGTCTACGCAGGGCAGACTCCGTTGGAGTCTACCTTCTCAGCGGACAATCTGTCCGCTGAGCCCCGCTGAGCAGGCAGATGGCTATTCTATGATTGCTCTGCTTATGCAGAGCGGACACAGACACAGCCCACTCTCCACTATGGGTGGTCAGATGTAAACGGATCCCCATCCGACCATTTTTAGCAGGTCGGATTGGATGTCGGTATGTATAAAAAGGACACATGCCCATTTACATCTACCGCTTCATATAGGGGACTGGAGGGTCAAATCGGGTCCACCTGAAAAACTGACAGGTGGACCCGATCAGTCTGCTAGTGTGAAAGGGGCCTAATAGTGTAGTATGTTTAAAAACCAGAGTGTTTATTGTAAAAAAAATGAATAATATGTCCTCAAAAATACATTTGAGGGGCAAGAAATTAAGATTCATAGAAGCTATGTTGTATATGTGCCCTTGTCAATGCATTCTCTCAATCTACGTATAGTACGTTCTACATAAAATTTACAGCATGGACATTCTAATGCCCTGTACACATGGTCGGACTTTCAGACGGAAAATGTATGATCGGACTGTGTTATTGGAAATTCCGATCGCGTGTGAGCTCCATCAGACTTTTTCCGGCGGAATTTCCGACACACAAAAGTTTGAGATCTGGATTTAGAATTTTCCGATTACAAAATCCGATCGTTTAAATTCTGATCGTGTGTATACAATTCTGATGCACAAAGTGCCACGCATGCTCAGAATAAATTACGAGACAAAAGCTATTGGCTTCTGGCCTCTTTATAGTCCCGTCCTACGTGGTTTACGCCACCTCGTTCTGAACGATCGGAACTTCTGACAACTTTGCGCAACCATGTGTATGCAAGCCAAGTTTGAGCCAACATCCAGCGAAAAAAAATCCAATGGATTTTGTTGTTGGAATGTCCGATCGTGTGTACAGGGCATTAGACATATACAACAGACCTACTCTCACAGGTAAGAAGTGTATTAAAGGATAACTTCACCTTTGGAACCTTTTATATGTTACATCTGTATTTAGGGTGGACCATGTAATATGCTCCAGGTTCCTGACTCCTCTTCCCCCATTCCTCCACTCCCTGTGACAGTTCCTCTCCCAGCACCCACTGTCACATTTTTTTAAAAACAGCTTAATTCTACAGGAAAAAACAAGTACTGTCTGCCACCGCAGCAGACTGATGCTACATACACACGACCGGACTTTCCAGCAGAAAAGGTCCGATGGTCTTCCCGACGGAGTTACGATGTACTTCCGACTGAATGGACTTGCCCACACACAAACGGACCAAAGTCTGTTCGTTTTGAATGTAAAGTCAGGACTAGAAAAGGAAGTTCAATAGCCAGTAGCCAATAGCTGCCCTGGCGTCGTTTTGGTCCGTCGGACCAGCATACAGACGAACGGTTTTCCCGATAGAAATTTATTCCGTCGGACAGATTTGAAACATTTTCTATTTCTAGGACCGTCAGAATTTTTGAAGAAAAAAGTTAGATGAAACCCACACACGAACGTAATATCTGACGGAATGATTCCGTCTGACCTTTTCTGCCGGAAAGTTTGGTCGTGTGTACGTGGCATGACTTGTAGTTTCAATGGGCTGTGGGGGTGCTGATGAGTCCTCTCATAGTGCACTGACATGCCCTCGGCTTCAAACAGAAGGTCCATGCAGAAGTCGGGGGGCTGAAAGCCGTGGGACACGTCTACAGGAGCTGACATTGTGTCCATCATCTATTGATTAGGTGCAATGCTTTCCAGGCTCCTGCAGGAAAAAATAATAAGTACACATTTTTTTCCTGACAAAAATGTGTGCATTTATTTTTTTCTGCAAAGATGATCTTAGCCTTTAAAGTGTTACTAAACCCAGGACCCTGCATTCACTATGTCTGGTCTCCCACAGTACACAGAACATGGAAATGCAATAGTTTTAGGAAATATAAATGCTGCTAAATACCTTTTTTCATCAGCAGTATATAGCAGTCTTGTGATGTCTATCAGTGTCTAGTTAACGCTTGTAGGAGGAGTTTTCATTCTCCCCTGATTGTTCTATAAGGCTGCAGGACCCCTTCCCTCTGTATGGATAGTGCTGATTGGCCCTGTGCTGATCACATGCACTCTCCCAACACAAAAAATAACTCTCTAGCAATACACAACAAACTGAGCATGTGTGGCTTGCTGTTCTATCAAGAGATGGTTTGGGGACTTTGGAAGAAGGGGAGGATCAGAAAATACAGGATCAAACAGCCTTTTTACACAATGCAGAGGATTAACCCCTTGGGTTCTACAGTGAGTATAACAAGCATGCTTTGCTGCATATACAGACTGGTTTTATTTTTGTGGGTTTAGTAACACTTTAAATTTCACCTTTTTATTAATAAACTAAACTCGGATAGTCCTTTTTTTTTCTTTGCACTTCTACATCCCTTACACCTCCCACACCTGGAAAACCCCACAGTCCCACGTTTCTTTCTAGGTGGATTGCAAACCCCTGGTGCTTTCATATCTTTAATGTTGGGAGCCTTTATAAAGTTTTTTTATGGGATGATTGGGTATATGAAGCTTTTAAGTGATTGTAAAGGTTGTTTGTTTTGTACACTCTGTGTACGTCCATGACATATCAATGTATAGAGTGTGAGTGTAAAGCTCTTGGCACTTTTTTGCACTTTTGCACTGGTTGCACCTATGAATTTAAGTTTATATATTTGCTGAAAGGGCTCTGTAGGGTATTTACAAATTTTTGAAAGAATTACTTATTTCATACTGAAATATTCTGTTTGCTATTTTGCTATCACACCAATCTACTGAGTGTTTCTGATCCACTATTTATACTTAATTCATTCATTCATTATTTATTCATCTATATCATTATCTATGAGTGTTATATATCTATTAACATTTCATTGAGCACGTGGCATTTTTTGGTTACACACCTTTTTTTTTTCAGATGTCCTCAGTTGACATTGTTTGATGCGTCCACACCCCATACTGTTTTTTATTCTCATGTCTATCCACACAACTTAAGTCACAGCTGACTCTGTAGTGTGATATTATATCAGGGTTCATTCTCCTCTTTCTGACCACGCTGATGCCTAGTATTATCTTTTTTTTTTATAATTACTATTTCTGTAAGTCTGTAATCTGGGTACAGACACATCTGTAGTGCTTTTACTATTTTATCTATTTTATTTATTTTTATTTCTCTTTACAGATTCTGGTATTTTTTATATTTCTATCGTTATTCTCTCTTTTACTCCCTGCCGTTTATACTACTATTGCATTATATAGCTGATATTTTACATGTTATCTATTCTCACTCCACGTATTTTTAGACGTATATGTTTTTAGCCATTCTTATAACTATTAAGGACCATTCCAAATTCTCTCATCTATGAGCCAGAAAAGTAGGGCTTAGAACCCCCTCTTGACCAGTGTTTTTATTAGAATAGCGCGACACCAACCACCCCTTTGTTAAAATCTGTTGGATTCGGTTTGATCCATTCCGGTGTACGCAACAGTTCCACGGTCCACTACTCAATCAAAGGCAGCGCATGGATAACCACTTTTTTATCCTCTGGAAACATTGTTATATTTTCAAAAGAGACCCTGTAAAGACCCCTATAATGAGAGCAAGCGCCATTCTATTTTCTTCGGTAATACACTCTTAATTTCTTAATAGGTATTGTCTTTTTATCAGAAGGAAGTTGGGAAGATACAAAAACAAGAAGTATTGAGAAATAAAGAAAGTATGGTTGACAACATTGTTACTATAGTAAAAATGTTTGTCTTTAGTGATAGTTTAATATTTCAGAAAATATTAAGATTTTTAAAAAAATTCAACAGGTGCCATCAAGAGGTTGTAAACATGAAGCGTGTCAGCTACACGGTTGTGAATTTAAGGTGGTATATCATAATAATTTTATATGTTTTAATACATGTCACTACACTAGAAGAAGCTGTTTTTTTTTCATGCTTGCCTGTATACCATGAATGTGAAGGAGGAAGTTCCCTTCTGTACACCAGGGTAATGCACACGTGAGAAGGAGATGGTAAGTCGGAATGACTAGATACCACATTGCACCTGTAACTATCTGTAGAGGAGATGAGGGGTTATAGTAATTGCTGCTCAATTTGCTGAACTCAGATGCCAGGAGTCTTATCCCCAGGTAGATTCCAACCTACAGAAATGTTGGTCCGGTCGTTCTGGTGTTCCGTGTGTGAAGCAGCGGGTAAGAACGTATGTTGATCTTGTGAACCTGGCTATAATATGATGATAATTCTTTTCAGTGCTGATGATTCAGTTCTGGGTTCAAGTCACTAACTTCACTAGAAAGGAGACCTTGCCTTCAAAGTTCTAAGTTGGTCCACACATTCCTGCCCTAGTTTGTGACTTGGCCAGCTTTATATCTACCATCCTGAGGGATTCTCCACAGTGTAGAAAAAACAACTGGGGAACACAAATGCAACAGGGTGATTGGTCTGGTATGGTAGGGGTCTAGAGAAAGATTATAAACTTGTGGGTTGTGCAACCTGCTGCTGTCTGTCTGAATCAGAAATATCAATGGACTAAAGTTGGCCTTAAAAAATACTATGGGAGCCTATGCACAAAAATGATACAAGAAAATTACCTATCAGGAAAAAAATGTACATTCAATGAAATGTAAAAATGAACCATTTTTTTTAACATTCATATTTAATAAATAACAAGTGACAAATTTGTATTTTTGTTTTGGGGAGATGTTCTTTGCTGGCATTGTGTAAAGCTGCAAATCCGTTTGTCAGGAGAGGCCCTAATGAGGTCCATAGGACTGGCACGCAATACTGACGGACACAAGCAGCAAATCAGGCCATAATTAGTGGCCTAATTATGACAAATTCAGATCTTAGATTACATCTACACATAAGAGGAACAAATAGTTATCAATCTTTTCAACTGATCAATGACATTATCTAGAACAATACTGGCAGTAAGTAGTAGAACTCTTCATAGCAGAAAATCTTTGGGCTTATTCAATAGATCAGTGCAGGTAGTAAAATGCAAGCTGCAGTAATAATAGCAACCAATCAGAATCTATCTTATACTTTCTGGCTTCAATAGAGTAAATTATGATTGAATGATATAGATCACTACACTATGCACCTTTTACTTTAACTCTAGTGAATACGCTTGCTTGACTCTTGGGGATCCATTTACAAAAAATTAGCAGGATAAAAATGATTTAGCATTTACCCAGTTGTTGCAACATCTGGCCATTTTTGCTTAATCCATTGGTTTCATATAATCATCCCCCATCTAGTGGTCATAATGTGGAATTGTTTTGAAGTATGGCCTCTAGATGGAGCTGACAATCATTGGAAATCACTGTATTCAGGCTGGGTTCACACCTCTGACGGATGCGGCTCGTAGCAGGGGGTCCGATTTGTCCCTGTTCTCCGTTTCAGGGATGAATCTGGGACAAATTTTTGCCTAAATTCAGCCCTGAAACAGAGATATGTAAATGGGCTCCATGGAGAGCCAGTCACAATCTCCTGTCATGCAAATTGAATGTGGGTAAACCCGCATTCAATTTGCATAGGTATGAACGCAGCCTAAGCAAAATATGGTCAGATTTTGTGACAACTGGGCAAATCCTTATGACATTCCTCTAGCAAACCTTTTAATGAACAGACCCTTTACTGTGGTAAGTGATAGTTCTGTAGAGATGTAAATTATGTGACTTTTATATTAGCAGTACTTTCTTTATCCATATAACATTGTGATTTCAAAGTGCAAATTATTCATTCTAGAGAAATGATAAAAGACAAGCACACTACTACAATGTCTTGAATTTAGCTAAGATCCAGGAAAGTTTCCTGGGAAGAGGGAAAAGTCACTGTGCGTGTACAAAGACATAAAATAAAGAATTTGTTAAGAGCTAATACATTACACATTGAATATAGCATGATGGTCCAACTGGCCCAGAAATGTTAATTCCTTGTGAACATGAGGTGTGGCCCCTTACAGAAAGGCTAGGTTCACACTTGCCTGCAGGCTGGTTGTGGGTGCAGGAATCGTACCTGTGCCTGCACCCGCAACCAAATCATGCTGCTCATATGAGATGCACAGGGCTTCCATTTAGTCTGAACGGCACCCCTACACATCTCAGCCTGCAGCACGTTTGCAGGAACCACGTTAAATCTCATGGTCACCTGCAGCGTGTTCATGGGAACCACAGGTATATCGCATTGGTCACCTGCAACGTAGGCACAGCAGCCCTTTCAAACATGGGCTGCACGGCCTGCACAAGTGTGAACCTAGGCTTACCTAGTATGCAGTACACTGATTTAAATTTGGGCAGTACCCAACCAGGGTTTAAATCTAATGCTTACAGGTGATTAATATGCCTTGTGTAGTTGAGCCCAAACTAGAACCAAGATGTCAACACCTGAAAACTGCAATCTCGTTGCACAGACTTATTTGCAAAGTGCTTGTGGAACCAGTAAAGCTTTCGCCTGTGCATTCAGCAAGTAAGAAGGATATTAAGTCAATATGAAACAATCTCAAGTTGGAAAAAGAGAGTTCTTCAGCCGCAGTGAAACCAGAAGCTGCACAGAGTCAAATGCATAGTTCATTTTCCTCTCTGATGGAGACCTAATGTAGGTCATGGTAGAAAATAACACAAGTATTTAATCTTCTTGGAATACCACGCTCTGCAGATCTTCGCACTGCCTTTCCACAGGATCAACCAGAAACCATACTGTACGTGTCATTTGGTAGATACAGGCCGGGTAACTAAACCACTGATGACTCAAACCTGCCACTTCAGGAGTTCAACTTACTGCCTTCTGTTCTGTTACAAGACTTCTTGTGTGTTCGTTCTGCTTCTCTTTCATGGAGGCGGATGCCGCTGACATTTGGCACGTGTCACTGTAAGCTTGCAGAGATAAAAAAAAATGCTGTTATTATCTGAAATTGCCAATGGTTCTGCATAATGTTTTTAAAGTGTATTTCCCCTTTTGCAGCTAAATTGGGATAACACCAACATATTTTATATTTATTACACATTCTCATTCACATAGCATAACTTAAAATGATTGTAAACCCTTAAAAGAGAAGAATGGAGTGCTCTTTCGGGGTACAAAATCAATAGCTCTAAAACGGAAGCCCTCCCCCTTAATATCCCCCCCTATACTGTATCGGTACTGTCACAATCATTCGATTATACGTGGAGGACGTCCTCTCTAAAATACCTGGGGGTCCACCTAACGCCTTCCTACGACTCTCTCTATGCAGCCAACTTTCCCCAACTGCTTGTATCCATCAAAACATCCTTAGCCAAGTGGAGATCTCTGAGGCTGTCACTGCTTGGTCGTCTCGCAACACTAAAAATGACCGTTTTACCCAAACTTTTGTACCTCTTTGAGACTTTGCCCATCCCTATCCCTGCCTCACTTTTTAGAAAACTCCAGAGTGACCTTTTAAATTTTTTCTGGAACTATAAGAGACACCGGATCAGCAAATCAGTTCTGTACGCCCCCCGTACCCAGGGCGGCCTAGCATTCCCCAATATAGCCAAATACTACCTGGCTGCCCAGTTGCGTCCTGTGGCCTCCTGGTGTACTCTCCACGCTTTTAATCGCTGGACGCAGATTGAGAAGCTGTGGTTAGCCCCCATTCACCCGAACTCCATGCTTTGGAGCTCGGATATTACACATGGGGGGGCACACCTCCTGGGCCCCATGGCGCTGCTGCGCACGCTTTGGCGGCGTGTGAAATTGTCGTATCCGCTTACTACTGACTCCTCACCGGTGACCTCATTCCTGTTCACGCCAAATATCCCGGACAGCCTGACCTCGCAGATGTCCCACTTTTGGATGAACAGAGACTTATTCCATTATGGACACCTGATAGACCCCAGAACTAGATTTTTGAAATCCTTCCAAGACTTACAGAACACCTTTAATCTACCCAAACAGGCCTTCTTCAGTTATCTGCAACTTCGGCACTATGCCCATTCCTTTGTGGCCAACCTTTGTTTTTCCCCTTTAACTGAATTTGAAAAAATATGTTTGGAGGGCTCTTCCCCACAGGGTATGATATCTCGCACCTACCAGCTTCTGATTGCGTCCCCCTCACCGGACGGGCCAAGGCATGCCTATATGGGCAAGTGGGAGCAGGCCCTGGGTGAAACTATACCTTTAAACACGTGGCAGCGTATCTGGTCGCAGGCTTCCAGAAGCTCCATTTGCACACTCTACAAGGAGAACCAATACAAGATCCTATTCCATTGGTATCAGACCCCGGACCTGCTCCACTCCATATACCCACTGTCTGACTCCCGTTGCTGGCGCTGCCATAAAGATAGGGGAACGTTATTCCATATCTATTGGACGTGCCCCCTACTTCGCCCATACTGGCTGATTGTGCAGTCCTTGCTCCGATCTATCTTCGGCGCTGAGGTGCCCTTGGATCCCAAAATTTATCTGTTGGGTCTGCCACCCGTCTCCTTCACTAAAAGGTCACAGAAACTATTGTCGCATGTATTAACCGCAGCCCGCTGCCTGGTGGCCCTGAAATGGAAGCAGACGGACCCCCCCTCCTTATCTGAGCTCCACGCCAGGATCAGAGATGTTAAGAGGATGGAATACCTGACGGCCTCCCTGAATGACACCCTTGATAAGCACGACGGAATCTGGGGGCCTTGGGTCCTATTCGAGACTCCCCCAGCCTACTGATGTATGTTTTTTTTTTTTTCTCATGGGGCTATTGCTACCTGAGGTGGCTGTTTTTTTTTGGGGACAGCCCTGGGCTCTGGGGGCGGGAGGCTGCCTCAACCCTTTTGCACCCTATTTCTATTCTTTCTCTTCTCTTCCTGACTTAGCTTTTCCCTTCTCGGATGCTCCTATTGCTATATGTTGAAGTGACCTGTCACAGGAGACCCGCTATTGCGGCCCTTTTACTCTATAGTAGTTTATTAGGATCTCAGGGGTCATAAACTTTACGAACCGCCACCTACTCTTACCCCTACTCGGGATGCTGGTTTAACTGACAATCTGATGTTGTGCTTATGACTGTACTATGCATCATCCTGTGCTCTTTATTGGGAATGCTCTGTTCTCCTTTTTATTCTTTTTTCCTTTTTCCTGTTCGCACGATTCTTCGTGTTCTTGTTCACCCTTCCTATTTTCCCTCTTTCTCTTTAAGTTCCCTTCCTTTTTCTTTTTTGGTCACAGAAAGGTTTGTTAAATTGACCAGTAGCAGGCTGCAGGAATCTAACTCTCCCGGTAACTGAGTGTCATTGTACTGTAATGCATGAGTTGATGCAATGTTGTATTCTTTGCCTTTGCTTACTGTGGTCTGTGACCGCTTACTTTTATTGCCTGTGCCTTATTGTTCCTTCTTTGATTTCTTTGTTTCACTTGAAATTTCAATAAAATGTCAGTTTTAAAAAAAAAAAAAGAGAAGAATGGAGTTTTTTTTGTTTTTTTCAGAATCAAACTTACCTAGGTGGATGCAGCATCAGTCCCCTGCTGGCTCTAACACTGAGAACCGAGCGATCAAACACCGCAGATCTCTCAGTTCTCAGGTTTCAGTGAGCAGAGAGCTGTAGACTGTCAGTCACAGCTGTCTGCTCTGCCTCCCCCTTGCTCACTGCAGTGCTAGGCTGTGGAGGAGGAAGGAGCGGCCGACTCAGGCTCTTAATGGCTGGCTGAAAGGCTGAGCTGGGTGCTGGTCCAGGCGTGTAGGTGGATCCCAACGTCATTGTCGCGATCTTGCCCGAGCCTGCGCGGGCTCTGTGACCACAACTGACAGTGGGCTTCAGCCTGCTGTCTGCTGAAACGGGTCACAGGAGTGCTGAATGAACAGTGATCCACAGGAGAAGTACAGCCAAACTAACTTTTTTTCCTTTCATTTTTTTTTTTAAATAGCAAACATGTTGTACTTAACTTCTCTGTGCAATGTTTTTTGCACTGAGCAGCCCCAAACCCCCCTCATCTATGAGCTTACTTTACATTGCATTATGAGCCTCTGTTCTCTTCCAGATCACATACCTAGTACGTGAACTTCAGAGCCGGTGATGTGTCAAATACTGTCCCCCATCGGATAGTGTCCGCTCTGTACTGTGCTTACACAGTACGGAGGACAAGGAGACACTGAAGGCCTCTGAAGATGAACGGCGCCTGCGCCGTGAGTCCAGGTTCAAGCCCCACCATCCAAGTGAACATAGAGTTAGAATAAAAAATAGGCGAGTGAAGCGAGGCCGTGCCCGAAGCGTGGCAAGCGAAGCGAGGGGCCCTGTTACTATGTGCCACCGTATGTCCACTTGGATGGTGGGGCTTGCACCTGGACTCAGTGCTCAGGCGCCGTTCTTCTTCTGAGACTTTCGGAGTCTCCTTCTCCTCCATACTGCGCAAGCGCTGCGCCTGCGCAGTGCGGGGCAGACACTATCCGGACAGTTTTTGACAGAATACCGACACCACCATAAGGCAGCACAGGCAGCTCCCTTAGGGCAGCCGGCTAGGGGGCGGCTGAGAAAAATTCACCTGAGTAGACACAGCCAGGCGCGCCATGTCCCGGACCTGTGCACTATTCGCCTCTTTCATTCCCCCATAACTCTCCCCTGCTCACCTCCAGTGTTTTGCTCTCCTCCCTCTGCCTCGGTATCCAGCGCTGTCTGGGTCTCTCACTGAGCCAGGGCCGAAGTCTGATCTCTGTGCTTCCGCCGCTGTACTTTCTTCCCCCACATTTTCTCCACCATGTACAGTTCCAGCACGGCTGGAGAGCTCTCTCTGTAAGTGGGGGCTCTGATGGTATGGGGGGGCTCTTTCTGTAAATGGGGGCATTGGTGGTAAAGAGGGGCTCTTTCTGTAAGTGGAGTCTTTGATGGTAAAGTGGGGCTATTTCTGTAAGTGGGAGCTCTGATGGTAAAGGGGGGCTATTTCTGTAAGTGGGAGCTCTGATGGTAAAGGGGGGCTCTTTCTGTAAGTGGGGGCTCTGATGGTAAGGGAGGGTTCTTTCCATACGTGGGGACTCTGATGGTAAAGGGGAGCTCTTTCTGTAAGTGGGAGCATTGGTGGTAAAGAGGGTCTCTTTCTGTAAGTGGAGGCTTTGATAGTAAAGGGGGGCTATTTCCGTAAATGGGGGGATTGGTGGTAAAGAGGGTCTCTTTCAGTAAGTGGAGGATTTAATGGTAAAGGGGGGATCTTTCTCCAAGTGGGGGCTCTGATGGTAAAGGAGGCTCTTTGTGTAAGTGGGGGCTCTGATAGTAAAGGGGGAAGGGGGGGTTATTTGTGTAAGTGGGGGCTTGGATGGTAAAGGGGGGGCAATTTCTGTAAGTGGGGGCATTGGTGGTAAAGAGGTGCCCTTTCTGTAAGTCGGGGCATATGTGGTAAAGAGGGGCCCTTTCTGTAAGTGGGGGCTCTGATGGTAAAGGGGGGTTCTTTCCGTAGGTAGGGGCTGTGATGGGTAAAGGGGGGCTCTTTCTGTAAGTGGGGGTTTAAAGGTTAAAGAGGGACTCTGATGGTAAAAGTGGGGTTCTTTATGTAAGTGGGGGTTTTGATGGTAAAGGGGGGCTTTTTCCATACGTGGGGACTCTGATGGTAAAGGGGGGCTCTTTCTGTGAGTGGGGGCTTTGATGTTAAAGGGGGGCTCTTTCTGTAAGTGAGTGCATTGGTGGTAAAGAGGGACTCTTTCTGTAAGTAGGGGGTCTGATGGTAAGAGGGGGATTCTTTGTGTAAGTGGGGGCTTTGATGGTAAAGGCGGATTTTTCTGTAAGTGGGGGCTGTGATGGTAAATGCGGGCTCTGTTACAGGAGGACTCTGATGTTATAAAGGGGCTCTGATGCTAAACGCGGGCTCTGATGTTACAGGAGGATTCTGATTTTATAAGGGGGCTCTGATGGCAAAGGAGGGCTCTGATGGTAAAGAGGGGCTCTGATGGCAAAGGGGGGCTCTGATGACAAAGGGCCATTGCTGATGTGAAGGGGGAACTCTGATGTTAGAGGAGGACTCCTGATTGTTTGGCATCTTTGGCCTAGGTGCTGGATGACCTTTGTCCCAGCCCTGGTCTGAGCGCCAGCTGTGTGGGGGCTCCCTGCGCGAACAGAGCACTCCCCTGCCGGGGCTCCAGTCCATCCCCAGCTGAGTTCAGCCTGGCTTTATTATGTTTGTCTGTAGTGCAGCCCTAGGAGCAGTGAGCAGCATGAGATAGGAAACCAGGGCAACTGCAGCAGGCTTACTGCAGCATATGAGGGCAGCCCAAAGCACACACAGCATAGGAGGAGAGCAGCAGTTGGCGAAATATCCAGGAGGCTTAAGGCTGCTTAGGTAGCTGCCTTGAGGGGCAAAAATCCTTTCCCTGGGCAGGGGGTGCGCACATGTACCGCCGGTGTCCCTGCTGTGCTCTGGTTAGACAAAGCACAAATCATTCAGCATGTCCCGGCCAATGAAAGTCCACCGACACCTGCTGATTGGTGAGGAAAGAGACAGAACAGAGCTCTGCCTATGTAAACCAGGCTGAGCTCTGTCCTGTCAGCTCAGAAGTGATGGATTTTGATTCCCTGCTTTTTTTTAACCAAAAATATGTACAAAATACATATTGGCCTAAATCTATGAAGAAATTAGATTTTTTACATTTGTTGTTTCATAGCAGAAAGTAAAAAATATAGTTTTTTTTTTGTTTTTTTGTTTTTTAAATGTCAGTCTTTAAAGAAAAAACAAAAAAAAAAAAAACGCAGTGGTGATCAAATACCACCAAAAGAAAGCTCCTTGTGGGGAACAAAATTACATACATTTTATTTCAGTACAGCGATGCCTGACTACGCAATTGTCAGTTAAAATAACGCAGTGCCGTATCGCAAAAAAAATGCCTGGGCATGGGGGGGGGGGGTGTAAATCTTTCAGAGATCAAGTGGTTAATAAAGAGAATGCATTACAGTAAAAAAACTTGTGCCTAGGACATTGGGTGACCCAGATCTCTGTAAAAAGCTGTGGCTCTTTAACCAGGTGATCGGCTGTGTCCAATCACATGTAAACACGGAGACACAATTAGCGCATCTCGTCACAGGAGACATAGGAGGTTATTTATGAAATGTAATGTAAATCCACTTTGCACTACAAGTACAAACTACAAGTGCAAAGTGCACTTGAAATTGCGCTGAAAGTGCACTTGGAAGTGCAGTCGCTGTAAATTTGGGGAGTAGATCTGAAATGAGGGAAGCACTGCTGATTTTATTATCCAATCGTATGCAAGCCAAAATGCGATTTTTTTTTTTCCTTGCATGTCCCCCTCGGATCTACAGCGATGGCACTTCCAAGTGCACTTTCAGTGCAATTTCAAGTGCAAAGTGGATTTGCCTTTAGTAAATAACCCCCATTGTGACATGTAGTCAGGGCTCTGATCATCAGTGCCCTGATTACAATAAAGCGCCATCAGTGCCAGCAATCAGTTTCCACCAGTGCCAGCAATCAGTGCCCATCAGTGCCACCAATCAGAGCCACCTATCAGTGCTGCCCAGAATAAGCCCATCATTGCTGCCCATCAATGCTCATCAGTGCCACCCATCAATGTCCATCAGTGCTACCTATTAGTGCTCATCAGTGCCACCTATAAGTGCGGCATATTAGTGCCTCCTCATTAGTGCCCATAAGTGCCACCTTATCATTGCCCATCGGTGCAGCTTATCAGTGCCCATCAGTGCCGCCTCATCAGCGAAGGAGAAAAATTACTTCTTTACAAAATTTACTGACAGAAACTAAGAAAAAAACGTTTTTTTTCAACATTTTCTGTATTTTTTTTTTGTGAAAAAAATAAAAACCCTGCAGTAATTATATAAAATCACTGCTTAATTATATAAAATCGCTGCTTAACATTTTACTTGTTCTTTTCTGAAAACTCCAAAACTAAAGTTTTCCTCTGCTATGTAATGTATGTGTTGCGAATGGGAACACATAACAAACATATAATGGGGTTTTATCAAACAAGGAAATACACTTGAGGTTCAATCTCCTAGATTGTAAGCTCTAGCGAGCAGGGCCCTCTGATTCCTCTTGTACCA
This sequence comes from Lithobates pipiens, assembly GCF_037356315.1. Classification (NCBI taxonomy): domain Eukaryota; kingdom Metazoa; phylum Chordata; class Amphibia; order Anura; family Ranidae; genus Lithobates; species Lithobates pipiens. The sequence goes on along the minus strand of NW_027507758.1, from coordinate 400,545,096 downwards.
AATTATAATGTAACTGTAATGTCTGCCTTCATTTTGTTAAGCGGTGCGCAAACTGTTGGCGCTATATAAATCCTGTATAATATATATTATATATAATATAATAATAATCTGATAATATTTTGCCTTACCTGCCCCTCCTCCCCCCACATCAAAACACTAATAGACTTGTTAAAACCTTTCTGATTTAATTACATATCTTACTTTAGACCCAGTGAAGCCTTTGTGCTTTTGTATTCAATGCAGGCAGATCATGGCTGGTGGGGTGGCAGCAGGGTGCTGTAGATAGTTTCTTGAAACATCCCAGCCCCCTGCCTAAAGCTAGGTACAAACAGTCTGAAAATCTGCAGTTACCGGCCTGGTGTACAGCTCCTCATCCGACAGAAGCAGGTCTCATGACAACGAGCAGCCGATCGGCATGCAATCAGCACTTGCAGACAGGGGGGCAATCCCCCTGTCAGAACACAATAGCACTGAGGGGAGATCGCTGTAGTAACATCACATCACAGTTAGTACAGTGAACTCCTTGGGTTTTTTTTTTCTGTTTAGCTAGGTTGAACGAAAAAAACCTGAATGCGTGTGCTAGGCATTAGTACTGCTCTCAACAGCCCTCAGGGCTGATGCAAGCAGTGGACTTACTGTTGGGAGAAGTTATATATTTATCACCATTAGTGATGGCCGAACGGTTCGCCCGGCGGTCGTTTCGCGGCGAATTTCCGACTTTCGCCGTCCGCGGGTTCGAACGCCTTTTTCCGTCGTTCGCCCCGGCGGACTTACGTGTTTAATGTATACAAGAACTTTAACCTTTCGTGACACGTTTATCATGTGTTACAGGACAACCAATTGAGACATGACAGCTCATGGACACTTGGACATTCCCCCTAACCTATAAATACACCCGATCCGGTGGCCATTTTACATTCTTTCTTCTGTCACTGTAGGGAAAGGATCCTGTGTGGAGTAGGGACAGAGAAAACGCTAGCTATTTGGTACACAAAAGTTCTTTTCAGGACTGGTATAGGTGTTAGGTCAGCAGCCTGAGTTTCTTTTGTCAGTTTAGATAAAGGGACAGAGCGCTGTATGCTGCTATTTTAGGGACAGCTCAGCCAGATTAGTCTTTCTTCATCATCATCATCATCATCATCATTAGCTGTTACTATCAGGTCCACAAAAGAGCTGTTCCAGCTAATCGTTCCAGCCTACTCTTTTTTGCCAATTTGTATAGGGACAGGCAGGAAGCAGTGTGTCAGGCAGTGAGGATAATTTTAAAGACTTGCTGTTACTATTAGTTCCACAAAGGTTCTTTTCAGGACTGGTATCAGTGGTACGGTAATAGGCTTGTACACGTATAATATTCTTTCTTCCAAATATAGAAAGAATATTATACTTGACTGCTGCCCTTCTGCTGCAGTCTGCTAATCATTCACAACTCACTTGTTCCACAAAGCTCTTTATCAGGACTGGTAACTTGGTCTGTCTAGGGTGCTACGGTACATAGGCTTGGGTGCGGTACAGTCTGCTGTTCTGTAAGGACCGCTATCGGTCCACAATACATAGGGTTGCCGTGCACTACTGCTGACCGCTGCCCTATACTGCAGCAGTCCTTCAGCGGTATAGGGACTGACGCACAGTCTGCTAAACACTAATACACAACCTGCTTGGTCCACAAAAGTTCTTATAAGGACTGGTAACTTGGTATAGGGTGCTACGGTACATAGGCCTGAGTGCAGTACAGTCTGCTGTTCTGTAAGGACCGCTATCGGTCCACAATACATAGGGTTGCCGTGCACTACTGCTGACCGCTGCCCTATACTGCAGCAGTCCTTCATTGGTATAGGGACTGACGTACAGTCTGCTAATCACTAACACACAACCTGCTTGGTGCACAAAAGTTCTTATAAGGACTGGTAACTTGGTATAGGGTGCTACGGTACATAGGCCTGAGTGCGTTACAGTCTGCTGTTCTGTAAGGACCGCTATCGGTCCACAATACATAGGGTTGCCGTGCACTACTGCTGACCGCTGCCCTATACTGCAGCAGTCCTTCAGCGGTATAGGGACTGACGCACAGTCTGCTAAACACTAACACACAACCTGCTTGGTCCACAAAAGTTTTTATAAGGACTGGTAACTTGGTATAGGGTGCTACGGTACATAGGCCTGAGTGCAGTACAGTCTGCTGTTCTGTAAGGACCGCTATCGGTCCACAATACATAGGGTTGCCGTGCACTACTGCTGACCGCTGCCCTATACTGCAGCAGTCCTTCATTGGTATAGGGACTGACGTACAGTCTGCTAATCACTAACACACAACCTGCTTGGTCCACAAAAGTTCTTATAAGGACTGGTAACTTGGTATAGGGTGCTACGGTACATAGGCCTGAGTGCGTTACAGTCTGCTGTTCTGTAAGGACCGCTATCGGTCCACAATACATAGGGTTGCCGTGCACTACTGCTGACCGCTGCCCTATACTGCAGCAGTCCTTCATTGGTATAGGGACTGACGTACAGTCTGCTAATCACTAACACACAACCTGCTTGGTCCACAAAAGTTCTTATAAGGACTGGTAACTTGGTATAGGGTGCTACGGTACATAGGCCTGAGTGCGTTACAGTCTGCTGTTCTGTAAGGACCGCTATCGGTCCACAATACATAGGGTTGCCGTGCACTACTGCTGACCGCTGCCCTATACTGCAGCAGTCCTTCATTGGTATAGGGACTGAGGTACAGTCTGCTAATCACTAACACACAACCTGCTTGGTCCACAAAAGTTCTTATAAGGACTGGTAACTTGGTATAGGGTGCTACGGTACATAGGCCTGAGTGCGTTACAGTCTGCTGTTCTGTAAGGACCGCTATCGGTCCACAATACATAGGGTTGCCGTGCACTACTGCTGACCGCTGCCCTATACTGCAGCAGTCCTTCAGCGGTATAGGGACTGACGCACAGTCTGCTAAACACTAACACACAACCTGCTTGGTCCACAAAAGTTTTTATAAGGACTGGTAACTTGGTATAGGGTGCTACGGTACATAGGCCTGAGTGCAGTACAGTCTGCTGTTCTGTAAGGACCGCTATCGGTCCACAATACATAGGGTTGCCGTGCACTACTGCTGACCGCTGCCCTATACTGCAGCAGTCCTTCATTGGTATAGGGACTGACGTACAGTCTGCTAATCACTAACACACAACCTGCTTGGTCCACAAAAGTTCTTATAAGGACTGGTAACTTGGTATAGGGTGCTACGGTACATAGGCCTGAGTGCGTTACAGTCTGCTGTTCTGTAAGGACCGCTATCGGTCCACAATACATAGGGTTGCCGTGCACTACTGCTGACCGCTGCCCTATACTGCAGCAGTCCTTCATTGGTATAGGGACTGACGTACAGTCTGCTAATCACTAACACACAACCTGCTTGGTCCACAAAAGTTCTTATAAGGACTGGTAACTTGGTATAGGGTGCTACGGTACATAGGCCTGAGTGCGTTACAGTCTGCTGTTCTGTAAGGACCGCTATCGGTCCACAATACATAGGGTTGCCGTGCACTACTGCTGACCGCTGCCCTATACTGCAGCAGTCCTTCATTGGTATAGGGACTGACGTACAGTCTGCTAATCACTAACACACAACCTGCTTGGTCCACAAAAGTTCTTATAAGGACTGGTAACTTGGTATAGGGTGCTACGGTACATAGGCCTGAGTGCGTTACAGTCTGCTGTTCTGTAAGGACCGCTATCGGTCCACAATACATAGGGTTGCCGTGCACTACTGCTGACCGCTGCCCTATACTGCAGCAGTCCTTCAGCGGTATAGGGACTGACGCACAGTCTGCTAAACACTAACACACAACCTGCTTGGTCCACAAAAGTTTTTATAAGGACTGGTAACTTGGTATAGGGTGCTACGGTACATAGGCCTGAGTGCAGTACAGTCTGCTGTTCTGTAAGGACCGCTATCGGTCCACAATACATAGGGTTGCCGTGCACTACTGCTGACCGCTGCCCTATACTGCAGCAGTCCTTCATTGGTATAGGGACTGACGTACAGTCTGCTAATCACTAACACACAACCTGCTTGGTCCACAAAAGTTCTTATAAGGACTGGTAACTTGGTATAGGGTGCTACGGTACATAGGCCTGAGTGCGTTACAGTCTGCTGTTCTGTAAGGACCGCTATCGGTCCACAATACATAGGGTTGCCGTGCACTACTGCTGACCGCTGCCCTATACTGCAGCAGTCCTTCATTGGTATAGGGACTGACGTACAGTCTGCTAATCACTAACACACAACCTGCTTGGTCCACAAAAGTTCTTATAAGGACTGGTAACTTGGTATAGGGTGCTACGGTACATAGGCCTGAGTGCGTTACAGTCTGCTGTTCTGTAAGGACCGCTATCGGTCCACAATACATAGGGTTGCCGTGCACTACTGCTGACCGCTGCCCTATACTGCAGCAGTCCTTCATTGGTATAGGGACTGACGTACAGTCTGCTAATCACTAACACACAACCTGCTTGTTCCACAAAAGTTCTTATAAGGACTGGTAACTTGGTATAGGGTGCTACGGTACATAGGCCTGAGTGCGTTACAGTCTGCTGTTCTGTAAGGACCGCTATCGGTCCACAATACATAGGGTTGCCGTGCACTACTGCTGACCGCTGCCCTATACTGCAGCAGTCCTTCATTGGTATAGGGACTGACGTACAGTCTGCTAATCACTAACACACAACCTGCTTGTTCCACAAAAGTTCTTATAAGGACTGGTAACTTGGTATAGGGTGCTACGGTACATAGGCTTGAGTGCGGTACAGTCTGCTGTTCTGTAAGGACCGCTATCGGTCCACAATAGATAGGGTTGACGTGCACCACTGCTGACCGCTGCCCTATACTGCAGCAGTCCTTCAGCGGTATAGGGACTGACGTACAGTCTGCTAAACACTAATACACAACCTGCTTGGTCCACAAAAGTTCTTATAAGGACTGGTAACTTGGTATAGGGTGCTACGGTACATAGGCTTGAGTGCGGTACAGTCTGCTGTTCTGTAAGGACCGCTATAGGTCCACAATAGATAGGGTTGACGTGCACCACTGCTGACCGCTGCCCTATACTGCAGCAGTCCTTCAGCGGTATAGGGACTGACGTACAGTCTGCTAAACACTAATACACAACCTGCTTGGTCCACAAAAGTTCTTATAAGGACTGGTAACTTGGTATAGGGTGCTACGGTACATAGGCTTGAGTGCGGTACAGTCTGCTGTTCTGTAAGGACCGCTATAGGTCCACAATAGATAGGGTTGACGTGCACCACTGCTGACCGCTCACCTATACTGCAGCAGTCCTTCAGCGGTATAGGGACTAAGAGTTTTGTCACAGGGTCATTTAAAAAATGACATGCAGAGGAAGAGGCAGGCCCTTCCGCAGGGGTGGTAGGGGTAGGGCAGGAGCAACAGGCTTGAGCCAAAGTGGGAAGTTGCAGAAGGTGCGTTCAATTACTTTAAAGGATGCACCAGACTTGGTTGAGTGGCTCGCTCAGCCTTACTCTTCTGCACCCTCCTCATCCTCTCGATCTGCACCCTCTTCTTCACTCTCTGCTATGTGCACCCCCAAAGACACTACCACCAACAACACGACCACCACCACCACCACCACATACCTTCCGCTTGAGTCACTGGAATTATTTTCCGATCCATATCAAGAGGACATTTCTGATGCGCAGCCACTCTTGGTATTGGATCAGGAAGAGGAGGTAGCAACAAGCGCTACTCAGCAGTCTGACGCCAGTACCCAGATCAGCCCAAGGAGGAGGTTGGTCCCCGGTGTTGCTGCCTACTCTACTTATAGCGGTGGGGAAGGTGACGTTGATGATGACGTGTCTAGTGATGTCACGTGGGTGCCCACAAGAGAGGAAGAGGAGGGGAGTTCAGAGGGAGATATGGACCAGCAGATAGGGAGGAGAAGCAGCAATGACTTACATTGCACAGCAGGGACAAAGCAGACTGCAAATGTATCAGGAGCGAGTCATCGACCATGTACGGTCACATCTGGCGCTCCCAGGACACCGGCACATGGCTCCGCAGTGTGGGCTTTTTTTAACGTGTCCGCTGCTGACAATAGCGTTGCCATCTGCAATCTTTGCAGTCAACGCGTTAGTCGCGGTAAGCCCAATACTCACCTAGGGACGACCGCCTTAAGAAGGCACATGAGCAGCCATCACCGAGCCCAGTGGGAGCAACGGAACACACAAAGCCACACTGCAGGCTCTCACCGTCCAGCCTCGTCTTCTACTTCTCCTTCTCCTCTCTCCTCACAATTGTCCTCCACTCCACCTTCCATCACGCCAAGCTCACATTTTTCTGCAAAAAGGCAGGCTTCCGTGGGCCTAATGTTTGAGCGTAAAAAAATGATGACGCCGGATAACCCTCTTGCCCAACGGTTGGCGGCTGGCTTGTCAGAACTCATAGCCCGCCAACTACTGCCATATAAACTGGTGGACTCGGAGGCCTTTCGCAAATTTGTGGCCATTGGAACACCACAATGGAAGGTCCCAGGAAGGAAGTATTTCTCAGAGAAGGGCATCCCAGAGCTATATGGCCATGTTCAGCGGCAAGTGAATGTATCTCTGGCACACAGTGTCGGTGCCAAGATACATCTGACCACAGACACGTGGTCTAGCAAACACGGGCAGGGAAGGTATATCAGTTTTACTGCCCACTGGGTGAACCTTCTGACGGCCGTCAAGCATGTAACCCGTGGCACCCGTGTAGATTTGGTTTTACCGCCACGGATTGCATGCAGGCCTGACTCTTCTTCTCCTCCTCCTACTCCATCCTCCTCCCTCTCCTCCTCAGCTGCCTCCTCCTTTTCCGCTGCTAGCGTCTCTTCCACTGCACCGCCCAAGCTCCCCAGAACCTATTCCACATGCCAGGTGAGACGTTGCCATGCCGTGCTGCGTCTGTTGTGCCTGGAAGCAAAGAGCCACACTGGCCCGGCACTCCTTTCAGCTTTGCGTTCACAGGCAGATGAGTGGCTAACACCGCTCAATTTGACAGTTGGTAAAGTGGTGTGTGACAACGGTGCCAATCTGCTTAGCGCATTGAAACAGGGCAAAATCACGCACGTGCCGTGCATGGCACACGTCTTAAACTTGGTCGTGCAGCGATTCCTTGTCAAATACCCTGGGGTCCAGGACATCTTGCGGCAGGCAAGGAAAATCTCGGCCCATTTCAGAAGATCTTACACGGCCATGGCTCGCCTTGCTGACATTCAGCGGCGACACCATCTGCCGGTCAGACGTCTTATTTGCGATTGCCCGACGCGATGGAACTCAACCTTCTATATGCTTGATAGGCTGCTCCAGCAGAAACGTGCAGTTAACGTCTACCTGTATGAACTCTGCGAAAGAAACGGTTCTGGGGAGCTGGGTTTTTTTTCACCGCGCCAGTGGCTGCTCATGCGCGACACATGCAGACTTCTGCGGCCATTTGAGGAGATCACCAAACTGGTCAGTCGCAGCCATGGCGCCATCAGTGACATGGTACCTTATGCCTTCTTTCTGGAGCGTGCATTGCGTCGTGTCATTGATCAGGCTGTGGAGGAGCAGGAGCGGGAAGATGAGGAAGTCGCAATGCTGGATGAATTCCCAGGGGGGGCTACTCTATCTGAGACAAGTCAACAACAGGAGTCTGATGAGGAGTCAGAGGAGGATGGTGCCGGGGCGGATGAGCAGGAGCAAGAAGAGCATGCTTTAAACCTTTCTGGGATCCCTGTTGTGCGAGGATGGGGAGAGGAGAATGAAGAGGACGACATTATCCTGGATGATGAGCAGGAGCCAGGCCACCACACCGCTTCCACTTTAGTGCAAATGGGGGCCTTCATGCTCCAGTGTTTTAATAGGGACCCCCGTATAAAAAGCATGAGGGTCAAGGACCAGTACTGGGTGGCAACGTACTTAGACCCCCGGTACAAACACAAAATGGCGGAAATGTTACCGCCGTCGCAGAGGGCTGTCAGAATGCAGCACTTCCAGGCCTTGCTTCGAGAAATGCTGCATTCTGCTTTTGCGTGCGCTGGCAGAGGAGCAATTCCCACTCCCAGAGAAGGATTTGCGGGTACCAATCCAACAGCGCCTGCAAGAAGAGGCCGGTTTGAAGATGTGTTGGTGACTTCGGATATGAGGTCATTCTTTCAGCCGACCCATCGACAGGTGTCATCCGGATCCAGCATCAGGGAACGCCTAGACCGTCAGGTGTCCGACTACATTGGGTTAACGGCCGATGTGGACGCTCTGAGGAGTGATGAACCCCTAGACTACTGGGTGGGCAGGCTTGACCTCTGGCCAGAGCTTGCCCAATTTGCAATCGAACTGTTGGCTTGCCCCTCATCCAGTGTCCTGTCCGAAAGGACGTTCAGCGCAGCAGGGGGGATTGTGACCGATAAGCGTACTCGCCTAGCTCACCACAGTGTTAACTACCTCACATTTCTAAAAATGAATGAGGCATGGATCTCGGAGGAATTCAACACATGTGATCAGTAGACCATGTATATGTCTATAAACAATTTTTGGAATCAAGCACACAGACCTTCTTAATTCATTTGGCTCACTTCCCTGACCCAAAAAAGCACACCGTACTATATGCCCCTACCCTCCTCTTTGAAGAGGTTGAGCGGTGTCATATTTCTACTGGGGCTGCTTATTATGAGGGGTTCCCACCATCCCTGTGCTGTGCTGACTTCCTCCTGGGTGTTCTTATTATGAGGGGCTCCCACCATCCCTGTGCTGTGCTGACTTCCTCCTGGGGGTTCTTATTATGAGGGGATCACACCATCCCTGTGCTGTGCTGACTTCCTCCTGGGGCTGCTTACGGTGCTGCTGTCAGCGCTGTATGTCACGGAGCTGCTGTCAGCGCTGTATGTCACGGAGCTGCTGTCAGCGCTGTATGTCACGGAGCTGCTGTCAGCGCTGTATGTCACGGAGCTGCTGTCAGCGCTGTATGTCACGGAGCTGCTGTCAGCGCTGTATGTCACGGAGCTGCTGTCAGCGCTGTATGTCACGGAGCTGCTGTCAGCGCTGTATGTCACGGAGCTGCTGTCAGCGCTGTATGTCACGGAGCTGCTGTCAGCGCTGTATGTCACGGAGCTGCTGTCAGCGCTGTATGTCACGGAGCTGCTGTCAGCGCTGTATGTCACGGTGCTGCTGTCAGCGCTGTATGTCACGGAGCTGCTGTCAGCGCTGTATGTCACGGAGCTGCTGTCAGCGCTGTATGTCACGGAGCTGCTGTCAGCGCTGTATGTCACGGAGCTGCTGTCAGCGCTGTATGTCACGGAGCTGCTGTCAGCGCTGTATGTCACGGTGCTGCTGTCAGCGCTGTATGTCACGGAGCTGCTGTCAGCGCTGTATGTCACGGAGCTGCTGTCAGCGCTGTATGTCACGGAGCTGCTGTCAGCGCTGTATGTCACGGAGCTGCTGTCAGCGCTGTATGTCACGGAGCTGCTGTCAGCGCTGTATGTCACGGTGCTGATGTCAGTGCTCTGTATTACGGTGCTGCTGTCAGTGCTCTGTATCTCCTGCACCCTCTTGTTTGCCTACCCTGGTCCCTGACCTTCCCTCTCCTCCATTGCCTTCATTAGCTCCATAGTCCTGAATTGTCAGAACAATTTCCCAAATAAAAAAAAAATGCTTGTAGTTATCGATCCCAAATTCACCTCATACATGTATTATGCTATTGTCCAGGTGGTGGGACTACGTGCTACCCCCTAATAATTACCCCGTGGCCGCAAATTCGACCTAAAGGTTTGCGAAATTCGCCTCCCATTGAAGTCAATGGAGCCCGCGGCGAACGGTCGTTTTCGCGAACGTTTGTGCCCGTTCGCGTTTCGCGTTCGCGAAACGTCCCGTCGGAAGTTCGTCCATCACTAATCACCATTAGTGATGGCCGAACGGTTCGCCCGGCGGTCGTTTCGCGGCGAATTTCCGACTTTCGCCGTCCGCGGGTTCGAACGCCTTTTTCCGTCGTTCGCCCCGGCGGACTTACGTGTTTAATGTATACAAGAACTTTAACCTTTCGTGACACGTTTATCATGTGTTACAGGACAACCAATTGAGACATGACAGCTCATGGACACTTGGACATTCCCCCTAACCTATAAATACACCCGATCCGGTGGCCATTTTACATTCTTTCTTCTGTCACTGTAGGGAAAGGATCCTGTGTGGAGTAGGGACAGAGAAAACGCTAGCTATTTGGTACACAAAAGTTCTTTTCAGGACTGGTATAGGTGTTAGGTCAGCAGCCTGAGTTTCTTTTGTCAGTTTAGATAAAGGGACAGAGCGCTGTATGCTGCTATTTTAGGGACAGCTCAGCCAGATTAGTCTTTCTTCATCATCATCATCATCATCATCATTAGCTGTTACTATCAGGTCCACAAAAGAGCTGTTCCAGCTAATCGTTCCAGCCTACTCTTTTTTGCCAATTTGTATAGGGACAGGCAGGAAGCAGTGTGTCAGGCAGTGAGGATAATTTTAAAGACTTGCTGTTACTATTAGTTCCACAAAGGTTCTTTTCAGGACTGGTATCAGTGGTACGGTAATAGGCTTGTACACGTATAATATTCTTTCTTCCAAATATAGAAAGAATATTATACTTGACTGCTGCCCTTCTGCTGCAGTCTGCTAATCATTCACAACTCACTTGTTCCACAAAGCTCTTTATCAGGACTGGTAACTTGGTCTGTCTAGGGTGCTACGGTACATAGGCTTGGGTGCGGTACAGTCTGCTGTTCTGTAAGGACCGCTATCGGTCCACAATACATAGGGTTGCCGTGCACTACTGCTGACCGCTGCCCTATACTGCAGCAGTCCTTCAGCGGTATAGGGACTGACGCACAGTCTGCTAAACACTAATACACAACCTGCTTGGTCCACAAAAGTTCTTATAAGGACTGGTAACTTGGTATAGGGTGCTACGGTACATAGGCCTGAGTGCAGTACAGTCTGCTGTTCTGTAAGGACCGCTATCGGTCCACAATACATAGGGTTGCCGTGCACTACTGCTGACCGCTGCCCTATACTGCAGCAGTCCTTCATTGGTATAGGGACTGACGTACAGTCTGCTAATCACTAACACACAACCTGCTTGGTCCACAAAAGTTCTTATAAGGACTGGTAACTTGGTATAGGGTGCTACGGTACATAGGCCTGAGTGCGTTACAGTCTGCTGTTCTGTAAGGACCGCTATCGGTCCACAATACATAGGGTTGCCGTGCACTACTGCTGACCGCTGCCCTATACTGCAGCAGTCCTTCATTGGTATAGGGACTGACGTACAGTCTGCTAATCACTAACACACAACCTGCTTGGTCCACAAAAGTTCTTATAAGGACTGGTAACTTGGTATAGGGTGCTACGGTACATAGGCCTGAGTGCAGTACAGTCTGCTGTTCTGTAAGGACCGCTATCGGTCCACAATACATAGGGTTGCCGTGCACTACTGCTGACCGCTGCCCTATACTGCAGCAGTCCTTCATTGGTATAGGGACTGACGTACAGTCTGCTAATCACTAACACACAACCTGCTTGGTCCACAAAAGTTCTTATAAGGACTGGTAACTTGGTATAGGGTGCTACGGTACATAGGCCTGAGTGCAGTACAGTCTGCTGTTCTGTAAGGACCGCTATCGGTCCACAATACATAGGGTTGCCGTGCACTACTGCTGACCGCTGCCCTATACTGCAGCAGTCCTTCATTGGTATAGGGACTGACGTACAGTCTGCTAATCACTAACACACAACCTGCTTGGTCCACAAAAGTTCTTATAAGGACTGGTAACTTGGTATAGGGTGCTACGGTACATAGGCCTGAGTGCGTTACAGTCTGCTGTTCTGTAAGGACCGCTATCGGTCCACAATACATAGGGTTGCCGTGCACTACTGCTGACCGCTGCCCTATACTGCAGCAGTCCTTCATTGGTATAGGGACTGACGTACAGTCTGCTAATCACTAACACACAACCTGCTTGGTCCACAAAAGTTCTTATAAGGACTGGTAACTTGGTATAGGGTGCTACGGTACATAGGCCTGAGTGCGTTACAGTCTGCTGTTCTGTAAGGACCGCTATCGGTCCACAATACATAGGGTTGCCGTGCACTACTGCTGACCGCTGCCCTATACTGCAGCAGTCCTTCATTGGTATAGGGACTGACGTACAGTCTGCTAATCACTAACACACAACCTGCTTGGTCCACAAAAGTTCTTATAAGGACTGGTAACTTGGTATAGGGTGCTACGGTACATAGGCCTGAGTGCGTTACAGTCTGCTGTTCTGTAAGGACCGCTATCGGTCCACAATAGATAGGGTTGACGTGCACCACTGCTGACCGCTCACCTATACTGCAGCAGTCCTTCAGCGGTATAGGGACTGACGTACAGTCTGCTAATCACTAACACACAACCTGCTTGTTCCACAAAAGTTCTTATAAGGACTGGTAACTTGGTATAGGGTGCTACGGTACATAGGCCTGAGTGCAGTACAGTCTGCTGTTCTGTAAGGACCGCTATCGGTCCACAATACATAGGGTTGCCGTGCACTACTGCTGACCGCTGCCCTATACTGCAGCAGTCCTTCATTGGTATAGGGACTGACGTACAGTCTGCTAATCACTAACACACAACCTGCTTGGTCCACAAAAGTTCTTATAAGGACTGGTAACTTGGTATAGGGTGCTACGGTACATAGGCCTGAGTGCGTTACAGTCTGCTGTTCTGTAAGGACCGCTATCGGTCCACAATAGATAGGGTTGACGTGCACCACTGCTGACCGCTCACCTATACTGCAGCAGTCCTTCAGCGGTATAGGGACTGACGTACAGTCTGCTAATCACTAACACACAACCTGCTTGTTCCACAAAAGTTCTTATAAGGACTGGTAACTTGGTATAGGGTGCTACGGTACATAGGCCTGAGTGCAGTACAGTCTGCTGTTCTGTAAGGACCGCTATCGGTCCACAATACATAGGGTTGCCGTGCACTACTGCTGACCGCTGCCCTATACTGCAGCAGTCCTTCATTGGTATAGGGACTGACGTACAGTCTGCTAATCACTAACACACAACCTGCTTGGTCCACAAAAGTTCTTATAAGGACTGGTAACTTGGTATAGGGTGCTACGGTACATAGGCCTGAGTGCGTTACAGTCTGCTGTTCTGTAAGGACCGCTATCGGTCCACAATACATAGGGTTGCCGTGCACTACTGCTGACCGCTGCCCTATACTGCAGCAGTCCTTCAGCGGTATAGGGACTGACGTACAGTCTGCTAAACACTAATACACAACCTGCTTGGTCCACAAAAGTTTTTATAAGGACTGGTAACTTGGTATAGGGTGCTACGGTACATAGGCCTGAGTGCAGTACAGTCTGCTGTTCTGTAAGGACCGCTATCGGTCCACAATACATAGGGTTGCCGTGCACTACTGCTGACCGCTGCCCTATACTGCAGCAGTCCTTCATTGGTATAGGGACTGACGTACAGTCTGCTAATCACTAACACACAACCTGCTTGGTCCACAAAAGTTCTTATAAGGACTGGTAACTTGGTATAGGGTGCTACGGTACATAGGCCTGAGTGCAGTACAGTCTGCTGTTCTGTAAGGACCGCTATCGGTCCACAATACATAGGGTTGCCGTGCACTACTGCTGACCGCTGCCCTATACTGCAGCAGTCCTTCATTGGTATAGGGACTGACGTACAGTCTGCTAATCACTAACACACAACCTGCTTGGTCCACAAAAGTTCTTATAAGGACTGGTAACTTGGTATAGGGTGCTACGGTACATAGGCCTGAGTGCGTTACAGTCTGCTGTTCTGTAAGGACCGCTATCGGTCCACAATACATAGGGTTGCCGTGCACTACTGCTGACCGCTGCCCTATACTGCAGCAGTCCTTCAGCGGTATAGGGACTGACGTACAGTCTGCTAAACACTAATACACAACCTGCTTGGTCCACAAAAGTTCTTATAAGGACTGGTAACTTGGTATAGGGTGCTACGGTACATAGGCTTGAGTGCGGTACAGTCTGCTGTTCTGTAAGGACCGCTATCGGTCCACAATACATAGGGTTGCCGTGCACTACTGCTGACCGCTGCCCTATACTGCAGCAGTCCTTCATTGGTATAGGGACTGACGTACAGTCTGCTAATCACTAACACACAACCTGCTTGGTCCACAAAAGTTCTTATAAGGACTGGTAACTTGGTATAGGGTGCTACGGTACATAGGCCTGAGTGCAGTACAGTCTGCTGTTCTGTAAGGACCGCTATCGGTCCACAATACATAGGGTTGCCGTGCACTACTGCTGACCGCTGCCCTATACTGCAGCAGTCCTTCATTGGTATAGGGACTGACGTACAGTCTGCTAATCACTAACACACAACCTGCTTGGTCCACAAAAGTTCTTATAAGGACTGGTAACTTGGTATAGGGTGCTACGGTACATAGGCCTGAGTGCGTTACAGTCTGCTGTTCTGTAAGGACCGCTATCGGTCCACAATACATAGGGTTGCCGTGCACTACTGCTGACCGCTGCCCTATACTGCAGCAGTCCTTCAGCGGTATAGGGACTGACGTACAGTCTGCTAAACACTAATACACAACCTGCTTGGTCCACAAAAGTTCTTATAAGGACTGGTAACTTGGTATAGGGTGCTACGGTACATAGGCTTGAGTGCGGTACAGTCTGCTGTTCTGTAAGGACCGCTATCGGTCCACAATACATAGGGTTGCCGTGCACTACTGCTGACCGCTGCCCTATACTGCAGCAGTCCTTCATTGGTATAGGGACTGACGTACAGTCTGCTAATCACTAACACACAACCTGCTTGGTCCACAAAAGTTCTTATAAGGACTGGTAACTTGGTATAGGGTGCTACGGTACATAGGCTTGAGTGCGGTACAGTCTGCTGTTCTGTAAGGACCGCTATAGGTCCACAATAGATAGGGTTGACGTGCACCACTGCTGACCGCTCACCTATACTGCAGCAGTCCTTCAGCGGTATAGGGACTAAGAGTTTTGTCACAGGGTCATTTAAAAAATGACATGCAGAGGAAGAGGCAGGCCCTTCCGCAGGGGTGGTAGGGGTAGGGCAGGAGCAACAGGCTTGAGCCAAAGTGGGAAGTTGCAGAAGGTGCGTTCAATTACTTTAAAGGATGCACCAGACTTGGTTGAGTGGCTCGCTCAGCCTTACTCTTCTGCACCCTCCTCATCCTCTCGATCTGCACCCTCTTCTTCACTCTCTGCTATGTGCACCCCCAAAGACACTACCACCAACAACACGACCACCACCACCACCACCACATACCTTCCGCTTGAGTCACTGGAATTATTTTCCGATCCATATCAAGAGGACATTTCTGATGCGCAGCCACTCTTGGTATTGGATCAGGAAGAGGAGGTAGCAACAAGCGCTACTCAGCAGTCTGACGCCAGTACCCAGATCAGCCCAAGGAGGAGGTTGGTCCCCGGTGTTGCTGCCTACTCTACTTATAGCGGTGGGGAAGGTGACGTTGATGATGACGTGTCTAGTGATGTCACGTGGGTGCCCACAAGAGAGGAAGAGGAGGGGAGTTCAGAGGGAGATATGGACCAGCAGATAGGGAGGAGAAGCAGCAATGACTTACATTGCACAGCAGGGACAAAGCAGACTGCAAATGTATCAGGAGCGAGTCATCGACCATGTACGGTCACATCTGGCGCTCCCAGGACACCGGCACATGGCTCCGCAGTGTGGGCTTTTTTTAACGTGTCCGCTGCTGACAATAGCGTTGCCATCTGCAATCTTTGCAGTCAACGCGTTAGTCGCGGTAAGCCCAATACTCACCTAGGGACGACCGCCTTAAGAAGGCACATGAGCAGCCATCACCGAGCCCAGTGGGAGCAACGGAACACACAAAGCCACACTGCAGGCTCTCACCGTCCAGCCTCGTCTTCTACTTCTCCTTCTCCTCTCTCCTCACAATTGTCCTCCACTCCACCTTCCATCACGCCAAGCTCACATTTTTCTGCAAAAAGGCAGGCTTCCGTGGGCCTAATGTTTGAGCGTAAAAAAATGATGACGCCGGATAACCCTCTTGCCCAACGGTTGGCGGCTGGCTTGTCAGAACTCATAGCCCGCCAACTACTGCCATATAAACTGGTGGACTCGGAGGCCTTTCGCAAATTTGTGGCCATTGGAACACCACAATGGAAGGTCCCAGGAAGGAAGTATTTCTCAGAGAAGGGCATCCCAGAGCTATATGGCCATGTTCAGCGGCAAGTGAATGTATCTCTGGCACACAGTGTCGGTGCCAAGATACATCTGACCACAGACACGTGGTCTAGCAAACACGGGCAGGGAAGGTATATCAGTTTTACTGCCCACTGGGTGAACCTTCTGACGGCCGTCAAGCATGTAACCCGTGGCACCCGTGTAGATTTGGTTTTACCGCCACGGATTGCATGCAGGCCTGACTCTTCTTCTCCTCCTCCTACTCCATCCTCCTCCCTCTCCTCCTCAGCTGCCTCCTCCTTTTCCGCTGCTAGCGTCTCTTCCACTGCACCGCCCAAGCTCCCCAGAACCTATTCCACATGCCAGGTGAGACGTTGCCATGCCGTGCTGCGTCTGTTGTGCCTGGAAGCAAAGAGCCACACTGGCCCGGCACTCCTTTCAGCTTTGCGTTCACAGGCAGATGAGTGGCTAACACCGCTCAATTTGACAGTTGGTAAAGTGGTGTGTGACAACGGTGCCAATCTGCTTAGCGCATTGAAACAGGGCAAAATCACGCACGTGCCGTGCATGGCACACGTCTTAAACTTGGTCGTGCAGCGATTCCTTGTCAAATACCCTGGGGTCCAGGACATCTTGCGGCAGGCAAGGAAAATCTCGGCCCATTTCAGAAGATCTTACACGGCCATGGCTCGCCTTGCTGACATTCAGCGGCGACACCATCTGCCGGTCAGACGTCTTATTTGCGATTGCCCGACGCGATGGAACTCAACCTTCTATATGCTTGATAGGCTGCTCCAGCAGAAACGTGCAGTTAACGTCTACCTGTATGAACTCTGCGAAAGAAACGGTTCTGGGGAGCTGGGTTTTTTTTCACCGCGCCAGTGGCTGCTCATGCGCGACACATGCAGACTTCTGCGGCCATTTGAGGAGATCACCAAACTGGTCAGTCGCAGCCATGGCGCCATCAGTGACATGGTACCTTATGCCTTCTTTCTGGAGCGTGCATTGCGTCGTGTCATTGATCAGGCTGTGGAGGAGCAGGAGCGGGAAGATGAGGAAGTCGCAATGCTGGATGAATTCCCAGGGGGGGCTACTCTATCTGAGACAAGTCAACAACAGGAGTCTGATGAGGAGTCAGAGGAGGATGGTGCCGGGGCGGATGAGCAGGAGCAAGAAGAGCATGCTTTAAACCTTTCTGGGATCCCTGTTGTGCGAGGATGGGGAGAGGAGAATGAAGAGGACGACATTATCCTGGATGATGAGCAGGAGCCAGGCCACCACACCGCTTCCACTTTAGTGCAAATGGGGGCCTTCATGCTCCAGTGTTTTAATAGGGACCCCCGTATAAAAAGCATGAGGGTCAAGGACCAGTACTGGGTGGCAACGTACTTAGACCCCCGGTACAAACACAAAATGGCGGAAATGTTACCGCCGTCGCAGAGGGCTGTCAGAATGCAGCACTTCCAGGCCTTGCTTCGAGAAATGCTGCATTCTGCTTTTGCGTGCGCTGGCAGAGGAGCAATTCCCACTCCCAGAGAAGGATTTGCGGGTACCAATCCAACAGCGCCTGCAAGAAGAGGCCGGTTTGAAGATGTGTTGGTGACTTCGGATATGAGGTCATTCTTTCAGCCGACCCATCGACAGGTGTCATCCGGATCCAGCATCAGGGAACGCCTAGACCGTCAGGTGTCCGACTACATTGGGTTAACGGCCGATGTGGACGCTCTGAGGAGTGATGAACCCCTAGACTACTGGGTGGGCAGGCTTGACCTCTGGCCAGAGCTTGCCCAATTTGCAATCGAACTGTTGGCTTGCCCCTCATCCAGTGTCCTGTCCGAAAGGACGTTCAGCGCAGCAGGGGGGATTGTGACCGATAAGCGTACTCGCCTAGCTCACCACAGTGTTAACTACCTCACATTTCTAAAAATGAATGAGGCATGGATCTCGGAGGAATTCAACACATGTGATCAGTAGACCATGTATATGTCTATAAACAATTTTTGGAATCAAGCACACAGACCTTCTTAATTCATTTGGCTCACTTCCCTGACCCAAAAAAGCACACCGTACTATATGCCCCTACCCTCCTCTTTGAAGAGGTTGAGCGGTGTCATATTTCTACTGGGGCTGCTTATTATGAGGGGTTCCCACCATCCCTGTGCTGTGCTGACTTCCTCCTGGGTGTTCTTATTATGAGGGGATCACACCATCCCTGTGCTGTGCTGACTTCCTCCTGGGGGTTCTTATTATGAGGGGATCACACCATCCCTGTGCTGTGCTGACTTCCTCCTGGGGCTGCTTACGGTGCTGCTGTCAGCGCTGTATGTCACGGAGCTGCTGTCAGCGCTGTATGTCACGGAGCTGCTGTCAGCGCTGTATGTCACGGAGCTGCTGTCAGCGCTGTATGTCACGGAGCTGCTGTCAGCGCTGTATGTCACGGAGCTGCTGTCAGCGCTGTATGTCACGGAGCTGCTGTCAGCGCTGTATGTCACGGAGCTGCTGTCAGCGCTGTATGTCACGGAGCTGCTGTCAGCGCTGTATGTCACGGAGCTGCTGTCAGCGCTGTATGTCACGGTGCTGCTGTCAGCGCTGTATGTCACGGAGCTGCTGTCAGCGCTGTATGTCACGGAGCTGCTGTCAGTGCTGTATGTCACGGAGCTGCTGTCAGCGCTGTATGTCACGGAGCTGCTGTCAGCGCTGTATGTCACGGAGCTGCTGTCAGCGCTGTATGTCACGGTGCTGCTGTCAGCGCTGTATGTCACGGAGCTGCTGTCAGCGCTGTATGTCACGGAGCTGCTGTCAGCGCTGTATGTCACGGAGCTGCTGTCAGCGCTGTATGTCACGGAGCTGCTGTCAGCGCTGTATGTCACGGAGCTGCTGTCAGCGCTGTATGTCACGGAGCTGCTGTCAGCGCTGTATGTCACGGAGCTGCTGTCAGCGCTGTATGTCACGGAGCTGCTGTCAGCGCTGTATGTCACGGTGCTGATGTCAGTGCTCTGTATTACGGTGCTGCTGTCAGTGCTCTGTATCTCCTGCACCCTCTTGTTTGCCTACCCTGGTCCCTGACCTTCCCTCTCCTCCATTGCCTTCATTAGCTCCATAGTCCTGAATTGTCAGAACAATTTCCCAAATAAAAAAAAAATGCTTGTAGTTATCGATCCCAAATTCACCTCATACATGTATTATGCTATTGTCCAGGTGGTGGGACTACGTGCTACCCCCTAATAATTACCCCGTGGCCGCAAATTCGACCTAAAGGTTTGCGAAATTCGCCTCCCATTGAAGTCAATGGAGCCCGCGGCGAACGGTCGTTTTCGCGAACGTTTGTGCCCGTTCGCGTTTCGCGTTCGCGAAACGTCCCGTCGGAAGTTCGTCCATCACTAATCACCATGTCTTAATGGGTGGATGTCAGTCTACAGAAGTGGGTATTTGAGCTCAGGCTACACTTCCAGGTAATGATACACTATATTTGTGGGAATTTCAGAGACCTGGTTCAACAGCTCTCATAATTGGCTGGCAAACATTCAAGGGTATACCCTTTATTGCAAGGATAGAGAGGGTAAAAAGGGGGAGGGGTATGCCTATATATCCAGAATAATGTACAATTGAATGTGAGAAATGACATCACTAAGGGAGCTAGGGAGGAGGTGGAATACTTGTGGGTAGAGCTCCAAAGGGATGAAGCTGAGGGCAAAATAATACTGGGAGTATGCTATAGGCCCCCTAATCTGAGGAAGGAAGGGGATACAGATCGCCTATCACAATTTGGATTAGCAGCAAGGATGGGAAGTGTTATCATAATGGGGGATTTTAATTATCCAGACATAGCCTGGGCAGAGGGAACCGCGCATTGATCTAAGGCTCGCCAGATCCTAAATGTCTTGCGGGACAATTTTATGGGTCAGATGGTAGACGCACCAACTAGAAATAAAGCGTTACTGGATCTACTGATTACCAACAATACAGACCCGATCACGGATGTGAAAATACAGGGCAATTTAGGGAATATCGATCACAGGTCAATTGGCTTCAGTATGAATCACACAATTAGGAAACATAAGGGGAATACAAAGACACTGAATTTCAAAAGAGGCAACTTCCTTAAACTATGAACCTTGCTAGAAGGCATAAATTGGGATAAAATCTTAGGAACAAACAACACGGAGGAGAGATTGGTTTGCTTTAAAAGCATATTAAATAAGGGCATTAGCCAATGCATCCCACTGGGTAATAAATTTAAAAGAGCGAACAAAAGTCCTGGATGGCTTAACTCCAATGTAAAAATGCACATAAAAGCAAAGGAGAAGGCCTTAAAAAAATACAAGGTTGAGGGATCATCATCAGCATTCAGACTTTATAAAGAATGCAACAAGAAATGTAAGGGTGAAATAAGGACAGCTAAGATAGCTGAAAGACACATAGCGGAGGAGAGCAAAAAAAAAAAATCCCAAGAAATTCTTTAAGTATTTAAACAGTAAAAAAGGGAGGACAGACCATATTGGCCCCATAAAGAATGAGGAAGGACATTTGATTACAAAGGATGGGGAGATGGCGAAGGTGTTGAATTTATTCTTCTCCTCAGTCTTCACGAGTGAATCGGGGGGCTTCAGTAACCAAAACTGCAGTGTTTATCCTCATGACACATCACAGGCAGCACCTCCATGGTTAACAGAGGACAGAATTAAAATTAGACTTGAGAAATTTAACATTAATAAATCACCGAGACCAGATGGCTTGCACCCAAGGGAACTTAGGGAACTCAGTCAAGTAATTGCCAGACCATTGTTCCTAATTTTTACTGACAGTCTACTGACTGGAATGGTACCATCTGATTGGAGAAAACCCAATGTAGCACCAATAGTTAAAAAGGGCCCAAAATACATCCCTTGGAATTACAGACCAGTTAGCCTAACATCAATAGTATGTAAACTCTTGGAGGGGATGATAAGAGACTATATACAAGATTTTAGTAATGAGAACGGTATCATTAGCAGTAATCAGCATGGATTCAAAAAGAATTGTTCTTGCCAAACCGATCTACTAACCTTCTATGCCCACGTACACACGGTCAGAGATTTTGCCAACCAAATCCGTCGGATTTTGCCTGTCGGATTTAGTCCGACGGATTGTGTCCGAAACTGTTGCATACACACGGTCGGGCCAAGTTGGCCAAAAATCCGATCTTTCAGAACGTGATGACGTAATTTCGTTACAATGGGACTACATTCAGGCTAGTAGCCAATAGCTTTGATGTAGGAATTTGATCTGAGCATGCGTGGCACTTGGTCCGATGAAAATGCTCTACACATGATCGGATTAGGTCCAGTTGGTCGGGAAATATTTCCAACATGTTGGAAAATTGGGTCGGACGGAGATTCGGACGGAATCAGTCTGATGCATACCACACACAGTCGGATTATCTGACGACACGGTCCGATAAGACTCATTCCGACAGATTCTCCGACCGTGTGTACAAGGGCTATGAGGAGGTGAGTTGCCAGCTAGACAAAGGATGGCCCGTAAGCGTGGTGTATCTGGATTTTGCAAAAGCATTTGACACAGTTCCCCATAAACGTTTACTTTACAAAATAAGGTCAGTTGGCAGGGACCATAGGGTGAGTACATGGATTGAAAACTGTCTGAGTTCAGAGGGTGGTGATAAATGGGGAGTACTCTGAATGGTCAGGGGTGGGTAGTGGGGTCCCCTAGGGTTCTGTGCTGGGGCCAATCCTATTTAATTTGTTCATAACCGACCTGGAGTATGGGGTAAACAGTTCAATCTCTGTATTTGCGGAGGATACTAAGCTAAGCAGGAAAATAACTTCTCCGCAGGATGTGGAAACCTTGCAAAAAGATCTGAACAAATAAATGGGGTGGGCAACTATATGGCAAATGAGGTTCAGTGTAGAAAAATGTAAAATAATGTCCCCTGTGCAGGCTGCATCCATCTTCGCTCCACTTCCTTCCGGGGGCCGTGGACTCTGGCTCTGTGACTAACCGGAGCCGTGTGACGTGCATGCGCATGGAAGTCGGCAGTAACGGCATATGCTGGGTGAAGAAACAGCACGGAGGTCCGTTTTTTCACAGCGCATGCGCCGATTACATCATCGGCGCACTGCAAGTGAAATATCTCCTAAACGGCGCACGAGGAAGCTTAAGAGGCTGCATTACTTACCTTACCCCTGCTTCAGCTGGCTCCAGCACGCTCCTCCTCTCTCTTTGATGTTCTGGACTGTAGGGCATTCCCTCTGAATCATCCAAAACCACACAGGACTATTAACCCCGCATTGTAGGTGGAGGAGGCAGGAGTACGACTACAGCTGGGAGTACCTTAGCGAGGAAGCTTCCCAGGACCACTGCTAGAGGGAGGAATAAGGTAAGTATTAATCCTTATTTCTGTGACCTTAGAAGGAATGAGCAGTTTACCCTTGCAGTTGGGAGGATGGGCACTGAAACGGTGGATCTGTCTAATTCCTGGAGTTGGGCTTTAATGACGGTGATGAAACTGCTGGTTTAGCATAAACTTGTAAACGGCGCTGTATACTCATTCTAGAACATGTGTCATGCAAGACACTTACTTTACTGTGTAAACATATAGAGATAATACTAACAATCATTTTCTTTATTTGAGGTTGCTATTACCAGACAGCTTGTGGCTCACTTCGGCAGAAGCATGATTGTACTAAACCTGCCAAGCCAAATAACCTGCCAAGCCAAATAACCTGCAACTATAATCCACTTCAACCGTGTGACCAAGGCTTTGCTTCTTTTTTGAAATAGCACCTCCAAGCAACAAGTAAACTCAAATAATGAAGCAGGGATCACAGTTATTTGAGATCGGCTGCTTCCAGGGAGCCTGTACAAGTCAATGCAAGTACTGCGGCTGTTGGGGTTACGAACAGATTAGCAATCCTGGACCAAGGCAGTTTGCGGCAAGGTCCACTCACAAGCACCTGTGATCCCTGATGTAGAAATACACTTTTCTTTGGTGCACAACCCTAATCAGCTATGTGAGAGAGGCCACATACTGTCAAGAAAACACTGCACAATGCTATAGTCAGAAAGTCTAATCCATATAGTTTACATATGAATTTTTATTATCTCAAGCAACCACATTCAGAAGGCTTCTCACACTGCCTCTCCACAGGAATGTAGCTCTTTTTGTCATACTGCCTGTGATGTGCAACCTTTCTCCAGTATTCCACTGCGAATAAATGAGGCTGCAGTACACCCAATGCCATGTTCTCATAATGAGGTAACCTATAGGCATTCAGTATATAAGGCTACTGGCATCTTTACGCCCCTTTCACACGGGCTGTCAGGTTCACCAGGCAGACCGGACCGGACCTTGCAGTCTCCCCTATTGAGAGGCAGATGTCAGCAGACACATGTCCCCTCCATCCAATGCTATCCAATCCGATCCTGCCCGCAAATTCTAGACGGATGGTGGTCCTATTTTGAATCCGTATGGCGGATCAGATGAAAACAGACTGGTGGTCCATTTCCACCTGATTTCCCCATGGAGTAGAGAGCAGGACTGTGTCCATGTCCGCTCTGCATAGTGAGCGGGGATGAACTTGTCATCCGCCTGCTCAGCTAGGATCAGTGCAGTGATCCCCCGCTAAGCAAGATTCTGCAAAACGGAGGCGCACCTGTGAAAGGGGCCCTAGGGATTTAGCTGTCATGACAGGCAGAAGATGAAAATTACTGACAAAAAAGTAGACTGTGTTTAAGACCCCTTTCACACCGAGGGCGTTTTGCAGGCGCTATAGCTTTAGAAATAGCGCCTGCAATCCACCTCAAACTGCTGCACCATTGTCTCCAGTGTGAAAGCCCGAGGGCTTTCACACCGGAGCGGTGCGCTGGCAGGACTTCAGGAAAAGTTCTGCCAGCAGATTATTTGGAGAGGTGAAGGAGAGGTGTGTTTCCCGCTCCTCCACTGCTGCTCAACATTGAAATCAATGGGGCAGCACTGCAATAACGCTGGCAAAACGCCGCTAATTGCGGCGTATTGTGGGCGGTTTTAACCCTTTCTCAACAGCTAGCGGGAGGTAAAAGTGCCCCGCTAGCGGGCGAAATGCGCTGCAAATCCAACGGTAAAACGCCACTAAAAATAGCGGCGTTTTACTGCCGACGTTATGAGCACGGCAGTGTGAAAGCCCTCTAATTTGTCAATATAAATTCTAAATATTCCTGTCTGTCTGGAGTTTAACTTTAAACCTAGGTTCACATATGTGCATTTTTGAAGGCCGCGTTTGTGTGACCCGTTCATTTCAATAGGCTGCCGTGCCTGCGTTATCCACAGAAAAAGGTGCATGAAGCTTTTGATAAATGCGGCCCGCAGGGAAATCGCATGGTCATTTTGACCATGCGATTTCCCTGCAGTTCCTACACCTGCACATGCACTGTGATTTTACATGTAGAATGAATGGCAGCCCTGCACATTTTCACAGAGCACAGCATTTTCACTGTGTGTGGTTGCCGGGATCGCTGCAACGCGCAGGAATGTCAACCAAGCCTTAAGAGCAAATCCAGGCAACAAATGAAAGTACTTAGTGACCTATTAATGCTATCCTGCAAATGTCAACCAAGCCTGAAGAGCAAGTTCAGACAACAAATAAAAGTACCTAGTGACCTATTAATAATTCATAAATGTGAATCAAGCCTTAAAGTGGTTGTTAAGCCACTACAGTAAAAACACCCCATCCCCTCTGTAACATAAAATTATGTGCCCCAGGGTCTGTGTTATATAAAAAAAAGATGCCGATTTCTACCTTTATATCAGAGAGCCATCCAGCACTCACGTGACTCCTCAACTATAGCAGGAGGGGCTGAGAACTCCCACTGACATCAGCTGGGGAGGAGAGTGGAGAGAGAGGTGAAGAGTCACGTGAGCTCAGATATAAGGTACAGATTGGCACATAATGTTATGTTACAGAGGAGATGGGATGTTTTTATTGTAGTTATGATAGAAAAAGGAGGGGAGGGGGCGGGGCACAGACAGGCAGGGAGGGGGGAGAGGAGGACAGACCCCAGACTGGCAAGGCAAACGGCAGCCAGGCACACAGCAGCTTCATAGTTTTACAACCCAATAAACAGTCATGCAGTGCATGTCTTTTTTGTAGTTTTAATGCTGGCTGAACTGGGTTAGGGTGAGGGGTAGCCTTGGGATACTCCAATCTTAGTGCAAAGTACAACAAAGGACTCCCTGGCTAAAATTTACTCTTTAGGGTAAAACCCCTCTTAAGACTAGTAATGGGTGAACTACAGCTCAGTGGACTTCAATGCAAGAGCAAACCTGAACCAGAAAATTTAGAACAGTCTTTACACTGCCTAGAAAAAAGTATTCATTGTCATGTTACAACCAAAAACGTAAATGTATTTTATTGGGATTTTATGTGATAGGCCAACAAATAGTAGCACATAATTGTGACGTGGAAGGAAAATTATAAATGTTTTTTAGAATCTCTTACAAATAAATATCTGAAAGTGTAGCATGCATTTGTATTCAGCCTCCTTTACTCTGATTCCCCTAATTAAAATCTAGTGGAACCAATTGTCTTCAGAAGCCATCTAATTGGTAAATAGAGTCCACCTGTGTGTAATTTAATCTCAATATAAATACAGCTGTATTTGTAGTGAAGTCCTCATAGGTTTGTTAGAGAACAAACGGCATCATGAAGGCCAAGGTCCACACCAGACAGGTCAGGAATAAAGTTGTGGAGAAGTTTAAGACAGCGTTAGGTTATAAACAAATATCCCAAGCTTTAAACATTTCACAGAGCATCGTTCAATCCATCATCTGAAAATGGAAAGAGTATGGCACAAGTGAAAACCTAACAAGTCATGGCCGTCCACCTAAACTGACAGGCCGGGCAAGGAGAGCATTAATCAGAGAAACAGTCAAGAGGCCCATGGTAACCCTGGAGGAGCTGCAGAGATCCACAGACCAGGGGGGGAGAATCTGTCCACAGGACAACTATTAGTCTTGCACTCCACAAATCTGGTCTTTATTGAAGAGTGACAAGAAGAAAGCCATTGTTAAAAGAAAGCCATAAGAAGTCCTGCAGTTTGCAGCACAGCAAACATGTGGAAGAAGGTGCTTTGGTAGATGAAAGCAAAATTTAACTTT